>NC_053041.3:538937455-539251642 GCF_002575655.3 Aegilops tauschii subsp. strangulata
TCTTGGGATGCCTTGGGCATCCCCAAGCTTGAGATTTTGTGTCTCCTTAATTCCTCTCATATCATGGTTTCCCTAAAACTTCAAAAAAAAACTTCATCCACACAAAACTCAACAAGAACTCGTGAGATAAGTTAGTATAAACCAATGCAAAAACCTTATCATTTTCTACTGTAGAAAATCAAAAAAATTATTATTCAACATTGCATACTAAATGCCTCTGCATATTTAATACTCCTATCCTCGAATAGAATCATTAAACAAGCAAACATATGCAAACAATGCAAACATAACAGCAATCTGCCAAAACAGTACAATCTGTAAAGAATGCAAGAGTATCAATACTTCCCTAACTCCAGACATTATCAAATTCTAACACACTAGAAAATTTATCAGAGCTTATTATGCAAAAAGTTTCAACATTTTATCATATTCTGGCTTTTCTTGGGAATTTTTGCAACAGCGATAAACTTTCTGTTTTGAAACAGCAACATGTATACTTGCAAAATAAGCATGGTAAAGGCAATCCTTCACATTTTTATTGAAAATAGAGATGAAAAAAATTATTCTAAATAACAGCAAGAAAATACTAACAAAAGAAAATGACGCTCCAAGCAAAACACATATCATGTGGTGAATAAAAATATAGCGCCAAGTGAAGTTACCGATGAACGAAGACGAAAGAGGGGATGCCATCCGGGGCATCCCCAAGCTTAGGCTCTTGGTTATCCTTTAATATTAACTTGGGGTGCCTTGGGCATCCCCAATCTTAGGCTCTTTCCACTCCTTATTCATAGTCCATCGAATCTTTACCCCAAACTTGAAAACTTCACAACACAACACTCAACAGAAAACTCGTAAGCTCCGTTAGTATAAGAAAATAAATCACCACTTTAAGGTACTGTAATGAACTCATTCTAAATTCATATTGGTGTAATATGTACTGTATTCCAACTTATCTATGGTTCATACCCTCCGATACTACTCATAGATTCATCAAAATAAGCAAACAACACATAGAAAACAGAATCTGTCAAAAACAGAACAGTCTGTAGTAATCTGTATCAAACGTATACTTCTGGAACTCCAAAAATTCTACCAAATTAGAAGTCCTAAGAAATTTGTTATTTAATCTTCTGCAAAAATAATCAACTAAAAATCATGTACCTGTGATTTATGAAAACTAATCTTGTGCGCGCAAAAGTTTCTGTTTTTCAGCAAGATCAAATGAACTATCACCGTAGGTTATCCTAAAGGTCTTACTTGGCACTTTATTGAAACAAAAGCTATAAAACATGATTACTACAGTAGCATAATCATGTGAACACACAAAAAAAGTAAAGTTAAATATTGGGTTGTCTCCCAACAAGCGCTTTTCTTTAATGCCTTTCTAGCTAGGCATGATGATGACAATGATGCTCACATAAAAGATAAGAATTGAAACATAACGGGAGCATCATGAAGCATATGACTAGCACATTTAAGCTTAACCCACTTCCTATGCATATGGATTTTGTGAGCAAACAACTTATGGGAACAAGAATCAACTAGCATAGGAAGGTAAAACAAGCATAGCTTCAAGATTTTCAACACATAGAGAGGAAACTTGATATTATTGCATTTCCTACAAGCATATGTTCCTCCATCATAATAATTTTCAGTAGCATCATGAATGAATTAAACAATATAACCATCACATAAAGCATTCTTTTCATGATTTACAAGCATATAAATTTTACTACTCTCCACATAAGCAAAATTCTTCTCATTCGAAATAGTGGGAGAAAACTCAACAAAATAACTATCATGTGAAGCATAATCCAATTGAAAATTAAAATCATGATGACAAGTTTCATGGTTATCTTTATTCTTTATAGCATACGTGTCATCACAATAATCATCATAAATAGGAGGCATCCTTTCATCATAACATATTTTCTCATTCAAACTTGGGGGACTAAAAATATCATCTTCATCAAACATAGCATCCCCAAGCTTGTGCTTTGCATATCATTAGCATCATGGGTATTCAAAGAATTCATACTAACAACATTGCAAGCATGCTCATCATTCAAAGGTTTAGTGCCAAACATTTTAATGCATTCTTCCTCTAGCAATTGAGCACAATTATCGGAATCCTTATTTTCACGGAAGACATTAAAAAGATGAAGCATATGAGGCACCCTGAATTCCATTTTTTTGTAGTTTTATTTAATAAACAAAGCTAGTGATAAAACAAGAAACTAAAAGATTCGATTGCAAGATCTAAAGATATACCTTCAAGCACTCACCTCCCCGGCAACGGCGCCAGAAAAGAGCTTGATGTCTACTATGCAACCTTCTTCTTGTAGACGTTGTTGGGCCTCCAAGTGCAGAGGTTTGTAGGACAGTAGAAAATTTCCCTCAAGTGGATGACCTAATGTTTATCAATCCATGGTCTCTCTCAAGCAACCCTGCAACCAAATAACAAAGAGTCTCTTGTGTCCCCAACACACCCAATACAATGGTAAATTGTATAGGTGCACTAGTTCAGCGAAGAGATGGTGATACAAGTGCAATATGGATGGTAGATATAGGTTTTTGTAATCTGAAAATATAAAAACAGCAAGGTAACTAATGATAAAAGTGAGCGTAACCGGTATTGCAATGCTAGGAAACAAGGCATAGGGTTCATACTTTCACTAGTGCAAGTTCTCTCAACAATAATAACATAGCTGGATCATATAACTATCCCTCAACATGCAACAAAGAGTCACTCCAAAGTCACTAATAGTGGAGAACAAACGAAGAGATTATTGTAGGGTATGAAACCACCTCAAAGTTATTCTTTCTGATCGATCTATTCAAGAGTCCGTAGTAAAATAACACGAAGCTATTCTTTCCGTTCGATCTATCATAGAGGTCGTACAACAATTACACCTTAAGACACAAATCAACCAAAACCCTAATGTCACCTAGATACTCCAATGTCGCCTCAAGTATCTGTGGGTATGATTATACGATATGCATCACACAATCCCAGATTCATCTATTCAACCAACACAAAGAACTTCAAAGGGTGCCCCAAAGTTTCTACCAAAGAGTCAAGATGAAAATGTGTGCCAACCCCTATGCATAGATTCCCAAGGTCACGGAACCCGCAAGTTGATCACCAAAACATACATCAAGAGAATCAATAGAATACCCCATTGTCACCACGGGTATCCCACGCAAGACATACATCAAGTGTTCTCAAATCCTTAAAGACTCAATCCGATAAGATAACTTCAAAGGGAAAACTCAATCCATTACAAGAGAGTAATGGGGGAGAAACATCATAAGATCCAACTATAATAGCAAAGCTCGCGATACATCAAGATCGTGCCGAATCAAGAACACGAGAGAGAGAGAGAGATCAAACACATAGCTACTGGTACATACCCTCAGCCCCGAGGGTGAACTACCCCCTCCTCATCATGGAGAGCGCCGGGATGATGAAGATGCGCACCGGTGATGGATCCCCCCTCCGGCAGGGTGCCGGAACGGGGTCCCGATTGGCTTTTCGTGGCTCTGGAGGTTTGCGGCAACAGCCCTCCCCGATCTAGGTTATGTTCTGGAGGTTTCAGTATTTATAGGAATTTTCGGCGTCGGGAACAAGTCAGGGTGGTCTCCGAGGCGGCCACGAGGTTGGAGGGCACGCCCAGGGGGTAGGGCGCACCCCCCACCCTCGTGGGTGCCTCGGGACTCTTCTAGTCCATCTCCGATACTCCATGGGTTTCTTCTGGTCCAAAAATAATCTCCGTGAAATTTCAGGTCAATTGGACTCCATTTGGTTTTCCTTTTCTGCGATACTCAAAAACAAGGGAAAAAACAGAAACTGGCGCTGGGCTCTGGGTTAATAGGTTAGTCCCAAAATCATATAAAACAGCATATAAATGCATATAAAACATCCTAGATGGATAATATAATAGCATGGAAAAATCAAAAAAATATAGATACGTTGGAGACGTATCAAGCATCCCCAAGCTTAATTCCTGCTCTTCCTCGAGTAGGTAAATGATAAAAACAGAATTTTTGGTGTGGAATGCTACCTAACATATTTATCAATGTAATCTTCTTTATTGTGGCATGAATGTTCAGATCCGAAAGATTCAAGACAAAAGTTTAATATTGACATAAAAACAATAATACTTCAAGCATAGTAACAAAGCACTTATGTCTTCTCAAAATAACATGGCCAAAGAAAGCTATCCCTACAAAATCATATAGTCTGGCTATGCTCTATCTTCATCACACAAAATATTTAAATCATGCACAACCCCGGTTTCAGCCAAGCAATTGTTTCATACTTTAGTATTCTCAAACTTTTCCAACTTTCACGCAATACATGAGCATGAGCCATGGACATAGCACTATAGGTGGAATAGAATATGGTGGTTGTGGAGAAGACAAAAAGGAGGAAGATAGTCTCACATCAACTAGGCGTATCAACAGGCTATGGAGATGCCCATCAATAGTTATCAATGTGAGTGAGTAGGGATTGCCATGCAACGGATGCACTAGAGCTATAAGTGTATGAAAGCTCAAAAGGAAACTAAGTGGGTGTGCATCTAACTTGCTTGATCACGAAGACCTAGGGCACTTTGAGGAAGCCCGTCATTGGAATATACAAGCCAAGTTCTATAATGAAAAATTCCCACTAGTATATGAAAGTGACAACATAGGAGACTCTCTATCATGAAGATCATGGCGCTACTTTGAAGCACAAGTGTGGTAAAAGGATAGTAGCATTGCCCC
Source organism: Aegilops tauschii subsp. strangulata (assembly GCF_002575655.3). Taxonomy (NCBI): domain Eukaryota; kingdom Viridiplantae; phylum Streptophyta; class Magnoliopsida; order Poales; family Poaceae; genus Aegilops; species Aegilops tauschii. Next base: position 538,942,229 of record NC_053041.3, read on the forward strand.
TTCTCTCTTTTTCTCTCATTTTTTTATTTTTTTTATTTTTTTATTTGGGCCTTTTTCTATTTTTTGGCCTCTTTTTTCCTTTTTTTTCATTTTTTTCCGTCCGGTGTCTCATCCCGACTTGTGGGGGTAATCATAGTCTCCATCATCCTTTCCTCACTGGGACAATGCTGTAATAATGAAGATCATCACAGTTTTATTTACTTACAACTCAAGAATTACAACTCGATACTTAGAACAAAATATGACTCTATATGAATGCGTCCGGCGGTGTACCGGGATATGCAATGAATAAAGAGTGACATGTATGAAAGAATTATGAACGGTGGCTTTGCCACAAATACGATGTCAACTACATGATCATGAAAAGCAATATGTCAATGATGGAGCGTGTCATAATAAACGGAACGGTGGAAAGTTGCATGGCAATATATCTTGGAATGGCTATGGAAATGCCATAATAGGTAGGTATGGTGGCTGTTTTGAGGAAGGTATGGTGGGTGTATGGTACCGGCGAAAGTTGCGCGGCACAAGAGAGGCCAACAATGGTGGAAGGGTGAGAGTACGTATAATACATGGACTCAACATTAGTCATAAAGAACTCAGATACTTATTGCAAAAATATATAAGTCAACAAAACAAAGTACTACACGTATGCTCCTAGGGGAAGGGTTGGTAGGAGTTAACCATCGCGCGATCCCGACCTCCACTCATAAGCAAGACAATCAATAAATAAATCATGCTCCAACTTCATCACATAACGGTTCACCATACGTGCATGCTACGGGAATCACAAACTTTAACACAAGTATCTCTCAAATTCACAATTACTCCACTAGCATGACTCTAATATCACCATCTTCATGTCTCAAAACAATCATAAAGAATCAAACTTCTCATAGTATTCAATGCACTTTATATGAAAGTTTTTATTATATCCCTCTTGGATGCCTATCATATTAGGACTAAATTCATAACCTAAGAAAATTACCATGTTGTTTAAGACTCTCAAAATAATATAAGTGAAGCATGAGAGTTCATCAATTTCTTCAAAATAAAACCAACGTCGTGCTCTAAGAAGATATAAGTGAAGCACTAGAGCCAATGACAAACTACTCCAAAAGATATAAGTGAAGATCAATGAGTAGTTGAATAATTATGTAACTATGTGAAGACTCTCTAACATTTAAGAATTTCAGATCTTGAGATATTATTCAAACAGCAAGCAAAACAAAACCAAATGACATTTCAAGGATAGCACACATCATGTGAAGAAGCAAAAACTTAGGTTCAACCGATACTAACCGATAATTGTTGAAGAAGAAAGGTGGGATGCCTACCGGGGCATCCCCAAGCTTAGATGCTTGAGACTTCTTGAAATATTATCTTGGGATGCCTTGGGCATCCCCAAGCTTGAGCTTTTGTGTCTCCTTAATTCCTCTCATATCATGGTTTCCCTAAATCTTCAAAAAAAAAATTCATCCACACAAAACTCAACAAGAACTCGTGAGATAAGTTAGTATAAACCAATGCGAAAACCTTATCATTCTATACTGTAGCAAATCACAAAAAATATTATTCAACATTGCATACTAAATGCCTCTGCATATTTAATACTCCTATCCTCGAATAGAATCATTAAACAAGCAAACATATGCAAACATAACAGCAATCTGCCAAAACAGTACAGTCTATAAAGAATGCAAGAGTATCAATACTTCCCTACTGCAAACATTATGAAATTCTAACACACTGTAGAAAATTTATCAGAGCTTATTATGCAAAAAGTTTCAACATTTTATCATATTCTGGCTTTTCTAGGAAATTTTTGCAACAGCGATAAACTTTCTGTTTTGAAAAAGCAACATGTATACTTGCAAAATAAGCATGGTAAAGGCTATCCTTGACATTTTTATTGAAAATAGAGATGTAAAACATTATTCTAAATAACATCAAGCAAATACTAACAAAAGAAAATGACGCTCCTAGCAAAACACATATCATGTGGTGAATAAAAATATAGCTCCAAGTAAAGTTACCGATGAACAAAGACGAAAGAGGGGATGCCATCCGGGGCATCCCCAAGCTTAGGCTCTTGGTTGTCCTTTAATATTACCTTGGGGTGCCTTGGGCATCCCCAAGCTTAGGCTTTTTCCACTCCTTATTCCATATTCCATCGAATCTTCACCCAAAACTTGAAAACTTCACAACACAACACTCAACAGAAAACTCGTAAGCTCCATTACTTTAAGGTACTGTAATGAACTCATTCTAAATTCATATTGGTGTCATATCTACTGTATTCCAACTTCTCTATGGTTCATACCCTCCGATACTACTCATAGATTCATCAAAATAAGCAAACAACACATAGAAAACAGAATCTGTCAAAAAAAGAACAGTCTGTAGTAATCTGTATCAAACGTATACTTCTGAAACTCCAAAAATTCTACCAAATTAGGAAGTCCCAAGAAATTTGTTATTTAATCTTCTGCAAAAATAATCAACTGAATAGCACATACCTGTGATTTATGAAAACTAATCTCGTGTGCGCAAAAGTTTCTGTTTTTCAGAAAGATCAAATTAACTATCACCGTAGGTTATCCTAAAGGTCTTACTTGGCACTTTATTGAAACAAAAGCTATAAAACATGATTACTACAGTAGCATAATCATGTGAACACACAAAAACAGTAAAGGTAAATATTGGGTTGTCTCCCAACAAGCGCTTTTCTTTAATGCCTTTCTAGCTAGGCATGATGATGACAATGATGCTCACATAAAAGATAAGAATTGAAACATAATGGGAGCATCATGAAGCATATGACTAGCTCATTTAAGCCTAACCCACTTCCTATGCATATGGATTTTGTGAGCAAACAACTTATGGGAACAAGAATCAACTAGCATATGAAGGTAAAACAAGCATAGCTTCAAGGTTTTCAACACATAGAGAGGAAACTTGGTATTATTGCAATTCCTACAAGCATATGTTCCTCCCTCATAATAATTTTCAGTAGCATCATGAATGAATTCAACAATATAACCATCACATAAAGCATTATTTTGATGATCTACAAGCATACAAATTGTACTACTCTCCACATAAGCAAAATTCTTCTCATTCGGAATAGTGGGAGAAAACTCAACAAAATAACTATCATGTGAAGCATAATCCAATTGAAAATTAAAATCATGATGACAAGTTTCATGGTTATCCTTATTCTTTATAGCATACGTGTCATCACAATAATCATCATAAATAGGAGGCATCCTTTCATCATAACATATTTTCTCATCCAAACTTTGGGGACTAAAAATATCATCTTCATCAACATAGCATCCCCAAGCTTCTGGCTTTGCATATCATTAGCATCATGGGTATTCAAAGAATTCATACTAACAACATTGCAATCATGCTCATCATTCAAAGGTTTAGTGCCAAACATTTTAATGCATTCTTCCTCTGGCAATTGAGCACAATTATCGGAATCCTTATTTTCACGGAAGACATTAAAAAGATGAAGCATATGAGGCACCCTCAATTCCATTTTTTTGCAGTTTTCTTTTATAAACAAAACTAGTGATAAAACAAGAAACTAAAAGATTCGATTGCAAGATCTAAAGATATACCTTCAAGCACCCACCTCCCCAGCAACGGCGCCAGAAAAGAGCTCGATGTCTACTACGCAACCTTCTTCTTGTAGACGTTGTTGGGCCTCCAAGTGCAGAGGTTTGTAGGACAGTAGAAAATTTCCCTCAAGGGGATGACCTAATGTTTATCAATCCGTGGGAGGCGTAGGATGAAGATGGTCTCTCTCAAGCAACCCTGCAACCAAATAACAAAGAGTCTCTTGTGTCCCCAACACACCCAATACAATGGTAAATTGTATAGGTGCACTAGTTCGGCGAAGAGATGGTGATACAAGTGCAATATGGATGGTAGATATAGGTTTTTGTAATCTGAAAATATAAAAACAGCAAGGTAACTAATGATAAAAGCGAGTGTAACCAGTATTGCAATGCTAGGAAACAAGGCTTAGGGTTCATACTTTCACTAGTGCAAGTTCTCTCAACAATAATAACATAGCTGGATCATATAACTATCCCTTAACATGCAACAAAGAGTCACTCAAAAGTCACTAATAGCGGAGAACAAACGAAGAGATTATTGTAGGGTACGAAACACCTCAAAGTTATTCTTTCTGATCGATCTATTCAAGAGTCCGTAGTAAAATAACATGAAGCTTTTCTTTCCATTTGATCTATCATGGAGTTCGTACTAGAATAACACCTTAAGACACAAATCAACCAAAACCCTAATGTCACCTAGATACTCCAATGTCACTTCAGGTATCCGTGGGTATGATTATATGATATGCATCACACAATCTCAGATTCATCTATTCAACCAACACAAAGAACTTCAAAGGGTGCTCCAAAATTTCTACCGGAGAGTCAAGACGAAAACGTGCGCCAACCCCTATGCATAGATTCCCAAGGTCACGGAACCCGCAAGTTGATCACCAAAACATACATCAAGTGAATCAATAGAATACCCCATTGTCACCACGGGTATCCCGCGCAAGACATACATCAAGTGTTCTCAAATCCTTAAAGACTCAGTCCGATAAGATAACTGTAAAGGGAAAACTCAATCCATTACAAGAGAGTAGAGGGGGGAGAAAAATCATAAGATCCAACTATAATAGCAAAGCGCGATCGATCAAGATCGTGCCGAATCAAGAACACGAGAGAGAGAGAGAGAGAGAGAGAGAGAGAGAGAGAGAGATCAAACACATAGCTACTGGTACATACCCTCAGCCCCAAGGGTGAACTACTCCTTCCTCGTCATGGAGAGCACCGGGACGATGAAGATGGCCACCAGTGATGGATCCCCCCCTCCGGCAGGGTGCCGGAACGGGGTCCCGATTGTTTTTTCGTGGCTTTGGAGGTTTGCGGCGGTGGAACTCCCGATCTAGGTTATGTTCTGGAGGTTTCAGTATTTATAGGAATTTTTGGCGTCGGGAACAAGTCAGGGGGGTCTCCGAGGCGGCCACGAGGTAGGGGGCGCGCCCAAGGGGGTAGGGCACGCCCCCCACCCTCGTGGGTGCCCGTCCATCTCCGATACGCCGTGGGCTTCGTCTGGTCCAAAAATAATCTCAGTGAAATTTCAGGTCAATTGGACTCCGTTTGGTTTTCCTTTTCTGCGATACTCAAAAACTAGGAGAAAACAGAAACTGGCACTGGGCTCTGGGTTAATAGGTTAGTCCCAAAATTCATATAAAATAGCATATAAATGCATATAAAACATCCTAGATGGATAATATAATAGCATGGAACAATCAAAATTATAGATACATTAGAGACGTATCAGTGTCCTCCACTAGTATATTCACGGAAGATGCCTAAGCTTTCCCATTTGTCTTTTCAGGGCTGGACAAAGAAGGCGGAGCGGATCTAGTGTCCAGCTCCGCTGCCAGAAAACCCAGCGATCCCTCTTCTGATGAAGATGCTGGTTCCGGCGCCCTACAAGGCGCCGGAGAAGAAGGCCAAGAAGAAGGCCAAGGAGACCAGAAGTGGCCTCCGCCGTAAAGGTACTTCGGATGGATCGTCCGAAGAAACTGAAACTCACTCCTCACCCGTCGAGAACGACAAGGAGGAAGAGGAAAGACTTTCCCCCCTTGAGGGGGGAAGGAAGAAAAGGGCGGCCTCCACAAACCTGGAGGTAGAGGCGTCCAAGAGAGGGAAGAAGGTGTTTACTGCGGACAATTCCATCTTAGACACTGATAGTAGCTCTGAGTGGCGTCCCAGGCCGAAGCCCCTGGCTGAATCGTAAGTACTCAAAGGCACTCATGCACATATATATCCAGCTCCTTTGCTTCGTGGTATTTAACATGTTAAACCATGCGCTGCAGTCTGGCTCGCGCCCACCCCCAGCGATCCTCATCTTTGGGGAATTCGCTGGATCCCAATGTGATGGACAGCGGGTCGCCTCCGCCGGCCGTCTCCCCCAAGATCATGGGTGACACCAAAGTGTTGTCCTGAAGGACCCTCCCTGGTCGGGAGAGGCACAGGAGACCGTCACGGTGGCGCCTGAGGGTGATACCTCGGCCGCCGGACACATGGGGGGGCAGATCCCCATGGAAACTGGCGATGGGGGCCATACCCAATTCGGCCCCCAGCGGAATACTATTCCGAAAGCCAAAACGGCTCTGGGGTCAGGTGAGCAGCCTTCTTCGAAAGAAGGAGCTGCACCTATTCCGCCGGTGACCTCTATCCATCCAGAGGCACCGGATACTCTACTGGAAGTGCTTCAAGGTGCTTCCATTGTTGAGGAACATCGTATCCTTATGGGTACGGTGATTGAGAGGGTGCGGTCTGCCAAGAGCGGACTGACCGAAGCCTGCGCCAGCCTTCTAACAGGCTTTGAGGTATGTGACATAATTATACAAAAAGAATGCCATAGTATACACAGTAGCCCCTGAGACTCTGTCCGGTGTTCGAAAAGAAAAGCGGGACAGAGGATAAAATAATTTTTGCAAGAGACTAACCATACATGTCTATGTGAATAAGCAGGCATCTATGTTGGCTGCGACCTCCCATTCTGCTGAAGTCTCCGAACTGAAGCAGAGTCTGGAGCGGGCCGAGGAAGAGCTTGGCCATGTGAAAAAACAACTAGAGGACCAGCAAGGTATGTAATGGCCTATTCATATCTAAAAAGATATGAATTTTTTGTGTTGATCATGTTGTCATGATATTTCATGGGAGCTGCGCCCGAGGTGGAGACCGTCAAGAACGCGCTGTTCGAGGCCCAGAAGAGAGTGGCAAAGGAACAAGCCGCCCGCGAAAAACACGAGGCAAGGGTCGAGGAGGTCCAGCAGGAGCTCCAGGATGCCGTAAAGAAATGCGAGTCCTTGGAGCGCAAGATTTCGGACCAAGAGTCCGAACTTGCTAAGGCCCGCCAAAGCGCACAAGAGGTCGGGTTGAAGCCCAGGGCGCCCTCTAGGAAATCCAGGAGGCGAGGAAAATCGCGGCGGGTAAGGCCTTTAATATGCAGAGCAAATTTGTGAAGAAAAGGTACCTCTTACTGACTCGGATTTGGAGTTCTCCAGGAGCGTTTGCGGATCTGCCGCGTAGTGTTGCTGATGCTGCGGAATTCTTCCGAGCCGAAGAGGGGAGCTCAACGGAGAAGCTGTTCTGGTCGCAATACCTTGCGCCAGAGCATCCGGTGCCCTTTAGCGATCAGCTGAAACATCTGACCGAACTGCATAGGGTGGCCGAATTGGCCATGAAGGATTTTATAATCCGTCTATGGCCTGCCGAAGCCATACCCAGAAGCTACTTCGGGCTCGTGAAGCGGTTGGTCGATGCCTGCCCTCGGCTTGATGCCATCAAGCGGTCGGTCTGCATTGATGGTGGGCGGATGGCCTTCGCCCGTGTCAAGGTGCAGTGGGTGAAGATGGACGCTGTCAAGCTTGCGACCGAGGGACCGCCCGCGGGCAAGGAGCACCGCATGCCCGAGCGGTATTTTAAGGATGTCCTGAAGGGATCCCGCATTGCAGAGGGCCAGTGTGGAAAAGACATTATCTTTGAATGAAGACATTCATATTATCCCGTCATGTATTATGAAACAAAGCCGATATGTAATATAATGCTTGTTGTTTGTTTAAAATTTTACCTCATGTGCAGCCGTTTTATTAAATCTGAGAGTTGGCTAGTCGTCGGCTTCAGCCCCCATGTAGGTAGTACGGGGGTGTTCGGGTTGGAACCTAAACACTCTTGATCCAAGAATTTGGTCCTTTAAGGAGGTGTTTAGCGCGATGAACCAGGCAATCGGACTATGTGGCTTTTTCACCCTCACTTAGCCATAAGAGTTTGACAATAGAAATTTTAGGTGCAACCCCTAGTTAATATTGTTAGTCCAGACTAGGATGTTGTAGACACCTGATCGGGTGGAGGCCGATCTGTCGCATAATGCGGGAAAAATCGCAAGAGATTTGAACCTCCGAATAGCTGACCAGCTCTCGCCGCATCATGACAGTCAGTTTTTGGCTTTCTCTACTGAGGTGTTTGTCCGGATGAACCAGAAACACAATCGCAGTAGTTCTCCCTTTACTACCCTAGCCGACAGGACGGAACGTAAGGTAGCAAGCACAGGAGACGAGCAACCCAACTATTGACCAAAGACATGATTCGGAGCCGATGCATATAATGCAATATTCGGGGTGCCGAACTATACTGTAAAAATGTCCGGAGTTGTTGCCGTAGTATGGAGCGCAATGAAGCCCCTGGCAAATTAAGGTGTACCAAAGTGTATGGGTGCAATCGATAGAAAGAGAGAAATAAAATGAAGTAGTAAGCCAGTGCCACATAAATTGGGCCGCAAACTGTTTCCATTATAATTTGATTAATACGTCAAAGCGTATTTGTACAAATAGTACGATAAGCAATAGGGCTATTTAACATGCCGAGACCAAGGGGATCTGCGTGCGGGTCCTAAAGACAGGTAGAGTGATCGTCAAGAAGGCCACCTAGATATTCCACCACACGTCTATGCTGCTTGCCGCTTTGGTATATCCGCCCTTCAAAAGGATTGATGATCAGGCCATGGTGAAGGGCCTGTGAAAAAAGAAACCTGAAAAGGATAAAAAGGAAGGGGAAAGTATGTGTGTCCGGAGAAGGTCGAGCCGTATTATGGACCACAATCGAGTTATGCCTCTGTCTTTTCCCATGGTATTTTGAGTGTGTAGTTGTGTACGCGCAGTACGTACGCCGCCATTTGGTCGGGACTCAGACGGAGGCCGAATTGCTAGTCGAACTCCTGACGAGCCGGACCGTCATGTTGCGGAGTGATCCGGACTCGTTTGACAGTGTCCGGGAGCTTGGCCGCTGAATTAATATTCTGCTTGATAAGGCCGCTCTGTACTTCCGCTGCCAGGGCCGCGGTGTGCTCCTCGGTACGAAGGGAGCGTTCCGTGTGTCCATTGACTGTTATGACACCGCGCGGTCCGGGAATCTTGAGTTTGAGATAAGCATAGTGTGGCACCGCATTGAATCGGGCAAATGCAGTTCGTCCAAGCAGTGCATGATAGCCACGGCGGAAGGGGACGATATCGAAGATCAAGTCTTCGCTTCGGAAGTTGTCCGGGGATCCGAAGACGACTTCCAATGTGATTGAGCCCGTGCAGCGGGCCTCTACACCTGGTATTACTCCTTTAAAGGTAGTTTTTGTGGGCTTGATCCTTGATGAATCGATGCCCATCTTGCAGACTGTATCCTGATATAGCAGGTTGAGACTGTTGCCGCCGTCCATGAGGACTCGTGTGAGGTGGAATCCATCAATGATTGGGTCGAGGACCAATGTGGCTGAACCGCCATGACGGATACTGGTCGGATGGTCCCTGCGACCGAAGGTGGTCGGGCAGGACGACCATGGGTTAAATTTTGGGGCGACTGGCTCTATCGCATAGACGTCCCTGAGCGCGCGTTTGCGCTCCCTCTTGGGGATATGGGTAACGCATATCATGTTCACCGTTTTGACATGGGGGGAAACTTCTTCTGCCCCCTGTGTTCGGCGTACGGGGCTCCTCGTCGTCCTCCACACTTTGCGACCCCTTCTCCTTATTCTCGGTATTTAACTTGCCTGCCTGTTTAAAGACCCAACAGCTTCTGTTGGTATGATTGGCTGGTTTATCGGGGGTGTCGTGGATCTGACATGGACGATCGAGTATGCGGTCCAAGCTGGATGAGCCTGGATTGTTTTTCTTATATGGCTTCTTCTGCTGGCCGGACTTGGAGCCACTGAATCCGGCGTTGACCGCCGTGTCATCGTATTGTCACCGTTTCTTCGACGCCTGTGCATGTTGCGTCGGGGCTTGCCGTTTCTATTTCTGGCTTCCGAGGTGCCAGGTTCGCTTGCATTATTATTGCTACGGGCTAGCCAGCTATCCTCGCCCGTGCAAAAGCGGGTCATAAGTGCTGTGAGGGCTGCCATGGACTTCGGCTTTTCTTGGCCGAGGTGTCGGGCGAGCCATTTGTCGCGGATGCTATTCTTAAAGGCCTCTAGGGCTTAGGCATCCGGACAGTCGACGATCTGGTTCTTTTTAGTTAGTAACCTAGTCCAGAATTTCCTGGCTGACTCTCCGGGCTGTTGAACTATTTGACTTAAGTCATCGGCATCCGGAGGTTGGACGTATGTGTTGGGGAACGTAGTAATTTCAAAAAAATTCCTACGCACACGCAAGATCATGGTGATGCATAGCAACGAGAGGGGAGAGTGTTGTCCACGTACCCTCGTAGACCGTAAGCGGAAGCATTATAACAACGCGGTTGATGTAGTCGTACGTCTTCACGATCGACCGATCCTAGTACCGAACTTACGGCACCTCCGCGATCTGCACCCGTTGGGCTCGGTGATGTCCCACGAACTCATGATCCAGTAGAATGTCGAGGGAGAGCTTCGTCAGCATGATGGCGTGATGACAGTGATGATGCAGCTACCGGCGCAGGGCTTCGCCTAAGCACTACGACGATATGACCGAGGTGGGTTATGGTGGAGAGGGCACCGCACACGGCTAAGAGATCAATGATCAACTTGTATCTATGGGGTGCCCCCTCCCCCGTATATAAAGGAGTAGAGGAGGGGGAGGGCCGGCCCTCCTATGGCGCACCCCATGGGGAGTCCTACTCCCACCGGGAGTAGGATTCCCCCCTTCCCTAGTTGGACTATCAGTGGAAGGAAGGGGGAGGGAGGGGGGAGGAAAGGGGGGCCGGCCCCCACCCAATTCGGATTGGGCTTGGGGGGCACGCCCCCTCCTAGGCCTCCCTCTCTTCTCTCCCACTATGGCCCAATAAGGCCCATATACCTCCCGGGGGGTTCCAGTAACCTCCCGGTGCTCCGGTATATGCCCGAACTCACCCGGAACCTTTCCGATGTCCAAACATAGGCTTCCAATATATCGATCTTTACGTGTCGACCATTTCGAGACTCCTTGTCATGTCCGTGATCATATCTAGGACTCAGAACTACCTTCGGTACATCAAAACACATAAACTCATAATACCGATCGACACCGAATGTTAAGCGTGCGGACCCTACAGGTTCGAGAACTATGTAGACATGACCGAGACTCATCTCCGGTCAATAACCAATAGCGGAACCTGGATGCTCATATTGGTTCCTACATATTCTACGAAGATCTTTATCGGTCAAACCGCATAACAACATACGTTGTTCCCTTTGTCATCAGTATGTTACTTGCCCAAGATTCGATCATCGGTATCTCAATACCTAGTTCAATCTCGTTACCGGAAAGTCTCTTTACTCATTCCGTAATGCATCATCCCGCAACTAACTCATTAGTTACATTGCTTGCAAGGCTTATTGTGATGTGCATTACCGAGAGGGCCCAGAGATACCTCTCCGACAATCGAAGTGACAAATCCTAATCTCGATCTATGCCAACTCGAAAAGTACCATCAGAGACACCTGTAGAGCACCTTTATAATCACCGAGTTACGTTGTGACGTTTGGTAGCACACAAGTATTACTCTGGTATTCGGGAGTTGCATAATCTCATAGTCATAGGAACATGTATAAGTCATGAAGAAAGCAATAGCAATATACTAAACAATCAAGTGCTAAGCTAACGGAATGGGTTAAGTCAATCACATCATTCTCTAATGATGTGATCCCGTTAATCAAATGACAACTCATGTCTATGGCTTGGAAACTTAACCATCTTTGATTCAACGAGCTAGTCAAGTAGAGGCATACTAGTGACACTATGTTTGTCTATGTATTCACACATGCACTAAGTTTCTGGTTAATACAATTCTAGCATGAATAATAAACATTTATCATGATATAAGGAAATATAAATAGCAACTTTATTATTGCCTCTAGGGAATATGTCCTTCAGTCTCCCACTTGCACTAGAGTCAATAATCTGGATTACGCAGTTTGATTCTAACACCCATGGAGTCTTGGTGCTGATCATGTTTTGCTCGTGAGAGAGGCTTAGTCAACGGGTCTGCAACATTTAGATCCGTATGTATCTTGCAAATCTCTATGTCTCCCTCCTTGACTTGATCACGGATGGAATATAAACGTTTCTTGATGTGCTTGGTTCTCTTGTGAAATTTGGATTCCTTTGCCAAGGCAATTGCACCAGTATTGTCACAAAACATTTTCATTGGACCCGATGCACTAGGTATGACACCTAGATCGGATATGAACTCCTTCATTTGCTGCTTCCGAAGCTGCTATGTACTCGGCTTCACACGTAGATCCAGCCACGATGCTTTGCTTAGAACTGCACCAACTGATAGCTCCACCGTTCAATATAAATACGTATCCGGTTTGTGACTTAGAGTCATCCGGATCAGTGTCAAAACTTGCATCGACGTAACCATTTACGACGAGCTCTTTGTCACCTCCATAAACGAGAAACATATCCTTAGTCCTTTTCAGGTATTTCAGGATGTTCTTGACCGCTGTCCAGTGATCCACTCCTTGATTACTTTGGTACCTCCCTGCTAAACTAATATCAAGGAACACATCAGGTCTGGTACACAGCATTGCATACATGATAGAGCCTATGGCTGAAGCATAGGGAACACCTTTCATTTTCTCTCTATCTTCTGTAGTGGTCGGGCATTGAGTCTGACTCAACTTCACACCTTGTAACACAGGCAAGAACCCTTTCTTTGCTTGATCCATCTTGAACTTCTTCAAAACTTTATCAAGGTGTGTGCTTTGTGAAAGTCCAATTAAGCGTCTTGATCTATCTCTATAGATCTTGATGCCCAATATATAAGCAGCTTCACCGAGGTCTTTCATTGAAAAACTCTTGTTCAAGTATCCTTTTATGCTATCCAGAAATTCTGTGTCATTTCCAATCAACAATATGTCATCCACATATAATATTAGAAATGCTACAGAGCTCCCACTCACTTTCTTGTAAATACAGGCTTCTCCAAAAGTATGTATAAAACCATATGCTTTCATCACACTATCAAAACGTTTATTCCAAGTCCGAGAGGCTTGCACCAGTCCATAAATGGATAGCTGGAGCTTGCACACTTTGTTAGCACCCTGTGGATCGATAAAACCTTCAGGTTGCATCATATACAACTCTTCTTTCGAAAATCCATTCAGGAATGCAGTCTTTACATCCATTTGCCAAATTTCATAATCATAAAATGCAGCAATTGCTAACATGATTCGGACGGACTTAAGCATCGCTACGGGAGAGAAGGTCTCATTGTAGTCAACTCCTTGAACTTGTTGAAAACCTTTCACAACAAGTCGAGCTTTGTAGATAGTAACATTACCGTCAGCGTCAGTCTTCTTCTTGAAGATCCATTTATTCTCGATGGCCTGCCGATCATCGGGCAAGTCAACCAAAGTCCACACTTTGTTCTCATACAGGGATCCCATCTCAGATTTCATGGCCTCAAGCCATTTTGCGGAATCTGGGCTCATCATCGCTTCCTCATAATTCGTAGGTTCGTCATGGTCAAGTAACATGACCTCCAGAACAGGATTACCGTATCACTGTGGTGCGGATCTTACTCTGGTTGACCTATGAGGTTCAGTAGTAACTTGATCTGAAATTTTATGATCATTATCATTAGCTTCCTCACTAATTGGTGTAGGGATCACTGGAACTGATTTCTGTGATGAACTACTTTCCAATAAGGGAGCAGGTACAGTTACCTCATCAAGTTCTACTTTCCTCCCGCTCACTTATTTCGAGAGAAACTCCTTCTCTAGAAAGGATCCATTCTTAGCAACGAATGTCTTGCCTTAGGATCTGTGATAGAAGGTGTACCCAACAGTCTCCTTTGGGTATCCTATGAAGACACATTTCTCCGATTTGGGTTCGAGCTTATCAGGTTGAAGCTTTTTCACATAAGCATCGCAGCCCCAAACTTTAAGAAACATCAACTTGGGTTTCTTGCCAAGTCTCAATGGATTTAGATGGTGCCCTATTTAACGTGAATGCAGCCGTCTCTAAAGCATAACCCCAAAACGATAGCGGTAAATCAGTAAGAGACATCATTGATCGCACCATATCTAGTAAAGTACGATTACGACGTTCGGACACACCATTACGCTGTGGTGTTCTGGGTGGCGTGAGTTGCGAAACTATTCTGCATTGTTTCAAATGAAGACCATACTCGTAACTCAAATATTCTCCTCCATGATCAGATCGTAGAAACTTTATTTTCTTGTTACGATGAGTTTCCACTTCACTCTGAAATTCTTTGAACTTTTCAAATATTCAGACTTATGTTTCATCAAGTAGATATACCCATATCTGCTTAAATCATCTGTGAAGGTGAGAAAATAACGATACCCGCCGCGAGCCTCAACATTCATCGGACCACATACATGAGTATGTATGATTTCCAACAAATCTGTTGCTCGCTTCATTGTTCCGGAGAACGGAGTTTTAGTCATCTTGCCCATGAGGCATGGTTCGCAAGTACCAAGTGATTTATAATCAAACGATTCCAAAAGTCCATCAGAATGGAGCTTCTTCATGCGCTTTACACCAATATGACCCAAACGGAAGTGCCACAAATAAATTGCACTATCATTATCAACTCTGCATCTTTTGGCTTCAATATTATGAATATGTGTGTCACTACTATCGAGATTCAACAAAAATAGACCACTCTTCAAGGGTGCATGACCATAAAAGAAATTACTCATATAAATAGAACAACCATTATTCTCTGATTTACATGAATAACCGTCTCGAATCAAACAAGATCCAGATATAATGTTCATGCTTGGCGCTGGCACCAAATAACAATTATTTAGGTCTAGAACTAATCCCGAAGGTAGATGTAGAGGTAGCATGCCGACCGCGATCACATCGACTTTGGAACCATTTCCCACGCGCATCGTCACCTCGTCCTTGGCCAATCTTCGCTTAATCCGTAGTCCCTGTTTCGAGTTGCAAATATTAGCAATAGAACCAGTATCAAATAACCAGGTGCTACTGCGAGCATTAGTAAGGTACACATCAATAACATGTATATCACATATACCTTTGTTCACCTTGCCATCCTTCTTATCCGCCAAATAGTTGGGGCAGTTCCGCTTCCAGTGACCAGTCCCTTTGCAGTAGAAGCACTTAGTCTTAGGCTTAGGTCTAGACTTGGGCTTCTTCACTTGAGCAGCAACTTGCTTGCCGTTCTTCTTGAAGTTCCCCTTCTTCCCTTTACCCTTTTTCTTGAACTGGTGGTCTTGTTGACCATCAACACTTGATGCTCCTTCTTGATTTCTACCTCTGCAGCCTTTAGCATTGCGAAGAGCTCGGGAATTGTCTTATCCATCCTTGCATGTTATAGTTCATCACGAAGCTCTTGTAGCTTGGTGGCAGTGGTTGAAGAATTCTGTCAATGACACTATCATCAGCAAGATTAACTCCCAGTTGAATCAAGTGATTGTTATACCCAGACATTTTGACTATATGCTCACTGATAGAACTATTCTCCTCCATCTTGCAGCTGTAGAACTTATTGGAGAATTCATATCTCTCAATCCGGGCATTTTCTTGAAATATTAACTTCAACTCCTGGAACATCTCATGTGCTCCATGACGTTCAAAACATCGTTGAAGTCCCGGTTCTAAGCCGTAAAGCATGGCACACTGAACTATCGAGTAGTCATCAGCTTTGCTCTGCCAGACGTTCATAACATCTGGCATTGCTCCTGCAGCGGGTTTGGCACCTAGCGGTGCTTCCAGGACGTAATTCTTCTGTGCAGCAATGAGGATAATCCTCAAGTTATGGACCCAGTCCGTGTAGTTGCTACCATCATCTTTCAACTTAGCTTTCTCTAGGAACGCATTAAAATTCAACGGAACAACAGCACGGGCCATCTATCTACAACAACATAGACATGCAAAATACTATCAGGTACTAAGTTCATGATAAATTAAAGTTCAATTAATCATATTACTAAAGAACTCCCACTTAGATAGACATCCCTCTAATCATCTAAGTGATCACGTGATCCAAATCAACTAAACCATGTCCGATCATCACGTGAGATGGAGTAGTTTTCAATGGTGAAAATCACTATGTTGATCATATCTACTATATGATTCACGCTCGACCTTTCGGTCTCAGTGTTCCAAGGCCATATCTGCATATGCTAGGCTCGTCAAGTTTAACCCGAGTATTCTGCGTGTGCAAAACTGGCTTGCACCCGTTGTATGTGAATGTAGAGCTTATCACACCCGATCATCATGTGGTGTCTCAGCACGACGAACTTTCGCAATGGTGCATACTCAGGGAGAACACTTGTACCTTGAAATTTAGTGAGAGATCATCTTATAATGCTACCATCGAACTAAGCAAAATAAGATGCATAAAGGATAAACATCACATGCAATCAATATAAGTGATATGATATGGCCATCATCATCTTGTGCCTTTGATCTCCATCTCCAAAGCACCGTCATGATCACCATCGTCACCGGCGCGACACCTTGATCTCCATCGTAGCATCATTGTCGTCTCGCCAACTATTGCTTCTACGACTATCGCTACCGCTTAGTGATAAAGTAAAGCAATTACATGGCGATTGCATTTCATACAACAAAGCGACAACCATATGGCCCCTGCCAGTTGCCGATAACTCTGTTACAAAACATGATCATCTCATACAATAAAATTTAGCATCATGTCTTGACCATATCACATCACAACATGCCCTGCAAAAACAAGTTAGACGTCCTCTACTTTGTTGTTGCAAGTTTTACGTGGCTGCTACGGGCTGAGCAAGAACCGTTCTTACCTACGCATCAAAACCAGAACGGTTTTTCATCAAGTATGTGTTGTTTTAACCTTATACAAGGACCGGGCGTAGCCATACTCGATTCTACTAAAGCTGGAGAAACTGACACCCGCCAGCCACCTGTGTGCGAAGCACGTCGGTAGAACCAGTATCGCGTAAGCGTACGCGTAATGTTGGTCCGGGCCGCTTCATCCAACAATACCGCCGAATCAAAGTATGACATGCTGGTAAACAGTATGACTATTATCGCCCACAGCTCACTTGTGTTCTACTCGTGCATATAACATCTACGCATAAACCTAGCTCGGATGCGACTGTTGGGGAACGTAGTAATTTCAAAAAAAATCCTACGCACACGCAAGATCATGGTGATGCATAGCAACGAGAGGGGAGAGCGTTGTCCATGTACCCTCGTAGACCGTAAGCGGAAGCGTTATGACAACGCGGTTGATGTAGTCGTACGTCTTCACGATCGACCGATCCTAGTACCGAACGTACGGCACCTCCACGGTCTGCACATGTTCGGCTCGGTGACGTCCCACGAACTCACGATCCAGCAGAGTGTCGAGGGAGAGCTTCGTCAGCACGATGGCGTGATGACAGTGATGATGAAGCTACCGGCACAGGGCTTCGCCTAAGCACTATGACGATATGACCGAGGTGGATTATGGTGGAGGGGGGCACCGCACATGGCTAAGAGATCAATGATCAACTTGTATCTATGGGGTGCCCCTCCCCCGTATATAAAGGAGTGGAGGAGGGAGAGGGCCGGCCCTCCTATGGCGCGCCCCATGGGGAGTCCTACTCCTACAGGGAGTAGGATTCCCCCCTTCCCTAGTTGGACTAGGAGTGGAAGGAAGGGGGAGGGAGGGGGAAGGAAAGGGGGGCCGGCCCCCCACCCAAATCGGATTGGGCTTCAGGGGCGCGCCCCGTCCTAGGCCTCCCTCTCTTCTCTCCCACTATGGCCCAATAAGGCCCATATACCTCGCGGGGGGTTCCGGTAACCTCCCGGTGCTCTGGTATATGCCCGAACTCACCCGGAACCTTTCCGATGTCCAAACATAGGCTTCCAATATATTGATCTTTACGTCTCGACCATTTCGAGACTCCTCGTCATGTCCGTGATCATATCCGGGACTCTGAACTACCTTCGGTACATCAAAACACATAAACTCATAATACCGATCGTCACCGAATGTTAAGCGTGCGGACCCTACGGGTTTGAGAACTATGTAGACATGACCGAGACTCATCTCTGGTCAATAACCAATAGCGGAACCTGGATGCTCATATTGGTTCCTACATATTCTACAAAGATCTTTATCGGTCAAACCGCATAACAACATACGTTATTCCCTTTGTCATCGGTATGTTACTTGCCCGAGATTCGATCGTCTGTATCTCAGTACCTAGTTCAATCTCGTTACCGACAAGTCTCTTATCTCGTTCTGTAATGCATCATCCCGCAACTAACTCATTAGTTACATTGCTTGCAAGGCTTATAGTGATGTGCATTACCGAGAGGGCCCAGAGATACCTCTCCGACAATCGGAGTGACAAATCCTAATCTCGATCTATGCCAACTCAACAAGTACCATCGGAGACACCTGTAGAGCACCTTTATAATCACCCAGTTACGTTGTGACGTTTGGTAGCACACAAATTATTCCGCTGGTATTCGGGAGTTGCATAATCTCATAGTCATAGGAACATGTATAAGTCATGAGGAAAGCATTAGCAATATACTAAACGATCAAGTGCTAAGCTAACAGAATGGGTCAAGTCAATCACATCATTCTCTAATGATGCGATCCCGTTAATCAAATGACAACTCATGTCTCTGGCTAGGAAACTTAACCATCTTTATTCAACGAGCTAGTCAAGTAGAGGCAGACTAGTGACACTCTGTTTGTCTATGTATTCACACATGCACTAAGTTTCCGGTTAATACAGTTCTAGAATCAATAATAAACATTTATCATGATATAAGGAAATATAAATAACAACTTTATTATTGCCTCTAGGGCATATTTCCTTCAGTATGTACCTTGGAAGTTCTCGCGGAAGGCGGCCTCCAAGTCCTACCAGCTGCCAATGGAGTTTTCTGGCAGGCTGTTTAACCAGTGTCGAGCTGGTCCCTTGAGTTTTAGCGGAAGGTATTTGATGGCATGAAGATCATCACCGCGGGCCATATGAATATGGAGAAGAAAGTCCTCAATCCATACTGCGGGGTCTGTTGTTCCATCGTATGATTTGATGTTCACGGGTTTAAACCTTTCTGGGAATTCGTGCTCCATTACTTCGTCAGTGAAGCAGAGGGGGTGTGCGGCGCCTCTATATCGGGCCAAGTCGTGACGTAGCTCGGATGGAGTCCGTCTGCGGTTTTCGGCCCGGACGTGGTTATACTTGTCACGTCCGGCTAGATAGCCGTCATCACGCGCCGGGGCACGCCCTCGCGATCCGTAGATCGATCTGGTCTGACCTGCTCTGTTTTCCAGGTCCTGTCGCAGGTCATATGTATATCCCCGAGCTGTTGTGTCTCTTCCTTTACGGCGAGGTAGTACGGGCTGGCGTTCGGCTTGAGTTGACGTTTTGTCCAGGCCACATGGTGGTCGGTCAGCCGCGTTACGCGCTGTTGGTACGGGCTCAAGTGCCTCGTCGTCGAATTGAGGTAGGAGTTTACGCTTCGGGTAACTTTTGGTTGGGCGCTCGAGGCCGTATTCCTCGGCTGCCAGGACATTAGTCCACCTGTTGTTGAGTAGATCTTGATCAGCTTGCAGCTGCTACTGCTTCTTTTTCAGGCTCCTTGCAGTGGCTATTAGTCGGTGCTTAAAGCGCTCCTGCTCGAGGGGTTCCTCAGGCACGATAAAGTCTTCGTCGCCGAGGCTCACCTCCTCCTCGGAGAGTGGAAAATAATTACTGTCCTCCGAGTCTTCGTTTACGGCCTGTTCATCAGGGCTAACTTGCCCATCTTCCCGATCGTCCTGTTCAGAGGTTGGCTCGACGGGGTTTTCCTGGTCTTCGGCGTCGTCCGGAGTATCGTTGTCTCGCATGCCGGTACTGTTGTCTTTACGGCGTGATTTAGAGCGGCGCCGCTGACGTCGGCGTTTTGGTTGTGTCTCAGGAGGTATATCCTCAAAGAGGTATATCCTCAACTGGATTTTTCTCGTTATCGCCACTATCCTCTTTGGGTGTATCCACCATGTATACGTCAAACGAAGAGGTGGCGGTCCAGCGTCCGGTAAACGGCAGGTTCTGGGCCTGCTCTTCTCCGGCATCGTCGTCCATACCATCGATGTCTTCAGAGTCGTAATCGAGCATGTCAGTTAAGTCTTCAACAGTGGCTATGAAGTGGGTGGTGGGTGGGAAGTGAAATTCTCCATCATCAGCCACTAGTTCAAACCGGATATAATTCGGCTATGAGTCCCCTGCTAAGGAGAGGGTTTTTAATGAGTTCAGCACATCGCCTAAAGGTGAGTGCCGAAGATATCTGCGGAGCTGAATTCGACGATAGGCGCCTGATCAAGCTCGAAGGATGCATATGTACATGGTTTGGAACCTGTAGCCGGAGACGAGTCCGAAGTTCCGGTAACACAGATCCTGCTCAAGGTTGGGTCTGTGTGCGGCTCCAGCGCCGCTGAGTCTGTGGCTTCCGTCGCGGGGTTGAGCTTCCCGTCCTCGGATGACGCGATCTGCTCCGGATCTAAGGCCAGAGCAGTTACAGGCGCTATCTCCTGGATGTGGTCCGATGACAGATTTAGGTCATGTTCATCGTGGTGGCAGGGAGGGGTCGCCATGGGCTCGAATCCGTCGAAGATCAAGTCTCCGCGGATATCGGCAACATAGTTCAAGCTTCCAAACCTGACCTGATGGCCAGGGGCGTAGCTCTCAACCTGCTTGAGGTGGCCTTCTGTGTTGGCACGGAGCGTGAAGCCGCCGAACACAAAAAGCTGGCTGGGAGGGAAGATCTCCTCGGCGGTGGTGACGTCGTTGTTGACGAAGCGATCCATTGGTCCTTTGGTCGACGACATGGGGGAACTCTCAATGAAAGCACCAATGTCGGTGTCAAAACCGGTGGATCTCGGGTACGGGGTCCCAAACTATGTGTCTGAGAATCGATGGTAACAGGAGACTGGGGACATGATGTTTACCCAGGTTCAGGCCCTCTTGATGGAGGTAATACCCGATTTCCTGCTTGATTGATCTTGATGAATATGAGGATTACAAGAGTTGATCTACCACGAGATCGTAATGGCTAAACCCTAGATGTTTAGCATGTATGATTATGATCGCCTCTAAGGACTAAACCCTCCGGTTTATATAGACATGGAGGGGCCTAGGATTGTACAGAGTTGGTTTACAGAGGAAGGAATCTTCATATCCGAACGCCAAGCTTGCCATACACGCAAAGGAGAGTCCCATCTGGACACGGGAGGAAGTCTTCTATCTTGTATCTTCATGGCCAATTAGTCCGGCACACTTCACATAGGTCGGACGCCCGAGGACCCCTTAATCCAGGACTCCCTCATGCGCCCGGGGACGCCCTGGCACCCGTCGGTGTTGTAACGGCTCCTCACCTGCACGTTGTTGGTGGAGGCTAGCTGCTCGTCGTGGCGGCGCCGGTAGTACGCCGCCCACCAAGCGTGGTTGTCGGCGGCGTACTCTGGTAGGCCCCGCACCTCCTCTGGCAGGGATGCCCGAACTCGCACGATCTCGGTGATGCGGCGATCAGCGTCGATCGGTGGTGGGGGGAACGGGAACGCCTCCGGCACTGAGTCTCCACGAACCCGGCACGCGCATGTCAGACAGCGCCGGGTAGTTTGCCTCGTGGAGGAGGTACGCCTCCCACTCGTGAAGGTGGCGGCGGCCGAAGCCGTTGGCCGCCGCTCCGTCGCCAGGGAATCGGTGAGCCATCGGCGGTGGCTGCAGACGGGGGGAGAGGTAGACGGGGAGAGAGATGGGGCGTCGGCGGCGAGAGATGAACTGCGGCGAGGAAGTGTGCGGCCAGCGGAGAGGGAGGGCGGTACTTATAGCAGCGTGTGGGAGACGAGCGGGTTTCAGCCTTGTGGACGCATGGCGGCGCGCCTTCACTGCGCCAACCGTGAGGAATCAATGGAAGGCTAACCAGCGGTAGCCTTGGCGTTGATTCCCCACGGGAAACCGAGGCGATGAGGACGATGAGCGCGCTTGGTCACTGACTCGGCGGGCCCGCCAGGCTTTCACGCCAAAACTGTTTCCCCGGGCGCCCCTGGGCGACCCCCAGCGCGCCGTGTTTGGCCTAGGTCCGCCAGCGCCAAATTCAGCCCTAACGGGCAAAAACTGGGCTTCGGGGGGCGCGACTGGGCTGTTTCTTTTAACGTCGGCGATTAAAAAGAGTCTTGGGGCACCTGTTGGGGGCGCGGCTGGAGATGCTCTTATAGCATCACCAATAGCAGCCCTGTTTTTGGCCACGGGGCGTTTTTAGTGCACGAGAGGGGGGATTGGCCGCCAACAACTCTACTCCATCGCATATTTTTGCAAAAATGAAAATTTGGGTAGCCCTAAAATACATCTCTAAGTCTTGCAAATATACTGCAGTTGGGCGGTTGTTGCAAAACCAAAACGGCCTCCAGCCGCACACCCGCGCCACATCTGGCCATAGATCTGTAGCTACCGGACCCTGCCACAGCTAGATCCACTCCCCCCCCCCCCCCCGCACCCCGTCGCCCCATTCCCGCCGAAATCCGCTGGTGCCGCCACTTTTTCACCGAAATCTGTCGCACCGCCGCCGCACCCGCGTCAGTTCTTCTCTGAGCCGCCTCCCCGCAGCCGTCGCATGCTTCCCTGGCACCGCCACCTCCTCACCATGTCACCGAAGAGCAAGGGTGCCGCCGTATTCAAAGGGGTGTGTCGGCAGCCGTCCGAGAACTACGGTGTCGAGTTTAAACACGCCAGCCAGAGGTATTGTCTCGGCACGTACTCTGCGGCCGACATCGCTACCCGCGCATAGGACGTTGTCGTGTGGAGGCTCGGCTCCCCGCTCGAAGCTCAATTTACCGGAGATTGAGTCTCGGGCGGGTGCGGAGCTCGTCGCCCCGCCGGTGACAGTCGAGTCGAGACCAATCAAGCCAGCTCCTCGCATTGTTGTCGTCGAGTAGGACAACATCCGAGAGAGCGACAGGAGACCATGGCGGCATTCGCTAGGGCGCATCCACGGTATGTGCAAGCCGAGTTGGAGTTCTACTAGAAGAGGGATGCCGAGAAGCGCAAGAACAACGATGAGGCAAAGCCTTTGTCATCACAGGGCAGGAAAAAGATGAATGCAGGAGGCTCCAGAGTGATCGACGTCGATTCCGACGATGAGAGTGATGGGTCAGATAGTATCAAATGGGAAAAAATTTAGTGTTCGTAGTAGTGCTTGTCGTAGTTTAAGTTGGTAGTTTATGTGGCATGTAGTATTTGAATTGTGTTTGTAGTTTGCATGTTTAAACTTGGGTCAAACTTTGTTTGAAATATGGAGTATGGTCGAAGTAGTTCAAATGTTAGTTAAAAAATTGAACTTGTTGGTCTGGGTGCCCTATTTTACACGATGGAGTAAAAAAGAGTGTTTTCATGTTCAAAATATTTTACTCCACTGTGTTTCTTGCGCCAAAAATAGGGCTGCTATTGAAGATGAAGGGAAAATATCCAGAGATACCAACACTCACATGCTTCCATGCTACAAACTTGGAAATTTCAAATTAACATCCCAAAAAATTATGAAACAAATCATGAATGTTCACAACACATATTTAGACAACCCCTAAAAATGCAGATCAAAATTCAAAATACACATGCAGAACCAAAAAGACAAATTCAGATGTGAATAGTGTCATTCCAGCTTTTGTCTTCTTTTGATACGGTTCATGTCGGATTTCTCTTTTCTGTGTCTCGATGTATATTTCGAATTTTGATCTGAGTTTTTTAGGGGTTATCTAAACATGTGCTTTGAACATCCATGGTTTTCTCAGAATTTTTAGCAATATTTAAATTTGAAAATTTTAAATCGGTAGGATGGGAGAATTTGTGGGTTGGTATCACCTGATACTCCCCCCTGAAGATGCTCTAGCTACTACCACACTGAGCCGAATACAAATTTGCAACAACCTGCAAAGCTGATAAGACAAACATCTCCATTTCATTACAGCCGA
Source organism: Aegilops tauschii subsp. strangulata (assembly GCF_002575655.3). NCBI lineage: Eukaryota > Viridiplantae > Streptophyta > Magnoliopsida > Poales > Poaceae > Aegilops > Aegilops tauschii. The sequence continues at coordinate 538,966,216 of NC_053041.3, forward strand.
AGAACAAGAGGTAGAAGAAAGCAAAAGATGACAATTGTCAAAAAAAACTGATAAGACAAACAACTCCATTTTATTACAGCTGAAGAACAAGAGGTGGAAGAAAGCAAAAGATGACAATTGTCAAAAAAAGCTGATAAGACAAACAACTCCAATTCATTACAGCTGAAGAACAAGAGGTAGAAGAAAGCAAAAGATGACAATTGTCAAAAAAAAGGTGACAAAAGATGACAGCACGAACCAAGCAAGCATGAGGTCCAAAACTTGTGGTGAGACGGGTTGGACCTACTATGGAAAGTGCGCTAGGTTCTCCTTAAAAAAGAGCAGTGCTACCTAGCTAACGGATTTTCGGCCGACTAATGCACGACAGTAGCTAATCGTCCTTAAATTAAATTTCTCTATAAATAAGGAACGCGAGATCCTACATCGTCCACATGCCGTCCAGAAAACATCGTGTGTGAAGCTATTCCGCTTAAAAAAGAAGGGTGCATACCAACCGGTTTTGATTGCCTTCGGCCGAAGTAGAAACAACTTTGCTATGGACTTAGCATCATTTTTTTTCAATGGCCGGGCCGCGCAGGGGCACAGGCCGATGACGGCCGCTCGCCGGACGCGCACCAGATTGTCGTCCAGCAAATGCCGGATGCATAAGAAAACATTGTCACTCTGTTCATAGTTTTTTTTTTCAAAAGTACACCAAAGACGTACCATATTTTTATAGAAGAGAGCAAAGTGATATACAAAAGATACCTAAGAATATATGCGTACATCCATTCTCAGCCACACCCATTTACAACATACACCGATAATTCTAAGCTTACTCTCTCACAAAATGTGATAGCCCACCTACGCCTACACCAGCCATTCTCCACTCTTGCACCTCACACAAAATCACATCCACCAACTCAAGGGGTGTCCTCTGTTGGCTTCTCCTGTTGAAAACCCGAGCATTTCTTTGTTTCCATAATGCCCACGCCACTGCAATCACAAAGGTATCAAATCCACGTTTGTTGGCCCTCCCGAACCCTTCCTGGCACCCAACCACCAATTCAATAGATTTTCGTCTGCCCTCGGCCTCATGACGTCCAAGTTTAGTGCCTGAAAACATACGTGCCAGACTTCACTCGCATAAACGCATTGGACCAATATATGATCGGTGTTGTCTTCTTCCTGCAGGCAAGTGTAGCAGGCGGAAGGCCGGTCTTGTAGCCCGTGCTTAGCTCTCCGGCTGCTCTGTTTGTAGTAACCAAGGAACTCGATCGTACGCTGGTCTCTGTACTGGTCGTCATCGGGGTGGTTCCGGTACAGCACCGCGGAGTCGAAGTGGAAGAGCACCCTGAAGCAGCCCGCCCGCGCTGCCACTGCGTCGGGGTGGTCGTTGACGAGGGGGCTCACCCTGCGGTAGTAGTACCGCTCGGCCCACGCGTGCTTGCCCTCTTTTAGCGCGCCGGCCATGCGCTCGAACCGGACGACGAAGAGCGCGGCGCACGCCGCCGGTGAGCGGCCCTTCAAAAAATGTTCTTGTTTAAAACTTTTGTTCATAAATTCAAAAAAATATAATTTCAAAAATAGTTTACTTCTTTTCAATAAACTCAGAATTAAAATTTTCAAAAAATGTTTTGAAATTTCAAAAAATGGTCCGGTTTTCAAAATTTGATCCCAAATTCAAAATATGTTAGTGGAATTTCAAACATTGTCCATGTTTTCAGAAAATTGTTTGTAATTTTAAAAAATGTTTGAGTTTTAAAATTTTGTTCACAAATTTGGAAAATGTTCATGTTTAAAAAATATTCACATTTTACAAAAAACAAAATGGCGTTCAATTTTATTTTTTACTATCGCAGCTTGTAGTTCTAATATACCATGTGCTGCCTATTTAGACATCGAAACTTAGCAACTTCTGTGGCTAGTGATGACGATCACCAGGGGGAGGTCCGTGGTTAGGTCCGTCATGCACACATGACTTTTTTGGGGAATTTTTGCAATGTTTGCGTGATAACAGTCCACCCCAGATGGGTGAGCCCCTGTGCGGTGCGCGTCTATTGGACGCAATGTACGGCAGATAGGAGGTGCAATCCTTGCAAGGTCGGTCCCACATCCTCTCGTGGTGACAAGTGACACATTGCATATGTCACACCTGTCGTAAACTAGAAAGTTTTTGTGCTTTTTTTTCATTAGTTTTTCAAAAACGTTTTTCTCTTGAACCGTGTGTCTAGATCTCAAATCCTTATCACTATTGCATTTCTCCCGTCAAGATCTTGAAAACTATATCTCATGTTAATAGGTTTGGCCGAACTTAATTTAAGAAAAACACAGGAAAACCGGAAAATAAAACAAAATCAGAAAACGAAAACCAGGGAAAAACTAAAAATAAAAACTAAAGAGAAACCAGGAAGACCAGAAATAGAAAACGGAAATCAGAAGTACATTCGCGTTTTTCACTTTTTTGAAAGCACACGTTCGTAAGCACAATTGTGTTTTTCCGTGAAGGACATTTTGTATTTCACTTCATAAGCACAATTGCGCTTTTTCACTTTTTCTGGAAGCACAACTTGCACCTTTTTGTGAAGCACAATTGTGCTTTTTACTTTCAAAACCATCTATCTGCTTCATGCGGAAGCACAGCTGTGCTTCACCATGAAGCATGAGTGTGTGTTTTCACCATGATGTGCTTCACGCCAGAAAAAAAATCAAGAAAACCCAAGGAAAATCCAAAAAAACAAAGGTAAAAGACGATGCAAAAAAATTGTGATCCTGCAAGTGTTGATGGCTGGGCGCACCATGGTGCATGCATCCACACGCCCTCGTGCGTGCGTTGGGATCCCCTCGCAGGGGTACCCGTTGTTTAAGTGCTAACGCGCTTCAGGTGCCCCGTATGGTCACGGTTGCTATGTATCGCCCTTGCGATCCCTATGGCTATGATTGCTAGCATAGGTGTAGGCCCTGAACCAGCAACTGGTAAGGTTCCTAGCTTGTTTTGAAAACCTCGTAAAAGATCCAAAACCAATTTTTTACTGGTTGTCTAGTTTTCTTTTTCTTTTTTTTCCTTTTCTGTTTTTCTTTGTCATTGTTTTTGAAAAATGTTCTAATTTTGCAAAAATGTTCACACATTTTAAAAAGATTCAAGTTTTAAAAGGAGTCCAGAAATTGCAAAAAGGATTAATTTTTAAAAAAAATTCAGAATTTCAAAAATGTTCTACCAACAAATTATGCTCCCATATTCAAAAAGTGTTTGTGTAATTTCCAAAAGTGTTTTGCAAAGTTTATTGTTTTTTCATAATTTCAAAAAAATACTGTTTACAAAATTTGTTCATGCATCAAAAAGCGTTCAAGGAATTTCAAAAAGTGTTCACCTCTTATAAAATTTGTTAATAATTTCAAAAAAATAGTCTTGTATCCGAAATTTGTTCACATATTAAAAAATGTTTGCATTTATAAAAATGTAATATCAAAAAGTATTTGTGTTTTCTAAGTTTTTCGGGATTTTGAAAAACATCCGTGTTTACAAATATTGTGCACATATTTGAAAAAAATACATTTTCAAATGTTCAAGGAATTTCGGAAAAGCATTCACGTTTTTTAAATTTTTTTGGAATTGCAGAAATGTCCCTGTTTACAAATTCGCTCACATATTCAAAAGATGTTCGTCTTTTAAAAAATGTTTTAAGAATTTCAAAAAGTGTTTGTGTTTTTAAAAATTAGTTCAGAATTTCAAATTTTCTTCCCGTTTACAAAATTTGTCCGATATTGAAAAGATGTTTCTGTTTCCGAATGCTCGTGTTTAAAAAAAGAATTTCAAAAAATTGTTCCTATTTTCGACATCTACGAGCTAGGTTCCGCACCTACTACTAGTTCTTCTTTCCTGCCAGTGAACGATTGATGCAGTTGTTGCCTCTACCGCCCACGTACTTCCGATGCTTATATAACGATTGGGCTCACCTACTCCAACTGTTGTTCAGAGGTCCGACCCTGGAACCAAATAAGAGAGCTTTGCATGAATAAAGAAATACTAGTGGGCTAGAATAGGAGAGCTTTGCATGAATAAAGAAAGACTAGTGGGCTCTTGTGGCCTGGCTGGTATTTAATAGCCGGGGACAAGTTTGAAATCTATGGGACCTCATATACAACGCTTCAGCCAAATTGCTAATTGTTGGGAAACGTAGTAATTTCAAACAAATTCCTACGTACACACAGGATCATGGTGATGCATAGCAACGAGAGGGGAGAGTGTTGTCCACGTACCCTCGTAGACCGAAAGCGGAAGCGTTAGCACAACGCGGTTGATGTAGTCGTGCGTCTTCATGATCCGACCGATCCAAGTACCGAACGTATGGCACCTCCGAGTTCAGCACACGTTCAGCTCGATGACGTCCCGCGAACTCCGATCCAGCAGAGCTTCACGGGAGAGTTCCGTCAGCACGACGGCGTGATGACGGTGATGATGTTGCTACCGACGCAGGGCTTCGCCTAAGCACCGCTACGATAGGACCGAGGTGGAATATGGTGGAGGGGGGACACCGCACACGGCTGGAATAGATCAATAGATCAACTTGTGTGTCTAGAGGTGCCCCCTGCCCCCGTATTTAAAGGATCAGGGGGGAGGCCGCCGGCCAAGAGGAGGGCACGCCAGGGAGGAGTCCTACTCCCACCGGGAGTAGGACTCCCTCTTTTCCTAGTTGGAGTAGGAGGGGGAAAGGAAGGGAAGGAGAGGGGAGGAAGGAAAGGGGGCGCCCCACCCCCCTCCTTGTCCAATTCGGACTAGAGGGGGAGGGGGCGTGCGGCTAGCCCTAGCCGCCCCTCCTCTTCTCCACTAAGGCCCATCTTGGCCCATTAAACTCCTTGGGGGTTCCGGTAACCCCCCGGTACTCCGGTATATGTCTGAAACTCCCCGAAACCATTCCGGTGTCCGAACATAGTCATCCAATATATCGATCTTTACGGGCCAGTTCTTTTCACCTCTGGCTTATGTAGAAGCCACTGTGGAAATAAGCCCCTGACAAGCCGCTGTGGAAATAATCCCAGTGAATTAAGCCATCCAGTTCTTTTTAGCCTCTGTTCGTTTAGCTTATTTTCTATATACCCAGTAAAAAGTCTGTAATACCCCCTAAATTCTGTTTTTTTAAATAATAATTGGGTTATTTTGTAGTGTTTAGCCGCACATATGAACATTAAATTTATTTTGAAACATCGCTAAATTGTAACAAGTCCACATAAGGAAGATCATTGCCGCACGTACGGAAAAAAATCGTCTGTAGTATTTGAGAAGAAAGAAAGATATTCTAAATATTACATGGTTCTCCCAACAAAAGCATACACAATAAAGCTAGTCATCAAGGAAAGACACTCGCAGCAATAGCATCTCGTACGCTTCCCATATTGCCTTCATCATAGGGTGCAAAGTGATGAGAAGCGCTCTCCTCGTGAACATAGGATCCATTCTCAACCATGTCAAAATGCTCATCAGGTAGTTTGCTCTCATGGATGTAGTTATGAAGACAAGTACATGCAGTAATTATCATTGTTTGTGTTTCAACTTTGTAACGCCTAATGCCAAGAAGGATTCGCCATTTCATCTTGAGAACACCAAAAGTTCTTTCGATGACGTTTCGTAGTGAGGAATGTAGATGATTAAAGGTCTCATTTCTCCCTCGTGGAGGTACTTGTTGGAAATCAGGTACATGGTACCGTTGTCCTATGTATGGTGCTAGATAGCCATCTCTGTTTGGATAGCCTGAGTCAACAAGATAGTATTTTCCTATACAGGGAGCAAAAATACAATGAAGAGCGCTAATTTAAAGCAAAAGGCTAGTGTAAAAAAATGCATGTACAAGTAATTACCATTCGGAGGGTGTGGGAAACTGGGATATTCAGCTCGTGCATCAGCCCATACACGGGTGTCATGAACAGATCCAGGCCATCCAGCAACAACAAAAATGAACCTCATATCAAAATCACATATTGCCATGACATTCTGAGTGGTGACACCTTTTCTGTTCCGATATTTTGGGCTGCTCTTTTTCCGGCACAATACAAGGTATGTTGTCACAGCCCTAGGATACCTGAGTGAAATAGTTGCATCTGCAATCATGCATCATGTCTAAAATTTCTGAAAGTTGAATTGAGATCAGTTGAAACCCTCAGAAATCTCTTCAGAAATAATCAACATTAAAATCTTTTCAAGGAAGTCCAAGAAAATGTTCCTCTTACTCTCTAAAAATATTGGCAAGAGGTAAAACTCAAAACAATATTTTTGGAATCTCAGAGATATTTATTTGGGCCTTTGAATTAAATCAATAACATATTTGAGTTGAATTTATTTCTGTTATATAAGAAATAAAGTTCAAGTATTTTTATAAGTTTGAATGTGACCTTGGACTAGCTCCTTGAGCTCACATAAAAATTTACAGAAAGTTTTAAAATGGTTTGGTTTGTAAATCAAATCAAAACAAAGAAAGAAAAATAGAAAACAGAAACAAATAAAAGAGAGAAAGAGAATCTTACCTGCCCTCACCTGTGCAGCCCACCAACCGGCCCAGCACTGTAGTTGGCCGGCCCAGCCCACCACCGCCTCCTCCCCTGTCGTCTTCCTCCTCTGCCAGGAGGACGGGCGCGTGCCCGACGCGCGCGCACCGCCATGCGGCCACCTCCTGCCTGCTTGCTCGCTGCTGGAGACGGCCCCGAGCACCACGCACCCCCCCCCCCCGGACCCTCTCGTTCTCTCCCGTGCTCATTCTCTCCTATGCCGCCCTTTCTCCCCCCGCGACCGAATACCACCATCGGCGCCGCTCGCCACCACCGCGGCCACCGCCTCCCCCTCGCCTCTCCGACATGCCCAGGAGCTCTGCCACCGTCGCCTACGCCTCTCTGTCGACTCACGCGACGCCAAACGCCGCCGAACGCCGTCTTCGCCTTCGTCTTCAACCTCGGGCACCCGAGCCCGTCTCCGGTCGATTCGGCGCCGCCAGGACCTCCCCGAGCTCGCTGACCCCCTCTTCGGCATCGCTGTGAGCTCCTGCTCCCAACCCTTCTCTCCCTGCCGTCGAATCCCTCCTCTAGCCCGCCTGCCCACCGCGGCCGCAGCCCGTCGCCGCCGTGCCCCGTCGCCGTCGTGGCTACAGCCACTGTCGCTCGAAGCTGAGCACACCACCGTGCTCAGCGTGTCTTCACGCACTCGTAGCCACCACCAGCTCCTCCTCCCGAACACCCTAGCGAGGAACTCGAGCACGGCCGAACCACGGCCGCCGCAAACCTCGTCGTCGGCGTCGATTCCGGCGACCATCTGGTCCAGCTTCACCACCCACAGACGCGGCTTAGCCCCAGCTCTCCATAGAACCCAACCACGCCCCAAACCGTGGCCTGTAGCGCAATCCCGACGTGGACACCGCCGCGATCTGAGGTCGCCGGCGGTTAAACGCCAGCAGCTGACGTGGCACACCTAATTAGCGATAATGACGCCACTAACCTACCTCTTAGCTCACTGACGGATGGGCCCCATGCTTAATTAACCCTGGGTATATTTCCTGCCTAGTTTTAACTTAATCACGGTGGACCCACATGTCAGCTTTGACCATGCTGACGTGTCCGTTGACCGGACCCACCTGTCATTGACACTGAACAGCACTGTGTCACTGACCAGTGGACCCCACTGGTCAGGTTTGACCTAGACCGCTGCTATTGACCTGCTGAGGTCAGCATGACGTAGTGCTGACGCTGTAATTGTTTCTGGGATTTTAAATAAATCAGAAATGATTTATTCAATTCAGAAAGTATCCAAAACTTCTAAAAATCATATAAAATCAACTGTAACTCCAAATGAGACAAGTTATATATGAAAAATGATCAAAAAAATCCAATCTATCCATCTGTACTGGTTTCATGCATGTTAGTGGAACTTAAACTTGCTGTTTAGCTCAAAACATGTTAATGCACTTTATAAACCCATAACTTGAGTTTGTATTTGAATCTTTGATTCAAATGAGCTCAAACCACCCTGGTTGTAGATGCATTAGCCCAACACACTCATTTTTGCCATGTCATATTCATGCATCATATTGTGCATCGCATTGATTGTGTTCTTTCTATGTTTGCCGGTGGTTGTTCCCCCTCGGTAGACGTATGTTCTGATGATGAGTTCGATGACACCGATGAAGAGATATATCATCTTTAGAAGTGCCAGGCAAGAAAAAACCCCTTGTTCATTCCGATACAATCCCACTCTCTCGCTCCTGCTCTCTTTTACTGCATTAGGACAACATCGATTCAACTATTACATGCTGCGGTAGCTGAACCCCTTTTCCTCTGCATGACCTGTCATTGCCATAGTAAATAGATGAAACCCACTAGCATGAGTAGGAGTTGTTTGAGCCCTGATGTGCCTACTCATTCATGCTTGTTTGTCATGCCTGCTACTGCTTAGAGTTGAGTCAGGTCTGATTCATCGGGGATGAATTGGAATGGTGATGAACATGTCCTACTGGGTGTGAGCTAAGTGTGTGAACACGATTTGGTAAGGTGTCGATGAGAGGCCATGTAGGAGTACATGGTGGGTTGTTTCATTGGAACCGTCCTTAAGCACTGAGATCTGTATGTGTGATTTAAGATTCGGCTACTACCATGCATTGGGCCCGAAACCAATGGGCCCTCTCGGCTTCTTATCCACCCTTGTCCTCTGTCCAGGAGTTGCAAGTAGTTTCTGGTGTTTGTAGTATGCTGGAGGCCGTGCGCAGCGCTGACCCGAGGGGTGGGCTGTGATGCGGTAGGCACGTGGCCGGGCATTCCGGGCGCCCGTTTGGTGTCTCGAAACCCTGTACACATCGTTCGGGGCCGTATGTGGAAACCTCGGCCGGACTACTTGCGGATGGAACCTGAATAGGCGATAAACCTGGACTAGAGACTTGAGTGTTTAGGTAGGCTGTGGCCGACACCCTCGCTGGGCTTCCGCTTGAAGGTTGCCGAGTACATGTCGTGTAAACGGTGATAAGTGGTGAGAGCGTGTGTGAAGAAGTACACCCCTGCAGGGTTAACATCATCTATTCGAATAGCCACGTCCATGGTAAAGGACTACTTGGTTGCCTATACAGTTCATAGACAAGTGAAAGTGGATACTCTAAAACTCGCAAGATAAGCGTGAGTGCTATGGATGGCCTTCTCGTAGGGAGACGGGAGCGGATCCATAGTGGTGTATTGATATGGTGAATTTGTGGACTCATGTGCGCCACCTCAAAAGAGTTACTTGCAGTCATAGTTTAGGATAGCCATCGAGTCAAAGCTGGCTTGCTGCAGTTAAACTCCACCACCCCCCTTTGTTGATACCGTTGCATATGTAGCTAGTTCTGATGTAAGTCTTGCTGGGTACATTTGTACTCACGTTTGCTTAATTTATGTTTTGCAGAGAGACTTCAGTCTCGCTAGTAGTTCCGCGTGGATTTCGACGTTTAGCTTGTTACCTCAGCTACGATCTTGTGCCCTTGGCAGGATCTGGTAGATAGTCAGGCTTCTCAGCCCTTTTCATTTCTAGATGTCTGTACTCAGACATGTTAAGCTTCCGCATGTGCTTTGACTTGTATGCTCTGAATGTTGGGTCATGGGACCCATGTTTGTAATATCTTGGCTCCTCGGAGCCTAATGAATAAATACTTGAGTCATAGAGTTATGCTGTGATGCCATGTTGTATTTACACATATCGAGCATATTGTGTGTATGATTGAAATGCTTGGTATGTGTGGGATCCGACAACCTAGTTGTTTATCCTAGGTAGCCTCTCTTATGGGGAAATGTAGTCTTGTGCTTCCATGAGCCATAGTAGTCCGCTATAGCCCGGTTCACCGGAGTCCTGCTAGCCCAGCACTACTGCTCCGGAACACTTGACTGGCCGGCATGTGATTCACTACGTTCCTGTGTCTATCCCTTCGGGGAAATGTCACGCGGTGACATCCGGAGTCCTGCCTAGCCTGCTACAGCCCGGTTCACCGGAGTCCTGTTAGCCCAGTGCTACAGTCCGGATTCGCACGCTGCTGACCGACATGCTCGATGTTGATTCATGTATGCCTGTTCCCGTAAGTTAGTGCCACTTTGGGTTCACGACTAGTCATGTCGGCCCAGGTTCTCTGTCATATGGATGCTAGCGACACTATCATATACATGAGCCAAAAGGCGCAAACGGTCCCGGGCCATGGTAAGGCGACACCCGTGGGAATACCGTGCGTGAGGCCGCAAAGTGATATGAGGTGTTACCGGCTAGATCGATGTGACTTGGAATCAGGGTCCTGACAGAGTTGGTATCAGAGCCTGACTGCCTTTAGGATTACCAAGCCAAACTGGTCGAAGTTAAGTCTAGAAATGCTTTAGTTATGTAGGGGAATTGATTGTGGGAAGGGAATGTAAGGCTCTTTTTACTCCTTTACCTTATGTCCCTCTGATCTGAGTCATCCTCTTCTTTTCTACGGGGATTAAGAACTAGGCTCCTCATCTTTCTATCAGGATCACGTGTTACTAATCCGTAGACTTATAGGATTGATGGATTCAAGTCTCAGTTCAGTTTCTATTACTTTCGTATGTTCATAGCTGGCCTTAGAACCTTGATATTGTGATGTTGAGTGGTCATGCCACTATTTTGCAGGATGTCTCAAATATTTTTGAGCATTTACAGCCGTTATGTTGTCCGAGTCATCCCAGGTTTCTAAATAGTCTGATGCATTTGCAAATCCCTTCTTTCTATTCCCGATGTTCCTTTGGGCCAGATTAACCACACTAATTGCTGAGTTGAGGTACTCCACTACCTCGACATATCTGTTGGAGCTATTATTATGACACTAGGTGTTTTAGGGAGTCACCTAGTAATCTAGCCATGTTTTGTGTTCCCAGTGTGATGAATCTGGCCATCATTCCTGAAAGCATCCCATGATGCTACTTAGTAGTAGGTATTCTATTTCTGGGTTCTTGAACCCAAGATTCACTCTACTTAATTCATGTAGATAGTGTTGCTCGTACCTTTAGGATATTAGTAACCTTTGCGATAGTCCTCGAGGTCCGTGGTATTTCCTTCTTCCAAATACCATGACCTGCTTATGGCAGAAGTTCTTTTGAACCAAAAGATCACAACCAGAGTGCTCTTGATGAGTTCTCCATACTATATTGTGAATCTGCCAGTTCCACCCTTTCCACATGGGTTATCCGGAAGAAATGTTGAGCTTCTCTCGACATACTAATCTATGCATCCACAACTCAGAAAAATATATGTTCCTTTGAGTTGTCCCTCTTTAGTTGTCATCCGACCCTCGTCTATCAATTGATAGTCAGGAGTAGATGTGCATTCATATTCATCGTTGCCTTTTACTCTTGTGGCCGTCAAGCCATTCTATTCCGGAATGACTAGGAGAAACAAACTCCAGTACCTCATCCATATCTAAGATTTGGTCAAAGTAGTTATATCTCGCAGATGAAAATGCCAATCCAGCTTTTGTTCTGTTCTATCTCGGAGTATTACCCCTTTATGTCAGGATTGTCATGAGAATTGCACCATCTCTCATGAATTTTGACGCAGTGATACTTCTTGCCATCATTTCTCATTCCTCGGTTCCGTGTTGTCGCAACCGGAATGCCGACAAGTGAACCATGATGTGTGAAATCAATACTCCCAGCAACCTTGTTGCTTGGTAGTTAATGTACATTAATATCATTTTTAGCGTGTTGGTTATCGAATCACTATATTAGGATTGATCGTGCTACCTTGTCCTTATTTCTGGTGCACTCTTCGATCTTTGAGTTAGGATTAATCCCTTGCTCTTCTGATCATGTCGTCTTGCCTTGGAAAACAAGATTGTTCTCGAGCTTAGAGACATATCAGTGGTTCGTGATTTTTCAGATATCTTCAGGGAAGTATCACCAGGTCGTCCCCTGACCGATATGTTGAGTTCGTGATCAAGTTGGTTCCCCAACAAACCACTCTTTCTCCAAGAATCTGTGTTGGATACCCCTGAGCTAGTTGGTCAAGCTAAACAACAACTTGGAGAGTTGGAAGATAAAAGCTTTGTCCGACTTAGTTCATTTTAAGGGATATCCTTTTGAGCGTGTGTTGAAGAAAAAATATGATATCTTCATCGATTGGTCCTCGGGATCAATTGCTGGATCTATTGTCTTGTCCAGACATTGATTTGAGTATGGGTTATCATCAAATCAAATCAGAACCAACGATATTCGTAATGTTGTCTTACTCGTGGTGGTTTCCTCGAGCATACGCCATTATATCTTTTGGTCTGACCAATACTATCACATTGTTCACATAATGGTGGGAGTCCAGTGATATGGAAATTCTGATGAGTTGCTATTGAGCCCATCAGCAGCATGTTGTCTTCCCCATGGTTCGTGTTGAACATCCAGCTAGTGTTGAAAACTTGTGTAAGCATTTTCTTCATGCCCCATTCATGAAGTATATGTTTGGATGAAAGTAGTGAGTTCCTCTAAGTTCATGTGCATTTGAAGCAAGTTGCCGTCGTGAATTCAAGAAAGTTTGTTTTTGCTTCCTCTGGAATTATCCCAAGTCAGTCATGCATATGTGCGAAGTATTCTGTGGTCTGGAGACTTGCAACCTTCATTCTATATGTATACCTAGCACACCAAGCCACTGATTGGTTTGTTCAAGGAGAAGAAGTTCCTTCTTAGGATCCGGACTTATGCAAGGGCTTCGATATCCTCGATGGTGGTTCCCAACCAGAACTCAGTAGTGTTTTATTGTAAGACTACTATGTGGTCATGCTTGTCTGGGACAACGTGTTCACATGCTTGTAGTAGAACCCGCTCATGTTTTGGAGCTTGCTACCAAAGTTCATCTCCCGAGAATCTCGCAACGCCATCTCGTCGGTTTGTGTTGCAAACTTTCCTTTTCCGGATATGTTGTCTGAAATATCCTGTTACCAACCAGATCTGAATCTCAGGCAGATATGATGGTTGGAACATCTCCCAAGAACTATAATATTGGTCTCTATAACTCGGTAAGTGGATGTCGTGGCCAACACACCCAGCCAGAAGACCTATTATTGTAGTTTACTGATTGATAAAGTTGGCCACCTCCCCATAAGGATTTCGTAGGATTTACTTCCGTAGTTATTCCTCATGGATTCTTGCGCTCCCGAAGTCCGACCTTCTACTTGATGTTCAAGATACCAAACCATATCAAATGGGTTATGCTAGTACATCAAGGAGAACATTAGAAGCGGAGTGCTAAATGTCTCTTGGTCGATCGTCCAGATTTTGTTTCCTTGGCCTCGCTATGGTGAAATCTGAGAAGATGTTGTCTTCCTTTGCATCTGCATCGTCCATCACAGTTCATCATGGTAGTATGTTATGTTGCTAGGATCCTTGACAAGGATGTTGGTAGAACCTTGATGAATATGGAAATGCTCAAGTTCTTGAGAGCACGCGCAAGCAAAATCATCCCTTGCGTTGTCTTCAACAAGGTAGTCCAAATCGTCCATTCTAGTCGGAGTATGCCATTCTTCCAAACTCCTTCAAGTAATCGATTGCAAATTGCCTTGGGCTGGTATGAAGATTTTCAATGATCTATGTATCAAAAGTATTCTTATGCCACCTAAGGGAATAATCCTACGAGCCACCTTCCCTAAGGTGCCCCGTTATGGAGTCATGGCAATTAACTCCTCGCTACGTTGAAACCCATGCACCATATTATCTAAGCGTGGAATTGTTGCCTATCAAATTGAACCTTTGTTATCAGTTTCTTTCCATCCCTCTTGATGTGTGTCTTGTGCCTCAGCTCAAGAGATGTTTCCAACGCCTCAGTTCATGAGTTGATTCTGAGTTGCTCGATCTTCAAGAAGATCGATTCTTGTAGAGTGTCCTTCTATCGTCATCATGTTGGATGAAGATCTCAAAAGCAAAGACGTCAAGATCAATTGGACCAATGAATCAACATCTTCAAGAAGGGTAATCGGATCATGAAGATCGTGTTAGCCTTATGACCCCTCAGTCTTCTTACCTCACGTCTTGAATCTCGAGACGAGATTCTTGCTTAGTGGGGATGAGTTGTCACAACCCTAGGATACCTGAGTGAAATAGTTGCATCTGCACTCATGCATCATGTCTAAAATTTCTGAAAGTTGAATTGAGGTTAGTTGAAACCCTCAGAAATCACTTCAGAAATAATCAACATTAAAATCTTTTCAAGGAAGTCCAAGAAAATGTTCCTCTTACTCTCTGAAAATATTGGCAAGAGGTAAAACTCAAAACAATATTTTTGGAATCTCAGAGATATTTATTTGGGCCTTTGAATTAAATCAATAACATAATTGAGTTGAATTTATTTTTGTTATATAAGAAATAAAGTTCAAGTATTTTTGTAAGTTTGCATGTGACCTTGGACTAGCTCCCTGAGCTCACATAAAAATTTACAGAAAGTTTCAAAATGGTTTGGTTTGTAAATCAAATCAAGACAAAGAAAGAAAAATAGAAAACAGAAACAAATAAAAGAGAGAGAGAATCTTACCTGGCCTCACCTGTGCAGCCCACCAACCGGCCCAGCACTGTAGCTGGCCGGCCCAGCCCACCACCGCCTCCTCCCCTGTCGTCTTCCTCCTCTGCCAGGAGGACGGGCGCGTGCCCGACGCGTGCGCACCGCCCTGCGGCCACCTCCTGCCTGCTTGCTCGCTGCTGGAGACGGCCCCGAGCGCCACGCACCCCCAGGACCCTCTCGTTCTCTCCCGTGCTCATTCTCTCCTATGTCGCACTTTCTCCCCCCCCCCCCCCCCCCGCGATCGAATACCACCATCGCCGCTGCTCGACACCACCGCGGCCACCGCCTCCCCCTCGCCTCTCCGACATGCCCAGGAGCTCCGCCACCGTCGCATACGCCTCTCTGTCGATTCACGCGATGCCAAACGCCGCCGAACGCCGTCTTCGCCTTCGTCTTCAACCTCGGGCACTAGGGCCCGTTTTCGGTCGATTCGGCGCCGCCAGGACCTCCCCTAGCTCCCTGACCCCCTCTTCGGCATCGCTGTGAGCTCCTGCTCCCAACCCTTTTCTCCCTGCCGTCGAATCCCTCCTGTAGCCCCCCTGCCCACCGCGGCCGCAGCCCGTCGCTGCCGTGCCCCGTCGCCGTCGTGGCTACAGCCACTGTCGCTCGAAGCTGAGCACACCATCGTGGTCAGCGTGTCTTCGCGCCCCCGTAGCCACCACCAGCTCCTCCTCCCGAACACCCTAGCGAGGAACTCGAGCACGGCCGAAACATGGCCGCCGCAAACCTCGTCGTCGGCGTCGATTCCGGCGACCATCTGGTCCAGCTCCACTACCCACAGACGCGGCTCATCCCCAGCTCTCCATAGAACCCAACCACGCCCCAAACTGTGGCCTGTAGCGCAATCCCGACGTGGACGCCGCCGCGATCTGAGGTCGCCGGCGGTTAAACGCCGGCAGCTGACGTGGCACACTTAATTAGCGCTAATGACGCCACTAACTAACCCCTTAGATCACTGACGGATGGGCCCCATGCTTAATTAACCCTGGGTTTATTTCTTGCCTAGTTTTAACTTAATCACGGTGGACCCACGTGTCAGCTTTGACCGCGCTGACGTGTCCGTTGACCGGACCCACCTGTCATTGACACTGAACAGCACTGTGTCACTGACCAGTGGACCCCACTGGTCAGGTTTGACCTAGACCGCTGATGTTGACCTGCTGAGGTCAGCATGACGTAGTGCTGATGCTGTAATTGTTTTCTGGGATTTTAAATAAATCAGAAATGATTTATTTAATTCAGAAAATATCCAAAACTTCTAAAAATCATATAAAATCAACCGTAACTCCAAATGAGACAAGTTATATATGAAAAATGATCAGAAAAATCCAATATATCCATCTGTACTGGTTTCATGCATGTTAGAGCAACTTAAACTTGCTGTTTAGCTCAAAAACATGTTAATGCACTTTATAAACCCATAACATGAGTTTGTATTTGAATCTTTGATTCAAATGAGCTCAAACCACCCTGGTTGTAGATGCATTAGCCCAACACACTCATTTCATGCATCATATTTGCATCACATTGATTGTGTTCTTTCTGTGTTTGCCGATGGTTGTTCCCCCTCGGTAGACGTATGTTCCGATGATGAGTTCGATGACACCGATGAAGAGATATATCATCTTCAAAAGTGCCAGGCAAGCAAAACCCCCTTGTTCATTCCGATACAATCCCACTCTCTCGCTCCTGCTCTCTTTTACTACATTAGGACAACATCGATTCAACTGTTACATGCTGCGGTAGTTGAACCCCTTTTCCTCTGCATGACCTATCATTGCCACAGTAAATAGATGAAACCCACTAGCATGAGTAGGAGTTGTTTGAGCCCTGATGTGCCTACTCATTCATGCTTGTTTGTCATGCCTGCTACTGCTTAGAGTTGAGTCAGGTCTGATTCATCAGGGATGAATTGGAATGGTGATGAACATGTCCTAGTGGGTGTGAGCTAAGTGTGTGAACACGATTTGGTAAGGTATCGATGAGTGGCCATGTAGGAGTACATGGTGGGTTGTTTCATAGGAACTGTCCTTATGCACTGAGATCTGTATGTGTGATTTAAGATTCAGCTACTACCATGCATTGGGCCCGAAACCAATGGACCCTCTCGGCTTCTTATCCACCCTTGTCCTCTGTCTAGGAGTTGCAAGTAGTTTCTGGTGTTTGTAGTATGCTGGAGGCCGTGCGCAGCGCTGACCCGAGGGGTGGGCTGTGATGCGGTAGGCACGTGGCCGGGCATGCCGGTCGCCCGTTTGGTGTCTCGGAACCCTGTACACATCGTTCGGGGCCGTATGTGGAAACCTCGGCCAGACTCCCTGCAGATGGAACCTGAATAGGCGATAAACCTGGACTAGAGACTTGAGTGTTTAGGTAGGCCGTGGCCGACACCCTCGCTGGGCTTCCGCTTGAAGGTTGCCGAGTACATGTCGTGTAAATGGCGATAAGTGGTGAGAGCGTGTGTGAAGAAGTACACCCCTGCAGGGTTAACATCATCTATTCGAATAGCCACGTCCACAGTAAAGGACTACTTGGTTGCCTATACAGTTCATAGACAAGTGAAAGTGGATACTCTAAAACTCGCAAGATAAGCGTGAGTGCTATGGATGGCCTTCTCGTAGGGAGACGGGAGCGGATCCATAGTGGTGTATTGATATGGTGAATTTGTGGACTCGTGTGCGCCACCTCAAAAGAGTTACTTGCAGTCATAGTTTAGGATAGCCACCGAGTCAAAGCTGGCTTGCTGCAGTTAAACTCCACCACCCCCCTTTGTTGATACCGTTGCATATGTAGCTAGTTCTGATGTAAGTCTTGCTGGGTACATTTGTACTCACATTTGCTTAATTTATGTTTTGTAGAGAGACTTCAGTCTTGCTAGTAGTTCTGCATGGATTTCGACGTTTAGCTTGTTACCTCAGCTACGATCTTGTGCCCTCGGCAGGATCTGGTAGATAGTCAGGCTTCTCAGCCCTTTTCATTTGTAGATGTCTGTACTCAGACATGTTAAGCTTCCACATGTGCTTTGACTTGTATGCTCTGAATGTTGGGTCATGGGACCCATGTTTGTAATATCTTGGCTCCTCGGTGCCTAATGAATAAATACTTGAGTTGTAGAGTTATGCTGTGATGCCATGTTGTATTTACACATTTGAGCATATTGTGTGTATGATTGAAATGCTTGGTATGTGTGGGATCCGACAACCTTGTTGTTTATCCTTGGTAGCCCCTCTTATGGGGAAATGTAGTCTTGTGCTTCCATGAGCCATAGTAGTCCGCTACAGCCCGGTTCACTGGAGTCCTGCTAGCCCAGCACTACTGCTCCGGAACACTTGACTGGCCGGCATGTGATTCACTACGTTCCTGTGTCTGTCCCTTCGGGGAAATGTCACGCGGTGACATCCGGAGTCCTGCCTAGCCTGCTACAGCCCGGTTCACCGGAGTCCTGTTAGCCCAGTGCTACAGCCCGGATTCGCACGCTGCTGACCGACATGCTCGATGTTGATTCATGTATGCATGTCCCTGTAAGTTAGTGCCACTCTGGGTTCACGACTAGTCATGTCGGCCCGGGTTCTCTGTCATATGGATGCTAGCGACACTATCATATACATGAGCCAAAAGGCGCAAACGGTCCCGGGCCATGGTAAGGCGACACCCGTGGGAATACCGTGTGTGAGGCCGCAAAGTGATATGAGGTGTTTCCGGCTAGATCGATGTGACTTGGAATCGGGGTCCTGACATATGTGTGTTCCATCTATGGCCCCAATGGCATCCTTGAGTGAGGCCAAAATCTTGGTTTTTTAAGCGAGTCGTGAACTTGGGTGAAAGTTTCATCTTTGGGTCGTAGGTAATCACCAGCCATACGATATACATACCTTAAAACCTCTTTAAACTTTTTGTTAATGGTAGACCGACTGTGTTCAAATCAATCTGCAATATTGTCGATGGTCTGGCATGTCCCCAAAGTCCATAAAAATAGTGCTAACGCTTCTTTACTTGACATGTTGCAAGTTGACCTTCAACCGTATTTCTCGACTAGCATGTCATGCAATGGGTAAAACACTGACCTCCGCATCCTAAACATTGAGTAGAATGCTTTTGGATTCATCTCTTTCTCTTGGACCCATTGCAACCCCGTCATCATTGGTGCTCTTCTAGGTGCATAGGGCACCCTCTCTTTGTTTTGAAGATAATGTGCCAGTGCAAGAATGCAGAAATCTAATTATTCATCTCCATCCTCAACAGAGATATCCAACTGTCATATAAAGAACACAATATAGATGCATTATAATTTGGTACACAATAAAACAAAATAATTTGAGCCGTTAAACATGATACATGGCTTTAAAAACGAGTAGAAAAAGGATCCATGATGCATACGAATTGATGACAAATAATCCACTTTCCTACAATCTGAGTGCAAACAAGAGGTTCCAAAAAACATAGGTTCACGACAGTACAAGTCGATAGCAAGTAATTTTGTTCAAAGCAAATAACATCACAGAAGTTCTAATATTTTTTCATAAAGAGATCCCATGTCCTCTTGATCCATTCAAGCCTCACACTAGCAGTCTCATCCTTGAGGGCACTGAACACATCACAATGTTCCTTCTTCGTAAACAGCAGTAGACCATAGAAATACACATCACTTCCAGGCCGACCTCCATCGTTCACCACCATGGTCGTCATCTCTTTTATCTCATCTCTCGCATGATCCACATTTGTTTGAGACGTCGCCGAATTGCGGCTAATCTCCCTCCTCTCCCAAAGGTCAACCATACGGTTAAATACCATTTTATCATCACTATCTTTTGCCGCCTTTTGGACCATCATGGGAATCGGTGAATAAGGACATGATCTCTTCTTTCGACCTTTAGATGAAACATTGGTGGGTGTAACTTGGTTAACATCTAACTCACATCCCAAGCCGTCCTCATTATCCTCTTCAATGTTAATTTGAGAGGCATCAACTTGAGACGAGGGAGTTGCGACCCTTGCATATGCATTCGTCACACTATGGTCATCAAATATAAAACTCATTCTTTGCTCATCAACTAATGGAGCATATCGAAACTTGGCGGCAATCTCATTCCTCTGCAGAAAAATCACACAAATAAATTAATTAAGAAATTGGATGGCAAAGTAACAAGTAAAAGTAATATGAATGCTTCAATACCTGTATCTCATTCGCCCATGATAACCCACAAGTATAGGGGATCGCAACAGTTTTCGAGGGTAGAGTATTCAACCCAAATTTATTGATTCGACACAAGGGGAGCGAAAGAATATTCTCAAGTACTAGCAGTTGAGTTGTCAATTCAACCACACCTGGATAACTTAGTATCTGCAGCAAAGTATTTAGTAGCAAAGTAATATGGAAGTAACGGTAACGGTAGCAAAAGTAATATTATGGGTTTTGTAGTGATTGTAACAGTAGCAACGGAAAAGTAAATAAGCGAAGAACAATATGTGAAAAGCTCGTAGGCATTGGATCGGTGATGGAGAATTATGCCGGATGCGGTTCATCATGTAACAGTCATAACATAGGGTGACACAGAACTAGCTCCAATTAATCAATGTTATGTAGGCATGTATTCCGAATATAGTCATACGTGCTTATGGAAAAGAACTTGCATGACATCTTTTGTCCTACCCTCCCGTGGCAGTGGGGTCCTAATGGAAACTAAGTGATATTAAGGCCTCCTTTTAATATAGTACCAGACCAAAGCATTAGCACTTAGTGAATACATGAACTCCTCAAACTACGGTCATCACCGGGAGTGGTCCCGATTATTGTCACTTCAGGGTTGCCGGATCATAACACATAGTAGGTGACTATAGACTTGCAAGATAGGATCAATAACTCACATATATTCATGAAAACATAATAGGTTTAGATCTGAAATCATGGCACTCGGGCCCTAGTGACAAGCATTAAGCATAGCAAAGTCATAGCAACATCAATCTCAGAACATAGTGGATACTAGGGATCAAACCCTAACAAAACTAACTCGATTACATGATAAATCTCATCCAACCCATCACCGTCCAGCAAGCCTACGATGGAATTACTCACGCACGGCAGTGAGCATCATGAAATTGGTGATGGAGGAAGGTTGATGATGACGACGGCGGCGGATTCCCCTCTCCGGAGCCCCGAACGGACTCCAGATCAGCCCTCCCGAGAGGTTTTAGGGCTTGGCGGTGGCTCCGTATCGTAAAACGCGATGAATCCTTCTCTCTGATTTTTTTTCTCCCCGAACACGAATATATGGAGTTGGAGTTGAGGTCGATGGAGCAACAGGGGGCCCATGAGGCAGGGGGCGCGCCCAGGGGGGCAGGCGCGCCCTCCACCCTCATGGACAGGTGGAGGCCCCCCTGACGTGGATTCTTCTTCCAGTATTTTTAATATTTTCCAAAAATATGTTTCGTGGAGTTTCAGATCATTCCGAGAACTTTTGTTTCTGCACATAAATAACACCATGGAAAGTCTGCTGAAAACAGCGTCAGTCCGGGTTAGTTCCATTCAAATCATGCAAGTTAGAGTCCAAAACAAGGGCAAAAGTGTTTGGAAAAGTAGATACGACGGAGACGTATCAACTCCCCCAAGCTTAAACCTTTGCTTGTCCTCAAGCAATTCAGTTGATAAACTAAAAGTGATAAAGAAAAACTTTTACAAACTCTGTTTGCTCTTGTTGTTGTAAATATGTAAAGCCAGCATTCAAGTTTTCAGCAAAGATTATGACTAACCACATTCACAATAACTCTTAGGTCTCATGTTTAGTCATATCAATGGCATGA
Source organism: Aegilops tauschii subsp. strangulata (assembly GCF_002575655.3). Taxonomy (NCBI): domain Eukaryota; kingdom Viridiplantae; phylum Streptophyta; class Magnoliopsida; order Poales; family Poaceae; genus Aegilops; species Aegilops tauschii. The sequence goes on from NC_053041.3 coordinate 538,987,532, forward strand.
TCAACTAGCGAGCAATAATAATAAATCTCGGATGACAACACTTTCTCAAAACAATCATGATATGATATAACAAGATGGTATCTCGGTAGCCCTTTCTGAGACCGCAAAACATAAATGCAGAGCACCTTTAAAGATCAAGGACTGACTAGACATTGTAATTCATGGTAAAAGAGATCCAGTCATACCCAATATAAATTAGTAGTAATGAATGCAAATGACAGCGGTGCTCTCCAGCTGGTGCTTTTAATAAGAGGGTGATGACTCAACATGAAAGTAAATAGATAGACCCTTCGCAGAGGGAAGCAGGGATTTGTAGAGGTGCCAGAGCTCGGTTTTGAAATAGAGATAAATAATATTTTGAGCGGCATACTTTCATTGTCAACATAAAAACCGAGAGATGGCGATATCCTCCATGCTACACACATTATAGGCGGTTCCCAAACAGAATGGTAAAGTTTATACTCCCCCTCCACCAACAAGCATCAATCCATGGCTTGCTCGAAACAACGAGTGCCTCCAACTAACAACAGCCCAGGGGGAGTTTTGTTTGCAATTATTTTGATTTGATTTGCATAAAGCATGGGACTGGGCATCCCGGTGACCAGCCATTTTCTCGTGAGTGAGGAGCGGAGTCCACTCCTCTTGAGAATAACCCGCCTAACATGGAAGATACGGACAGCCCTAGTTGATACATGAGCTATTCGAGCATACAAAACAGAATTTCATTTGAAGGTTTAGAGTTTGGCACATACAAATTTACTTGGAACGGCAGGTAGATACCGCATATAGGAAGGTATAGTGGACTCATATGTCATAACTTTGGGGTTTAAGGAATTGGATGCACAGGCAGTATTCCCGCTTAGTACAAGTGAAGGCTAGCAAAAGACTGGGAAGCGACCAACTAGAGAGCGACAACAGTCATGAACATGCATTAAAATTAATAAACATTGAGTACAAGCATGAGTAGGATATAATCCACCATGAACATAAATATCGTGAAGGCTATGTTGATTTGTTTCAACTACATGTGTGAACATGTGCCAAGTCGAGTCACTTAAATCATTCAAAGGAGGATACCACCCTATCATACCACATCACAACCATTTTAATAGCATGTTGGCACGCAAGGTAAACCATTATAACTCCTAGCTCATTAAGCATGGCATAAATACTCTCTAATTGTCATTGCAAACATGTTTATTCATAATAGGCTAAATCAGGAACGATGAACTTATCATATTTACAAGAACAAGAGAGGTCGAGTTCATACCAGCTTCTCTCATCTCAATCAGTCCATCATATATCGTCATAATTGCCTTTCACTTGCACGACCGAACGATGTGAAAATAATAAGAGTGCACGTGCATTGGACCAAGCTGGAATCTGCGAGCATTCAATAAACAGGAGAAGACAAGGCAATATGGCCTCTTGGTTAAATCAACAATAATGCATATAAGAGCCACTTCAACAATTTAATTATGATCTTCTCCTCTCAAACCCCAAAGAAAAGAAAAGAAATAAAACTATTTACACGGGAAAGCTCCCAACAAGCAAATGAAGAACGGGAAATCTTTTTGGGTTTTCTTTTTAATTATTACTGCTACAGCAAGAAAAGTAAACTAGCTAAAGCTATTATTAATTATTATTTTCTGGTTTTTTCTTAAGATTTAACAAACACACAAGAAGAAAGCAAGAAAAAGAAAATAAACTAGCATGGATAGTACAATGAAAGAGTATGAGCACCGACAACTAGCAATGAGTGTGTGAACTTGAATGTAATGTCAGTGACAAATACGTACTCCCCCAAGCTTAGGCTTTTGGCCTAAGTTGGTTTATTACCACAGATGGCCTGGCGGATATCCAAAGTTGTAGTTGGGGTCGTACTGAGATGAAGAAGACTCTGATTGCCACTGGTTGGCAATCATCTCCGGATCCCACTGGTAATTAGATTGTCGTGGAGGATCAAATTGTGGTTCCGGCTCCGGCTCTATGGCTGATGTAGGGTTCCGGTAGGCGTGAATGGCCGCCAGCGGAACGAGATACGAATCTGCAGATAAATCAAACAAGGAAGGAGCAGGCAAGGTAATAGTCTCAGGGTGATGTTTATCAAAGAACAATTTGTATTTAAGTGCCCCTTCCCTATTCTTAACAATAAAATCATGCGCTACCATACTCTTATAATCTAAATAAACAGTGGGCAGCATTTTTTCTTCTTTTTCATAGTGCCTAATAGGTATGTTGTAGTGTGCAGCAAGGCGTGAAGCATTAGAACTACTTGGAACCATATAAATTTGACATGCAAGCTCAAGAACATGGTCACCTAGGCAGCACAAATTTGCAATGAATAAAGCACTAGAACAAAAACTAATTGGACCATTGGAGGAGTCACATACCAAGGAACAATCCCCTCAAGCAGTTTTGTGAGAGGTGCTTTGAGCAAGGAGATCGAAAATCGCAGCAAAATGAGCTAGAACTCGTGCTTGAGCTGGATGGTGATTTTTTTGGGAGGAAGAAGAAGTGTGTGGGTGCAGGAATAAGTGGAGGGGAAGCCACCGTGGGCCCACGAGGCAGGGGGCGCGCCCTGGACCCTCGTGGCCAGGTGCTTCCTCCCCCTGCTGTGTTCTCAGTGCCAGATATTCTCAAATATTCCAGAAAAAATCATATTAAATTGGCAGGGCATTTGGAGAACTTTTATTTTCGGGGTATTTTTATATTGCACGGATAATTCAGAAAACAGACAGGAAAATACTATTTTGCTTTATTTCAACTAAATAACAGAAAGTAAAGAGAGGGTACATAAGGTTGTGCTTTCTAATTTCATCCATCTCATGCTCATCAAAAGGAATCCACTAACAAGGTTGATCAGGTCTTGTTAACAAACTCATTCCGAATAACATCGAACTGAAGAAATTTCGAATAACACTATGTTACCTCAACGGGGATATGCACATCCCCAATAATAAGAATATCATATTTCTTCTTGACAGTAGGAAGAGGAAATTCAAAACCTCCAAAAATAATTGATGGAATTTTTCCAATAGAATTGATACTGTGGATTTGAGGTTGTTTCCTCAGAAAGTGTACCGTATGCTCATTAGCATTAACATGAAAAGTGACATTGCCTTTGTTGCAATCAATAACAGCCCCTGTAGTATTCAAAGAGGGTCTTCCAAGAATAATAGACATACTATCATCCTCGGGAATATCAAGAATAACAAAGTCCGTTAAAATAGTAACGTTTGCAACCACAACAGGCACATCCTCACAAATACTGACAGGTATAGCAGTTGATTTATCAGCCATTTGCAAAGATATTTCAGTGGGTGTCAACTTATTCAAGTCAAGTCTACGATATAAAGAAAGAGGCATAACACTAACACCGGCTCCAAGATCACATAAAGCAGTTTTAACATAATTTCTTTTAATGGAGCATGGTATAGTGGGTACTCCTGGATCTCCTAGTTTCTTTGGTATTCCACCCTTAAAAGTATAATTAGCAAGCATGGTGGAAATTTCAGCTTCCGGTATCTTTCTCTTATTAGTAACAATTTCTTTCATATACTTAGCATAAGGATTCATTTTGAGCATATTAGTTAATCGCATACGCAAGAAGATAGGTCTAATCATTTCAGCAAAGCGCTCAAAATCCTCATCATCCTTTTTCTTGGATGGTTTGGGAGGGAAAGGCATGGGTTTCTGAACCCAAGGTTCCCTTTCTTTACCGTGTTTCCTAGCAACAAAGTCTCTCTTATCATAACATTGATTCTTTGATTGTGGGTTATCAAGATCAACAGCAGGTTCAATTTCTACATCATTATCATTGCTAGGTTGAGCATCATCATGAACATTATCATTAACATTTTCATTAGGTTCATGTTCATTACCAGATTGTGTTTCAGCATCAGAAATAGAAATATCATTTGGATTCTCAGGTGTTTCAGCAATAGGTTCACTAGAAGTATGCAAAGTCCTATCATTTTTCTTTTTCTTCTTTTTATAAGGACTAGGTGCATCTATATTATTTCTCTGAGAATCTTACTCAATTCTCTTAGGGTGGCCTTCAGGATACAAAGGTTCCTAAGTCATTTTACCAGTTCTAGTAGCCACTCTAACAGCATAATCATTATTCTTACTATTTAATTCAATGAGCAAATCATTTTGAGCTTTAAATACTTGTTCTACTTGAGTGGTAACCATAGAAGCATGTTTACTAATGAGTTTAAGTTCACCTTTAACTCTAGACATATAATCACCCAAGTGTTCAATCATATAAGCATTTTGTTTTAGTTGTCTACCAAAATAAGCATTAAAATCTTCTTGCTTAACCATAAAGTTATCAAACTCATCCAGACATTGGCTAACAAACTTAGTAGGAGGGATTTCAGCTTTATCATATATATAGAGAGAATTTACCTTTACTACCTGTGTCGGGTTATCAAGACCATGTGTTTCTTCAATAGGTGATGGATTAAGATCATATGTTTCTTCAACAGGCGGTAAATTAAGACCATGTATTTCTTCAATAGGAGGTAAATTCTTAACATCTTCAGCTTTAATACCCTTTTCTTTCATAGATTTCTTTGCCTCTTGCATATCTTCGGGACTGAGATAAAACACCCCTCTTCTTTGGAGTTGGTTTAGGAATAGGCTTGGGAATTGGCTCAGGAAGTGTCCAATTATTTTCATTTGTCAACATATTATTCAATAAGATTTCAGCTTCATCTGGTGTTCTTTCCCTGAAAACAGAACCAGCACAACTATCCAGGTAATCTCTGGAAGCATCGGTTAGTCCATTATAAAAGATATCAAGTATTTCATTTTTCTTGAGAGGATGATCAGGCAAAGCATTAAGTAATTGGAGAAGCCTCCCCCAAGCTTGTGGGAGACTCTCTTCTTCGGTTTGCACAAAGTTGTATATATCCCTTAAAGCAACTTGTTTCTTATGAGCAGGGAAATATTTAGTAGAGAAGTAATAAATCATATCCTGGGGACTACGCACACAACCAGGATCAAGAGAATTAAACCATATCTTAGCATCACCCTTTAATGAGAACGGAAATATTTTAAGGATATAAAGGTAGCGAGTTCTCTCATCATTAGTGAACAAGGTGGCTATATCATTTAATTTAGTAAGATGTGCCACAACAGTTTCAGATTCATAGCCATAAAAAGGATCAGATTCAACCAAAGTAATTATATCAGGATCAACAGAGAATTCATAATCCTTATCAGCAGGGTCAGGTTTCATTCTAGCATTAAGAGATTGCTGCTTCCATTTAGCTAATAACTTCTTAAGATCATATCTATCATTGCAAGCTAAAATAGCTCTAGCAGCTTCTTCATCCATAACATAACCCTCAGGAACAACAGGTAATTCATATTTATTAGGGGGAGAGTCTTTATCATCACTATCATCAATATTATCAGTTTCAACAATTTCATTCTCTCTAGCCCTAGCAAGTTGTTCATCAAGAAATTCACCAAGTGGCACAGTAGTATCAAGCATAGAAGTGGTTTCATCATAAGTATCAAGCATAGCAGAAGTGGCATCATCAATAACATGCGACATATCAGAATTAATAGCAGAAGCAGGTTTAGGTGTCGCAAGCTTACTCAAAACAGAAGGTGAATCAAGTGCGGAGCTAGATGGCAGTTCCTTACCTCCCCTCGTAGTTGAGGGATAAATTTTTGTTTTCTCGTCTTTCAAGTTCTTCATAGTGACCAGCAGATATAAATTCCAAGTGACTCAAAGAATAGAGCTATGCTCCCCGGCAACAGCGCCAGAAAATAGTCTTGATAACCCACAAGTATAGGGGATCGCAACAGTTTTCGAGGGTAGAGTATTCAACCCAAATTTATTGATTCGACACAAGGGGAGCCAAAGAATATTCTCAAGTATTAGCAGTTGAGTTTTCAATTCAACCACACCTGGATAACTTAGTATCTGCAGCAAAGTATTTAGTAGCAAAGTAATATGGAAGTAACGGTAATGGTAGCAAAAGTAATATTTTTGGGTTTTGTAGTGATTGTAACAGTAGCAACGGAAAAGTAAATAAGCGAAGAACAATATGTGAAAAGCTCGTAGGCATTGGATCGGTGATGGAGAATTATGCCGGATGCGGTTCATCATGTAACAGTCATAACATAGGGTGACACAGAACTAGCTCCAATTCATCAATGTAATGTAGGCATGTATTCCGAATATAGTCATACGTGCTTATGGAAAAGAACTTGCATGACATCTTTTGTCCTACCCTCCCGTGGCAGTGGGGTCCTAATGGAAACTAAGGGATATTAAGGCCTCCTTTTAATAGAGTACCGGACCAAAGCACTAACACATAGTGAATACATGAACTCCTCAAACTACGGTCATCACCGGGAGTGCTCCCGATTATTGTCACTTCGGGGTTGCCGTATCATAACACATAGTAGGTGACTATAGACTTGCAAGATAGGATCAATAACTCACATATATTCATGAAAACACAATAGGTTCAGATCTGAAATCATGGCACTCGGACCCTAGTGACAAGCATTAAGCATAACAAAGTCATAGCAACATCAATCTCAGAACATAGTGGATATTAGGGATCAAACCCTAACAAAACTAACTCGATTACATGATAAATCTCATCCAACCCATCACCGTCCAGCAAGCCTACGATGGAATTACTCACGCACGGCGGTGAGCATCATGAAATTGGTGATGGAGAAAGGTTGATGATGACGACGGCGACGGATTCCCCTCTCCGGAGCCCCGAACGGACTCCAGATCAGCCCTCCCGAGAGGTTTTAGGGCTTGGCGGCGATTCCGTATTGTAAAACGCGATGAATCCTTCTCTCTGATTTTTTTCTCCCCGAACACGAATATATGGAGTTGGAATTGAGGTCGGTGCAGCAACAGGGGGCCCATGAGGCAGGGGCGCGCCCAGGGGGGCAGGCGCGCCCTCCACCCTCATCGATAGGTGGAGGCCCCCTGACGTGGATTCTTCTTCCAGTATTTTTAATATTTTCCAAAAATATGTTCCGTGGAGTTTCAGGTCATTCCGAAAACTTTTGTTTCTGCACATAAATAACACCATGGAAAGTCTGCTGAAAACAGCGTCAGTCCGGATTAGTTCCATTCAAATCATGCAAGTTCAGAACAAGGGGTGTTTGGAAAAGTAGATACGACGGAGACGTATCAGCCCACCATCCATCGGTAGCCGCAATGCTCCTAGTAACAGGATCTATTCCAATGCCAGATGCCTTTTGGTTCAACGTCTTCCAACAATTGTACTCTTTTTTAAGTAAATCCCACCTATTCTTGAATTGCTTGCGTACATAATTTTTGTTTGTCCGCTCATTGAACTTTCTTATCATATTTTCATACCCAATTGGGCTCAAATGTCCATCAGAACGGTTATTTGCATTCACTTCCTCAACACAAATGTCAAGGAAAATTTTATGGGCAACAGGATCCCAATTTGCTTTCCCAGATTTACCTTTATCCATCTATCATAAAATGAATGTTACAATTTTAATCAAATAGCACATACCCCATACCCTCATACCACATAACACGTAGCAGTAATAAAATCCCACTATGTATTTAATAAAAAAATTAGCTCACTGCCACAACACCAAATTCATACATGACAAAGTATTTTTGGTCATACAAATACACGTACATAGCAATCAGTGTACAATTAGAAGTATTTTTGTTCACTCTCTAATGTGCCATATGTTGGTCCAGTCCGTGCGCCAAGTACTTCCGACGACGGCAACAAAGAACAACGACGACCAACACGAACAAAGCTAAGCTGACTAGTTGTTTCTGCCCCAAGCTGGCTAGACCTACGAGCAATCGATTAGCAGCACCAAGATAATACTCGCACATCGCTGGACGATCTTCGCTTTGATCTTTATAGTGCTATTACTACTAACGTACGCGTAGATCATTCGGCCGATTGCCACAGGAGCGTATCTATAGGCAACTAGCAATCCTACCCGGTGATACTTGTTCAAACCTAAACAGACACATACACATGTATTGAACCGGACACAGATACATTCATAACATCATGCATCACATGCAGATCTGGAAAGAAGTCCGGAGCAGAAAGATAAGAGGACAGACGGTGCTTACCTTGGTAAGAGCTTGGACGGGGACGATCGGACTGGAGCTTGCCGTGAAGATGGGAGTAGTGTGCAGGCCGGAAGTGCAGCAGGACGGGAAGCAGCAGAGGGACGGGCGGAGGCCAGCGATTGCGACGTTGGGAGCGACGTTGGTTAACCTCCCTGCATGGCGTCAGGAAGGACGACGGCGGCGGCGGCTAGCTGGACAAGAGGCGGCGGCGAGGAAACCTAGTAGACGCGCGAAGCGGATGATGCGTCGGGAGAGATGGCTTCGATGCCTGGGGTTATATCTTTCGCGGGTGGCATTTCTCTCATGAATACTGCCAACGCGGAGGGCATAGCGATGTACCGCTTCAATTTTTAAAGGGCTGCGCTCGGGAAGCTGCTCTCTCTCGGCTTCTCCCAAACGTGAAGGGACCGGCTGTGGCTGGAAATTAAGCCCAATACAAAAAAACGAGTTCTTTTCAGCTTGAGCTTATTTTCCACCATAAGTCGTCCATAAGCCAGAAAAGAACTGAGCCTACATCTCGACCATTTCGAGACTCCTCGTCATGTTCGTGATCACATCCGGGACTCTGAACTATCTTCGGTACATCAAAACACAAAAACTCATAATACAATCGTCATCGAACTTTAAGCATGCGGACCCTACGGGTTTGAGAACTATGTAGACATGACCTAGACACGTCTCCGGTCAATAACCAATAGCGGAATCTGGATGCTCATATTGGCTCCCACATATTCTACGAAGATCTTTATCGGTCAAACAACATAACAACATAAGTTGTTCCCTTTGTCATCGGTATGTTACTTGCCCGAGATTCGATCGTCGGTATCTCAATACCTAATTCAATCTCGTTACCGGCAAGTCTCTTTACTCGTTCCGTAATATATCATCCCGCAACTAACTCATTAGTTACAATGCTTGCAAGGCTTATAGTGAGGTGCATTACCGAGTGGGCCTAGAGATACCTCTCCGACAATCGGAGTCACAAATCCTAATCTCGAAATACGCCAACCCAACAAGTACCTTCGGAGACACCTGTAGAGATCCTTTATAATCACTCAGTTACGTTGTGACGTTTGGTAGCACACAAAGTGTTCCTCCGGTAAACGGGAGTTGGATAATCTCATAGTCATAGGAACATGTATAAGTCATGAAGACAGCAATAGCAGAATACTAAACGATCATGTGCTAAGCTATCAGAATGGGTCAAGTCAATCACATCATTCTCCTAATGATGTGATCCCGTTAATCAAATGACAACTCATGTCTATGGCTAGGAAACATGACCATCTTTGATCAACGAGCTAGTCAAGTAGAGGCATACTAGTGACACTCTGTTTGTCTATGTATTCACACAAGTATTATGTTTCCGATTAATACAATTCTAGCATGAATAATAAACATTTATCATGATATAAGGAAATAAATAATAACTTTATTATTGCCTCTAGGGCATATTTCCTTCAGTCTCCCACTTGCACTAGAATCAATAATCTAGATTACACAGTAATGATTCTAACACCCATGGAGCCTTGGTGCTGATCATGTTTTGCTCGTGGAAGAGGCTTAGTCAACGGGTCTGCAACATTCAGATCCGTATGTATCTCGCAAATCTCTATGTCTCCCACCTGGACTTGATCCCAGATGGAGTTGAAGCGTCTCTTGATATGCTTGGTTCTCTTGTGAAATCTGGATTCCTTTGCCAAAGCAATTGCACCAGTATTGTCACAAAAGATTTTCATTGAACCCGATGCACTAGGTATAACACCTAGATCGGATATGAACTCCTTCGTCCAAACTCCTTCATTTGCTGCTTCCGAAGCAGCTATGTACTCCGCTTCACATGTAGATCCCGTCACGACGCTTTGTTTAGAACTGCACCAACTGACAGCTCCACTGTTGAATGTAAACACGTATTCGGTTTGCGATTTAGAATCGTCCGAATCAGTGTCAAAGCTTGCATCAACGTAACCATTTACGACTAGCTCTTTGTCACCTCCATAAACGAGAAACATATCCTTAGTACTTTTCACGTATTTTAGGATGTTCTTGACCGTTGTCCAGTGATCCACTCCTGGATTACTTTGGTACCTCCCTGCTAAACTTATAGCAAGGCACACATCAGGTTTGGTACACAGCATTGCATACATGATAGAGCCTATGACTAAAGCATAGGGAACATCATTCATCTTCTCTCTATCTTCTGCAGTGGTCGGGCATTGAGTCTTACTCAACTTCACACCTTGCAACACAGGCAAGAGCCCTTTCTTTGCCTGATCCATTTTGAACTTCTTCAAAACTTTATCAAGGTATGTGCTTTGTGAAAGTCCAATTAAGCGTCTTGATCTATCTCTATAGATCTTGATGCCCAATATATAAGCAGCTTCACCGAGGTCCTTCATTGAAAAACTCTTGTTCAAATATCCCTTTATGCTATCCAGAAATTCTATATCATTTCCGATCAACAATATGTCATCCACATATAATATCAGAATGCTACAGAGCTCCCACTCACTTTCTTGTAAATACAGGCTTCTCCAAAAGTCTGTATAAATCCATATGCTTTGATCACACTATCAAAACGTTTATTCCAACTCCGAGAGGCTTGCACCAGTCCATAAATGGATCGCTAGAGCTTGCACACTTTGTTAGCTCCCTTTGGATCGATAAAACCTTCCGGTTGCATCATATACAACTCTTCTTCCAGAAATCCATTCAGGAATGCAGTTTTGACATCCATTTGCCAAATTTCATAATCATAAAATGCGGCAATTGCTAACATGATTCGGACAGACTTAAGCATCGCTACGGGTGAGAAAGTCCCATCGTAGTCAATCCCTTGAACTTGTCGAAAACCTTTTGCAACAACTCGAGCTTTATAAACAGTAACATTACCGTCAGCGTCAGTCTTCTTCTTGAAGATCCATTTATTCTCAATGGCTTGCCGGTCATTGGGCAAGTCAACCAAAGTCCCACTTTGTTCTCATACATGGATCCCATCTCAGATTTTATGGCTTCAAGCCATTTCACGGAATCTGGGCTCACCATCGCTTCTTCATAGTTCGTTGGTTCGTCATGGTCTAGTAACATAACCTCCAGAACAGGATTATCATACCACTCGGGTGCGGATCTTACTCTGGTTGATCTACGAGGTTCAGTAGCAACTTGATCTGAAGTTTCATGATCATCATCATTAGCTTCCTCACTAATTGGTATAGACGTCACAGGAACCGGTTTCTGTGATGAACTACTTTCCAATAAGGGAGCAGGTACAGTTACCTCATCAAGTTCTACTTTCCTCCCACTCACTTCTTTCGAGAGAAACTCCTTCTCTAGAAAGGATCCAAATTTAGCAACAAAAGTCTTGCCTTCGGATCTGTGATAGAAGGTGTACCAACAGTCTATTTTGGGTATCCTATGAAGACACATTTCTCTGATTTGGGTTCAAGCTTATCAGGTTGAAACTTTTTCACATAAGCATCGCAGCCCCAAACTTTAAGAAACGACAACTTCGGTTTCTTGCCAAACCATAGTTCATAAGGCGCAGTCTGGACGGATTTCGAAGGTGCCCTATTTAACGTGAATGCAGCTGTCTCTAGAGCATAACCCCAAAACGATAGCGGTAAATCAGTAAGGGACATCATAGATCGCACCATATCTAGTAAAGTACGATTACGACGTTCGGACACACCAGTACGCTGTGGTGTTCCAGGTGGCGTGAGTTGCGAAATTATTCCGCATTGTTCAAATGTAGACCAAACTCGTAACTCAAATATTCTCCTCCACGAGCAGATCGTAGGAACTTTATTTTCTTGTTACGATGATTTTCAACTTCACTCTGAAATTCTTTGAACTTTTCAAATGTTTCAGACTTATGTTTCATTAAGTAGATATACCCATATCTGCTTAAATCATCTGTGAAGGTGAGAAAATAACGATACCCGCCGCGAGCCTCAACATTCATCGGACCACATACATCTGTATGTATGATTTCCAACAAATCTGTTGCTCGCTCCATAGTTCCGCAGAATGGCGTTTTAGTCATCTTGCCCATGAGGCATGGTTCGCAAGTACCAAGTGATTCATAATCAAGTGATTCCAAAAGTCCATCGGAATGGAGTTTCTTCATGCGCTTTACACCAATATGACCTAAACGGCAGTGCCATAAATAAGTTGCACTATCATTATCAACTCTGCATCTTTTGGCCTCAATATTATGAATATGTGTATCACTACTATCGAGATTTAATATAAATAGACCGCTCCTTAAGGGTGCATGACCATAAAAGATATTACTCATATAAATAGAACAACCATTATTCTCTGATTTAAATGAATAACCATCTCGCATCAAACAAGATCCAGATATAATGTTCATGCTCAACGCTGGCACCAAATAACAATTATTCAGGTCTAAAACTAATCCCGAAGGTAGATGTAGAGGTAGCGTGCCGACCGTGATCACATCGACTTTGGAACCATTTTCCACGCGCATCGTCACCTCGTCCTTAGCCAATCTTCGCTTAATCCGTAGTCCCTGTTTCGAGTTGCAAATATTAGCAACAGAACCAATATCAAATACCCAGGTGCTACTGTGAGCATTAGTAAGGTACACATCAATAACATGTATATCACATATACCTTTGTTCACCTTGCCATCCTTCTTATCCGCCAAATAGTTGGGGCAGTTCCGCTTCTAGTGACCAGTCTGTTTGCAGTAGAAGCACTCAATCTCAGGCTTAGGTCCAGACTTGGGTTTCTTCTCCTGAGCAGCAACTTGTTTGATGTTCTTCTTGAAGTTCCCCTTCTTTTTCCCTTTGCCCTTTTTCTTGAAACTGGTGGTCTTGTTGACCATCAACACTTGATGCTCCTTCTTGATTTCTACCTCCACGGCCTTTAGCATTGCGAAGAGCTCGGGGATCGTCTTATCCATCCCTTGCATGTTATAGTTCATCACGAAGCTCTTATAGCTTGGTGGCAGTGATTGAAGAATTCTGTCAATGACGCTATCATCCGGAAGATTAACTCCCAGTTGAATCAAGTGATTGTTATACCCAGACATTCTGAGTATATCCTCACTGACAGAACTATTCTCTTCCATCTTGCAGCTGTAGAACTTATTGGAGACTTCATATCTCTCAATCCGGGCATTTGCTTGAAATATTAACTTCAACTCCTGGATCATCGCATATGCTCCATGACGTTCAAAACGTTGTTGAAGTCCCGGTTCTAAGACGTAAAGCATGGCACACTGAACTATTGAGTAGTCATCAGCTTTGCTCTGCCAGACGTTCATAACATCTGGTGTTGCTCCTGCAGCAAGTCTGGCACCTAGCGGTGCTTCCAGGACGTAATTCTTCTGTGAAGCAATGAGGATAATCCTCAAGTTACGGACCCAGTCCGTGTAATTGCTACCATCATCTTTCAACTTTACTTTCTCAAGGACCGCATTAAAATTCAGCGGAACAACAGCACGGGCCATCTATCTACAACAACATAGACAAGCAAAATTCTATCAGGTACTAAGTTCATGATAAATTTAAGTTCAATTTAATCATATTACTTAAGAACTCCCACTTAGATAGACATCTCTCTAATCATCTAAGTGATCACGTGATCCAAATCAACTAAACCATGTCCAATCATCATGTGAGATGGAGTAGTTTTCAATGGTGAACATCACTATGTTAATCATATCTACTATATGATTCACGCTCGACCTTTCGGTCTCAGTGTTCCGAGGCCACATCTGCATATGCTAGACTCGTAAAAGTTTAACCTAAGTATTCCGCGTGTGCAACTGTTTTGCACCCGTTGTATTTGAACATAGAGCCTATCACACCCGATCATCACGTGGTGTCTCAGCACGAAGAACTTTCGCAACGGTGCATACTCAGGGAGAACACTTATACCTTGAAATTTAGTGAGAGATCAGTTTATAATGCTACCGTCGATCTAAGAAAAATAAGATACATAAAAGATAAACCTCACATGCAATCAATATAAGTGATATGATATGGCCATCATCATCTTGTGCTTGTGATCTCCATCTCCGAAGCACCGTCATAATCACCATCGTCACTGGCACAACACCTTGATCTTCATCGTAGCATCATTGTCGTCTCGCCAACTATTGCTTCTACGACTATCGCTACCGCTTAGTGATAAAGTAAAGCAATTACAGGGCGATTGCATTGCATATAATAAAGTGACAACCATATGGCTCCTGCCAGTTGCCGATAACTCGGTTACAAAACATGATCATCTCATACAATAAAATATAGCATCATGCCTTGACCATATCACATCACAACATGCCCTGCAAAAACAAGTTAGACGTCCTCTACTTTGTTGTTGCAAGTTTTACGTGGCTGCTAAGGGCTGAGCAAGAACCGTTCTTACCTACGCATCAAAACCACAACGATAGTTCATCAAGTTAGTGCTGTTTTAACCTTCTCAAGGACCGGGCGTAGCCACACTCGGTTCAACTAAAGTTGGAGAAACTGACACCCGCCATCCACCTATGTGCAAAGCACGTCGGTAGAACCAGTCTCGCGTAAGCGTACGCGTAATGTCGGTCCGGGCCGCTTCATCCAACAATACCGCCGAATCAAAGTGTGACATGCTGGTAAGCAGTATGACTTATATCGCCCACAACTCACTTGTGTTCTACTCGTGCATAAAACATCTACGCATAAAACATGGCTCTGATACCACTGTTGGGGAACGTAGTAATTTCAAAAAAAATCCTACGCACACACAGGAACATGGTGATGCATAGCAACGAGAGGGGAGAGTGTTGTCCATGTACCCTCGTAGACCGAAAGCAGAAGCGTTAGCACAACACGGTTGATGTAGTCGTACGTCTTCACGATTCGACCGATCCAAGTACCGAACGTATGGCACCTCCGAGTTCAGCACACGTTCAGCTCGATGACGTCCCGCGAACTCCGATCCAGCAGAGCTTCACGGGAGAGTTACGTCAGCACGACGGCGTGATGACGGTGATGATGTTGCTACCGACGCAGGGCTTCGCCTAAGCACTGCTACGATATGACCGAGGTGGAATATGGTGGAGGGGGGACACCGCACACGGCTAGAATAGATCAATAGATCAACTTGTGTGTCTAGAGGTGCCCCCTGCCCCCGTATATAAAGGATCAGGGGGAGGAGGCCGCCGGCCAGGAGAAGGGCGCGCCAGGGAGGAGTCCTACTCCCACCGGGAGTAGGACTCCCTCTTTTCCTAGTTGGAGTAAGAGGGGGCAAGGAAGGGAAGGAGAGGGGAGGAAGGAAAGGGAGCGCCCGCGCGGCCAGCCTAGTCGGCCCTCCTCTTCTCCACTAAGGCCCATCTTGGCCCATTAAACTCCCCGGGGGGTTCCGGTAACCCCCCGTACTCCGGTATATGTCCGAAACTCCCCGAAACCATTCCGGTGTCCAAACATAGTCATCCAATATATCGATATTTACGTCTGGACCATTTCGAGACTCCTCGTCATGTCTGTGATCACATCCGGGACTCCGAACTATCTTCGGTACATCAAAACACAAAAACTCATAATACAATCGTTATCGAACTTTAAGCGTGCGCACCCTACGGGTTCCAGAACTATGTAGACATGACCTTGACACATCTCCGGTCAATAACCAATAGCAGAACCTGGATGCTCATATTGGCTCCTACATATTCTACGAAGATCTTTATCGGTCAAACCGCATAACAACATACGTTGTTCCCTTTGTCATCGGTATGTTACTTGCCCGAGATTCGATCGTCCGTATCTCAATACCTAGTTCAATCTCGTTACCGGAAAGTCTCTTTACTCGTTCCGTAATATATCATCCCGCAACTAACTCATTAGTTACAATGCTTGCAAGGCTTATAGTGATGTGCATTACCGAGTGGGCCCAAAGTTACCTCTCCGACAATCGGAGTGACAAATCCTAATCTCGAAATACGCCAACCCAACAAGTACTTTCGGAGACACCTGTAGAGCTCCTTTATAATCACCCAGTTACGTTGTGACGTTTGGTAGCACACAAAGTGTTCCCCCGGTAAACGGGAGTTGGATAATCTCATAGTCATAGGAACATGTATAAGTCATGAAGAAAGCAATAGCAGAATACTAAACGGTCATGTGCTAAGGTAACAGAATGGGTCAAGTCAATCACATCATTCTCCTAATGATGTGATCCCGTTAATCAAATGACAACTCATGTCTATGGCTAGGAAACATAACCATCTTTGATCAACGAGCTAGTCAAGTAGAGGCATACTAGTGACACTCTATTTGTCTATGTATTCACACAAGTATTATGTTTCTGGTTAATACAATTCTAGCATGAATAATAAACATTTATCATGATATAAGGAAATAAATAATAACTTTTTTTAAATCTAAGCCGTTACTTTTCTTATCCAACGGTGCAAATAATATTAGCATATGCGGGCAAACGTAATAGCTCGTTTTACTCTTGTTTTAACTATATAATAGATTCCAAAAATGTGCATGCTTTCAAATTTTGTTTGAAAAAACATAAATTGTTTGTGCAGTTTCAAACAATCATAATTTAAAAAAATCATAATTTTGATTTCAGGTTTCTAGAAAAATCACAAAAATTGATAAAAGTTACCTTTCCAAGAATATTCAACTTTCAAAAAATTGCTCTTTGAAATTTCAAAAATATCTAAATATGTCATAACTTATTGTTCGTATACCATGTGCCGCCCTATTTAGACAGCGGAACTTAGCAACATCAGTGGCTAGTGATGAGGATCACCAGGAGGTCTGTGGTTCGATCTCTCGCGCACACTTGACTCCTTTTGGGAATTTTTGCACTGTTTGCGCATTGTTGGACCAACCCAGTTGGGTGAGCC
Organism: Aegilops tauschii subsp. strangulata; assembly: GCF_002575655.3. Lineage (NCBI taxonomy): Eukaryota > Viridiplantae > Streptophyta > Magnoliopsida > Poales > Poaceae > Aegilops > Aegilops tauschii. The sequence continues at coordinate 539,004,532 of NC_053041.3, forward strand.
CTTGTGCGGGGCACGTCTGTTGGACGAAATGCGCGGGAGATAGGTGGTCTCTCCCCTTGCAAAAGTCACTTCTACCTCCTCTCATGGTGACAAGTGGCACAATTCAGGTGCCATACTTGTCGCAGTCTAAAAGTTTTTGTGCTTTTTTGTTCATTCGTTTTTTAACGTTTTATCTCTTCAATCTATGTCTAAATCATCAATCTTTTCACTTTCATATTTCTCTCCTCGAGATCTTCAAAATTAAATCTCATGTTAAAGGTCTGGCCAAACTTTTTTTGAACACAGGAAAAACCGAAAATGGAAAAATATTGGAAGAACAAAAACTAGAAAAAAAAACTAGAAATTGAAAATTAAACAGAAATCGGCAAAAACCAGAAACAAAAACGAGGGAAACTGGAAGCACATTTGTGCTTTTCACTTTTTTGGGGAAAGCATGCATGTGCTTTTTCACTTTTCAAGGGGAGCACAGCTGTGTATTTCACTTATTCAAGAAGTACGGTTGTGGGTTTTTTCATGAAGCAAAATTGAGCACGGTCGAAGCACAACTTGGGTTTTTCCGTGAAGCACACTTATGGTTTTCACTTTGAAAAGCACAACTATGCTTTTCACTTTTTTGAGAAGCACAAATTGTGCTTTTTCGTGAAGCATAATTATGCTTTTCACTTTCAGAAACACATCTCTGTTTCATGTGGAAGCACAATTTTGGTTCATCATGAAGCACAACTGTGTTTTTTTTAATTGTTTGCTTCAAGCGAGAAGAACAAAAATACTACGAAAACCTAGGAAAAACCAAGAAAAACTAAAAACCTAAAGAAAAAAAACAAATAAGCATGAAAATTATTGTAATCCCATGGTTGGCGGCTGTTGGGCGCACAATGCGGTGCGTCTCCGCACGCCCCTGTGTGTCGCTGGGATCCCCTGTCAGGTGTACTTGATGTTTAGGGGCTCACATGCATCAGGTGCCCCATATGGTCGCGATTGCTATGAATCACCCGTTGCGATTCCTATCGCTACGACTACTAGCATAGGTGCGGGGCTTGAACGAGCCGTTGGTTTTATAAAGCTTCGAAAAGGGTCCTCACTGGTTTAGGAAACATTCAAGAAGATCCTAAACATTTCTGTAATGGCTTCTGGTTTGGTGTTTTCCTTTTGCATTTGAAATTGTTCTAGACTTTTCAAAATGCTCCCATATTGAAATTCTGTTGTCACATTCAAAAACCGTTCGCTTCAAAAAAGGAATTTCAAAATGTGTTCATTTTTTAAAAAAAATTGACCTTTAAATAATGTTCTAGTTTATAAATTATGCTCGCATCTTTAAGAAATGGTTGTGGGATTACAAAACATTTTAGCATAATTTGAAACCTATTCGGAATTTCAAAAAATATTGCCATTTCCAAAACTTGTGCACATATCAAAAAGGAATTTTCAAAAGTGTTAATGTATACAAATTTACTTGGGATTTACAAAAATGTCCCTATATACAAATTTGTTCACATATTATAAGATTTTCGCATTTAAGGAAATGTTTGGGTAATTCTAAAAAGTTTTCACCTTTTCTTAAAATTGTCAGAATTGCAAAAAAAATTCCCATCAACAAATAAATTCACATGTTCAAAAAATATTCTCATTATAAATTGTTCGGGGAATTTCAAAAGGCATTCATGTTTTCAAAAAAATTGCTTGCAATTTCATAAATATTCATGTTCACAAATTATCATCATATATTCAACAAATGTTCAAGTTTAAAACAAATGTGTGGGGAATTTCAAAAGTGATCACATTTTATAGAACAAATAGAACTAAAAAATTCAAAATTTTGTTACATATTCAAAGATGTTTCCCGCAAAATGTGCTCAAGTTTTGTAAAAAATAATTATAATTTTTTAAAAAAATCTGTTTCCACAATAAAAATCATATTAAAAATATATTCATGTTTTCCAAAAAGTATCATATTTTCAAAATTTGGTTGAATATTAAAAGTTGTTTCTATTTTCAAATTCAAAAAATGTTTGAGGTTTCAAAAATATGGCCTTTTTAAAAATTATTCACACTTAAAAAAATCATGCTTCTTGAAAAATGCTTCAAATTTTTATCAATTGTTTGTGTTTTTCAAAAAAAATAAAATTTAAGAAATGTTGATAATTCAAAACTTGAAGAAACACTATTCATATTCAATAATATTTTTTGAATTTTTGAAGTATTTCAATTCGCAAATCCCTTATTGAATTTATGAATACTTTTTAAGCTGTCAATTTTTTTTTGAATTATTGAATCAAAATTTGTATATTTTTTTATAAAAATATAAACCCAGGGCAAAATAGAAAAGTCAATAAAAAAACTTACGAATGTGGTTGCTCCCGTATGTGGTGGCGACGTGAGCGATCACTGGCGCTATAAGTGGGCTAGCAATAGTCGAGCGTTGTGGCGTCGGGAGTGATTTGCACTGTGAGCGAACCAGGAGGAAGGAGAGCAACTAATTGAGAAGGAGCCTCCTCAAGGGTCACCGTGGAGTGGGCCAAGAGCACGTCACTTGGCGCGCTCTCCGCCTCCGTCACGTGTCACGCTCTAGGCGCACTCTTCAGATTTTGCACGCGTTTTCAGCTTTTTAGATGGGTTTTTTGCGGGGGGTTTCAGCTTTTTGGTTTTCCACCGGTCTTTCTTAGCTTTTGGACAAAAAATTAAAGAAATATTTTTTGTGCGAAAAAACACGTTCTCTTTTTTTTTGCGAGAGGCACAGTTTTGTTTCCGCGAGAGGCACGGTCGTGCCTCTCAGAAATGGATAAAAAATGCTTTATTTTTTTCTCCTTCCGCGAGAGGCACGGCCGTGGCTCTCGGAAAAGGAAAAAAAATCATTTTTTTCCTTCCGCGAGAGGCACGGCTGTGTCTCTCGGAAATGAAAAAACGTGTTTTATTTTTTTATTTTTTTTCTTCCATGAGAGGCATAGTTTTGCTTCTGCGAGAGGCATGGGTGTGCCTCTCAGAAATGAAAAAAAATATGTTTTTTTTCTTTCACAAGAGGCACGGTTTTGCTTCTGCGAGTGGCATGGCCATGCATCTCGGAAACGAAAAAAATGAGTTTTTTTTCCTTTCACGAGAGGCACGACTGTGTCTCTCGGAAACAAAAAAACGCGTTATTTTCCTTTCACGAGAGGCACGGGTTTACTTTTCGTGGAGGCACCGATTTGCTTCCTCGAGGGGCACAGTCGTGCCTCTTTTCGAAAACGGAAAAAACGTGCTCTTGGTTGGATTTTTTCGCCTGCCTTTTTTGTGTAAAAAGTTCGTGAAAATCTATCAACATGGGATCTAGTTTTGAAGATCACGACACGATGAATCCAACGATGAAAACGGTTCGAGTTTGGACGCACGGTTTAAGAGATAAAACATTTTGAATAAACGGATTTATGAAAAAAAATCCCAGGTTGCGACAAGTGTCGTGTCACAACCTGAGAAGGTGGGAATGACCATTGCAAGGAGTGCTCCCTAATTAGTGATTTCAAGGAGGAAGCGACCACTGCAAGCGATACATCACCCCCTCCCCCCTCAATAATGGGGGAGCGCCTATGTCTCGCTTGAGGCATGACATAATGGCAGCCTCGCCAGAAGGCAACCGCGAGAAGTGTCGGCCCATGCCAGCCTTGTTTTTCACGTTTTTTATTTTCCTTTTTGCTTTTTTTGTACTAATGTGTATACTTTTAAATATTCTAAATATATATTATCAAAAACAGTGTAAATTAATTATTTCAAAAATGCTAAATGTGTATAGAATTAAATTTTCTGATGTATACAAAAATATACAATGCATATGGAAAAAAGTACACATAAAAAATACAAGTTTTTAAAAATGCTACTCCCTCCGTCCCATAATGTAAGACGTTATTTGAAGTGTCAAAAAACATCTTACATTACGGGACGGAGCGAGTAATATCTATTTGGAAAATATTAAACCTGTATATAGAAAACGTTTCTGACATATACAAAATGTATATAATGTGTATGAAAACATTAGACATCCAAAAGTATACGTTTTCAAAAATGTTAATAATATATATGAAAAATGGTAAACGTGTGCATATAAAATATTAAACATTTATAAAAATAACATATCAGATTTATAGTGAAAATATATGATGTGTACAAAAAATTAGACATCAAAACATATATTTGAAAAAATGTTAACCATATATATGAAAAGTTTAAACCTGTACTAAAAATATTTTAGATGTTTATAAAAATATACAATGTGTATGAAAGCTATAGTAATCGAAACATTTATTCAAATGAAATATTGATCATCTTTTTGAAAAATATTATACGTGTGTTAAGAAATTCTTTATGGTTACAAAAATGTACAATGGGTTACGAAAAATGTAAAAATGTGTTGAAAAAGAAAAAGGGAAAAAATAGAAAAACAAATAGATAAATGAAAGGAAACCGAAGAGAAAAGGAAAACAAGAAGACTGGAGGAAAAAACAGTGCAAACAAAAAGAAACCAAAAAATCGTGAAAGAAGGAAATAAAGCTATACAAAAAATAGATAGAAAAAATGATAACAAAAAAACTGGGAAAACCAAGAAAGAAATGAAGAAAACCGCTAAAAACAAAAAAACTAAAGTTATAGTAAAGAAAGAAAAAAAACAATGAAAAACAGAAAAAACCAAAAAAGAAAAAAAAACATAGTAAACCTACAGCTAGCGAACCTCATCAAGTGTACCTAACGCGAGCGAGTCCTAAGTTAATGGGCCGGCCCCCTCGCGTTGCGCCTGAAGCGAGATCAGCTTTCATCTCGCGTGAATCTTGCCTGTCGTTTAATGGATCAACCACTCACCTGTGGAGCTTAAAGACTCAAAAAAAAAATAACCTGTGGAGCTTAAAGACTAAAAAAAAACTGTGGAGCTTAATAACTAGACAAGACCACGTCCTGTTCTGCTGTTTTTTTCTTCGTTTATTAGCTTTATTTATAATCCTAACATGGAAAGTTAATTTACTTAAACTTTCACAAACATTCATCATGCGTTTCAAAAATGTTCATGCAGTGTAAAATAATGTTTTGTGCAACTTATAAAAATGTTGAAAGCATTCAAAAAAATGTTCAATCGTTTCAGAAATATGTACGAGGCATTAAGAAAATGTTAACACAATGTAAAAAATGTTAACGTATTTTTAGAAACAAATGTTTCATAACAATAAAAAAATGTTCATGATATTCTATACAAAAATGTTTACGTGTTTCAAAAATATGTTCATAACATCGTTCCTAAAAACAATTATACAATATAAAGAAAAGTTATTGTAGTTTTAGAAAAATGTTCCATACCATTCCAGAATATGTTCATGAAATTTTAAAAAAATCTTATTGCAATGTCAAATTGGTGTAATTTGAAAAACACTGTTTTGTACCGTTGAAATAAATGCTCAACGTGTATTTGAAAAATGCTTATTGTGTAATGTGCAAACATTGTTTGAAAAAAAACTTCTATCATTTGGAAATTTTCAACGTGTATAAAGAAAATGTATAAATGACATCAAAATAAAAGTAGACATGTATTTAAAAAAATAAACAGAAGAAACCAAGATGAAACTGATAAATAAACCTAACAAAGGCCATGCGTTTTGCAATCGTGATTATCTAGAACTTAGGCTTGCCACAAATGACTCTACCTGGCACAGCACCTTCTTTTGTCTGCCTCTAGATTGCTGGTAGCACATGCGTGCAGTAGTACTAACTAGATCGGGGTCGTGCCCTGGCGCGAGGGTGCCGGTCCTATCGTTTTGGTCAGGCATGTAATGCTAAGTCAGTATTAATCCAGGTTTAGCATATACATTTATACAACATAACAATACAATAAAGAAAAAACATTGAATTGTTATAGGAGCAAGACATAATGGTGCTTAAGGCAGAATAAATTTCAGTGCGTTCATAATCATCATGCGCCTGGCTCATCACATTGTCCCATCGCTTAGAAACCATTTTGTGTTACCAAAGGGAATTAAAGTGATTGCTCAGAATGGATTAGTCCAGTACAGTAGATTTACATCAAAAAAACAGGGCATTGCCAAAGGGTAGGACATCATATATACCCAAAGTATGACAAACATGACACATTTAGTCATTACAATAATATGTCTAAAGGAGTGATCCAATAAACCAGCGTCTGGTATTTATCAGGGGAGGATGTAAACCAATACAAATCATAAAAGTGCAGTACAAAGTAGGATACGGTTCAATAAAAAACCATCAAAATTCAATATAAAGAAGAATATTTATCTTAGTATTCAGGAGTGGTCGAGTAGCGAATGGTTCTATGCTAAAAGACAATGCATCATATATTTGATCTTATGAGTCTAGATGAAGTAACCACTGCCCAGTATGATTGAGATGCATCAAGTTTGTCACAAAGAAGAAGACCAAAACAACAACATGGTTTGATGGATCAGGATTACAACAAGTCATTTATATAGAACTGTATGCATCCCATAAGTCGAAAGACCATCTTCGAGCACTTCTAGCATCAATTGGCTCTGCGATAGTACTGCAAATAGAAAGTGGCACCGTTAGAACATCGATTTTAAGTTATGGATTACATAAGTATGGAACAGGGTACTCAACATAACGCAAATGGTTTGGATGTATAACTATGGTCCAATAAGTCTCAACTTTAACTCGCCCATGTAAGAAAGCAACTTATAATGCATAACAATCAATATTACTGGATTTCTACCATCATATTAACATTTCGCAATTACTGGGTCCAGGTACATATTTATGCAAGGACCAAAAAGAATTTGGTCTCACTATTGGTAGAGCTTAGAGAACAACAAAGTAATGCAGAAAACAGAAACATGGGACTGTACATATTCTACAGAAACACACCATTATACCATGTAGATACAACACATATCAATTAGAAGGGGCAACTACAGCTCTGTTTATGAGAGAAAGAAATCAAATAATATTATGAGAGAAAGAAATCAAATAATATTGCAGGACAATGAAAAATGATTGCGAGAACAAAAAAGCTATTGTTTCATTATGTCATTCAAGGAAATACCTCAAGAGTTATTTACCTAAACGGTATGCGTGCCTCGTTGCTTGAAGAATCATTGATGATGAATTTAGAACATTAGCTCATGAATCAAAGGATACATGATCTGTTGTCCCTGCTCTTGATCAGCACAACAGGCACTGGAAGTAGCCACTGATACCATAAATAAATGTTAAGAAATATGGCTAGAGGTTGTACTTGTGCAAGAACTAAACATGACATGGCTGCTGATACTAAGCACATGAACTGAATAGATTCTAGGATGGACAGAAATATTTTTCAATTAAAAGCAACTTTACAAAAGCTGAAATACTACCAGGTCTATCATTGCAAAAGGTTTATGAAATTATGGTATGCCTTTTCAAACAAAATGACAGTCAGGAAACGAATCGGTGTTAAGCCAACCACCTCCATGTCACCTTCTCACCTGCAACGTATCGCATGGCCCATTATAGGCATTTCGCACAAGGGCCTCTAGAAAGCCAGGGCCGGCCCTGAACGTTTAGAATCCATGGGAAAACTCACCTTAATTGACTGCATGAGGTTAGCCTTGTCCTCGAACCTGAGCTCTGCATCAAAGCCATTAGAGAACAAAACTTAGTCAGTTGTTTCTCGGAAAAAGGAAGAAATACAAAAGTATTCTTAAAACCATGGGTCACACCTTATCTTTATTATGAGCATTTAGCTTACGAAACCTATTTAGAGGCATCATGTCAAATACAATAGTACATCTGCGCTAAGAATTGCAAAACATGCAGTCTAATGCCCAACACATCGGCACTAAAACTGGTAGTTGCAAACCAAAAGTCCAAAACCACATTGTATGAGAATTTATTTATACAGATAAAGAAGGGAGAAAATTATTCAAATAAGCTATTATGACTATTTGGATTTTATAGACAACTAATTTAGTCCAACTCTGAGCATTTAATTTTGCGTTAGCTATTGATAATAAAGCATGGAACTAAAGCAGACAACTCACAGAAAATTTGTATATCTTCAGTCACTTTGATCATATTTTGCATAAACTAAAATCAACTATACAGAAAACTTGATAACATCGTTATCGGTCTTGAAGGAAATCACTATATTCGCTTGGGGAAGATTGCTCACATATGAATTAAGAGAGATGAATCTACATCCTTTTAACACACCTAATGCTTAACTATGCCAAAAAGATTTTTTTAAAATTGCATTTCAGTTTGTTCAGAATTATGGGCACGACTCCCCAGCCATTCTGGGTACATCACTTGGACTAAAGACGCCATCAGTTAGTATTGTAGTTTTTTCAGAAGAGCAGAAACATAATAAGAAAGCAAAAGCCAGACACAGTGGCAATAGAGATGGTACAACTACGAAGTCATAGCTATTAGGCATAGTAATAAGTAACCCCATCCAACTGCCTTGCCGATCAACTTCCGAGGTGGCAATTCATATGAACCTGGCATAAGTAGCCTGTGAGATACACAACATAGAATATGTTTTGTGTAGACAATGCACTCGTGACTTTGTGAGTTGGCAGGTGATACGAAGGTGTTGTAGTAGTATATTGGAATTTTACCTTCGCTGTCACTGATGCATATTGGATCATCTTCCCTCGACCCTTTCATGATGTGGTTGCTGCCAGTGCTCTAGGAAGAATGAAGTTGTATTAATAATAGAAAGGAGATCAAAATTAAAGCTCAAGCAATCATTACCATTCGCCATAAGAAGCCTGCTCGCTCACAGTAATGCAACTGGAATAAAAAATATATCTAAACAAAGAGTAGACATGTTACAGAGATAAAAGTCGCAAAGAAGTGAATATCTTTTGGAACTAACAACATAAACAGAACCAAGGAAATATGTGAGTTATTCCATAGACATTAAGTTAAGAAATCAGCAAGCGTTATGAGCCATATATCATGCAACAATATCCAGCATATTAAAAGATGACAATGCTAGGCAAAATCATGGCAATAAGACTACCACAACAGGCGCATCGCAAATATGATTACGATAGACAAATCCAAGGACCAAATATGCTCTTAACATTGTGGTCTATTGGTACCATTGCAAATAGGCTAACCCACTTTTGGAGCAAAATATAACTGTATTTATTGGTTTATTTATAACATACAATATTATTAGTTCATATCTATAGGACCAAATTTGTTATAACTACAAACCAAACTTGTAGTGCAAAAGCAAAATTTAGAAGATCTCATAAACCAGACATGAATATTGCTTGATTATGGAGACATACCCTGGTCAACGCAAGTGAAAAAATGAATCAGTGGTGTAGCTCATCATGGCAAGTGATACAGCTGGAAGCATAGTTCCAATCGCCATTCAATCGATAACTTGCAGGTAACTTGCGGAAAAATAGAAGTAATAGTATCACAACGAATTAGTAACGCGGTTCAACCGATACTTTGCTGGGAGCGAGTCTTTCAACCGATACTTTGCTGGAAGCATAGTTCCAATCGCCATTCAACCGATACTTTGCTGGGAGCGAGTCTTTCTTGTTGGGGAACGCAGTAATTTCAAAAAAATTCCTACGATCACGCAAGATCTATCTAGGAGAAGCATAGAAACGAGAGGGGAGAATGTGTCCACGTACCCTCGTAGACCGAAAGCGGAAGCGTTTAGTAACGCGGTTGATGTAGTCGAACGTCTTCGCAATCCAACCGATCCAAGCACCAAACGTACGGCACCTCCGTGTTCAGCACACGTTCAGCTTGATGACGTCCCTCGTACTCTTGATCCAGTTGAGGCCGAGGAAGAGTTCCGTCAGCACGACAGCGTGGCGAAGGTGATGATGATGTTACCGGCGCAGGGCTTCGCTTAAGCACTACGGCGATATGATCGAGGTGTGTAACTGTGGATGGGGGCACCGCACACGGCTAAAAGATCAACTTGTGTGTTCTAGGGTGCCCCCTACCCCCATATATAAAGGAGGAAGAGGGAGAGGCAGCCGGCCCTAGGGGGGCGCGCCAAGGTGTGGAGTCCTACTAGGAACTCCCTAGTCCTGGTAGGATTCCACCTCCCACACGAAGTAGGAAAGGGGGAAGGGAGAAGGAGAAGGAAAGGGGGCCCGACCCCCTTCTCCTAGTCCTAATCGGCCTCCTGCCCAAGGGGGGCGCACCAGCCCCTTGTGGGCTGGTGTGCTTCCCTCTTATGGCCCATAAGGCCCATAACTTCTCCCGGGGGGGGGGGGGGGTTCAGGTAACCTCCCGGTACTCCGGAAAATACCCGAACTTCTCCGGAACCATTCCGATGTCCGAATATAGTCTTCCAATATATCAATCTTTATGTCTCGACCATTTCGAGACTCCTCGTCATGTCCGTGTTCTCATCCGGTACTCCGAACAAACTTCAGTTCATCAAATCACATAACTCATAATACAAATCGTCGTCGAACGTTAAGCGTGCGGACCCTACGGGTTCGAGAACTATGTAGACATGACCGAGACACATCTCTGGTCAATAACCAATAGCGGAACCTGGATGCTCATATTAGTTCCTACATATTCTACGAAGATCTTTATCGGTCAAACTGCCTAACAACATACGTTGTTCCCTTTGTCATCGGTATGTTACTTGCCCGAGATTCTATCGTCGGTATCATCATACCTAGTTCAATCTCGTTACCGGCAAGTCTCTTTACTCGTTCCGTAATGCATCATCCCGTAACTAACTCATTAGTCACATTGCTTGCAAGGCTTATAGTGATGTGCATTACCGAGAGGGCCCAGAGATACCTCTCCGAAACACAGAGTGACAAATCCTAATCTTGATCTATGCCAACCCAACAAATACCTTCGGAGACACCTGTAGAGCATCTTTATAATCACCCTTTTACGTTGTGACGTTTGATAGCACACAAAGTGTTCCTCCGGTATTCGGTAGTTGCATAATCTCATAATCAGAGGAACATGTATAAGTCATGAAGAAAGCAATAGCAATAAAACTAAACAATCATTATGCTAAGCTAACGGATGGGTCTTGTCCATCACATCATTCTCTAATGATGTGATCCCGTTCATCAAATGACAACACATGTCTATGGCTAGGAAACTTAACCATCTTTGATGAACGAGCTAGTCAAGTAGAGGCATACTAGGGACACTCTATTTGTCTATGTATTCACACATGTATCAAGTTTCCGGTTAATAAAATTCTAGCATGAATAATAAATATTTATCATGATATAAGGAAATAAAATAACAACTTTATTATTGCCTCTAGGGCATATTTCCTTCAATCTCCCACTTGCACTAGAGTCAATAATCTAGTTCACATCGCCATGTGATTTAACACCAATAGCTCACATCACCATGTGATTAACACCCATAGTTCCCATCGCCATGTGACCAACACTCAAAGGGTTTACTAGAGTCAATAATCTAGTTCACATCGCCATGTGATTGACACCCAAAGAGTACTAAGGTGTGATCATGTTTTGCTTGTGGAGAGAAGTTTAGTCAACGGGTCCACCACATTCAGATCCAAATGTATTTTGCAAATTTCTATGTCTACAATGCTCTGCACGGAGCTACTCTAGTTAAGTGCTCCCACTTTCAATATGTATCCAGATTGAGACTTAGAGTCATCCAGATCGGTGTCAAAACTTGCATCGATGTAACTCTTTATGACATACTTTTTGTCACCTCCATAACCGAGAAACATATCCTTATTCCACTAAGGATAATTTTGACCGATGTCCAGTGATCCACTTCTGGATCACTATTGTACCCTCTTGCCAAACTCATGGTGAGGTGCACAATAGGTCTTGTACACAGCATAGCATACTTTATAGAACCTATGACTGAGGCATAGGGAATGACTTTTCATTCTCTTTCTATTTTTCTGTCGTGGTCGGGTTTTGAGTTTTTACTCAATTTCACACCTTGCAACACAGTCAAGAACTCCTTCTTTGACTGTTCCATTTTGCACTACTTCAAAATCTTGCTAAGGTATGTACTCATTGAAAAAACTTATCAAGCATTTTGATCTATCTCTATAGATCTTGATGCTCAATATGTAAGCAGCTTCACCGAGTTTTTCTTTGAAAAAATCCTTTCAAACACTCCTTTATGCTTTCCAGAAAATTCTACATCATTTCCGATCAACAATATGTTTTTCACATAAACTTATCAAAAAGGTTGTAGTGCTCCCACTCACTTTCTTGTAAATACAGGCTTCACCACAAGTATGTATAAAACTATATGCTTTGATCAACTCATCAAAGCGTATATTCCAACTCCGAGATGCTTGCACCAGTCCATAGATGGATCGCTGGAGCTTGCACACCTTGTTAGCACCTTTAGGATTGACAAAACCTTCTTGTTGCATCATATACAACTCTTCTTTAGGAAATCCATTAAGGAATGTAGTTTTGACATCCATTTGCCAGATTTCATAAAATCTGGCAATTCCTAACATGATTCGGACAGACTTAAGCATCGCTACGAGTGAGAAGATCTTATCGTAGTCAATACCTTGAACTTGTCGTAAACCTTTTGCGACAATTCGAGCTTTGAAGATAGTAACACTACCATCAACGTTCGTCTTCCTCTTGAAGATCCATTTATTCTCAATGGCTTGCCGATCATCGGGCAAGTCCACCAAAGTCCATACTTTTTTCTCATACATGGATCCCATCTCAGATTTCATGGCCTCAAGCCATTTCGCGGAATCTGGGCTCATCATCGCTTCCTCATAGTTCGTAGGTTCATCCAGGTCTATTAACATGACTTCCAGAACAGGATTACCATACCACTCTGGTGGGGATCGCACTCTGGTTGACCTACGAGGTTCGGTAGTAACTTGATCTGAAGTTCCATGATCATCATCATTAACTTCCTCACTAATTGGTGTAGGCATCACTGGAACTGATTTCAGTGATGAGTTACTTTCCAATTCGAGAGAAGGTACAATTATCTCATCAAGTTCTACTTTCCTCCCACTCACTTCTTTCTTGAGAAACTTCTTCTCTAGAAAGGATCCATACTTAGCAACGAAGACCTTGCCTTCGGATCTGTGATAGAAGGTGTACCCAATAGTTTCTTTTCGGTATCCTATGAAGACGCACTTCTCCGGTTTGGGTTTGAGCTTATCAGGCTGAAACTTTTTCACATAAGCATCGCAACCCCAAACTTTAAGAAACGACAGCTTAGGTTTCTTGCTAAACCACAGTTCATACGGAGTCGTCTTAACGGATTTTTAGACGGTGCCCTATTTAACGTGAATGCAGTTGTCTCTAATGCATACCCCCCAAAACGATAGTGGTTAATCGGTAAGAGACATCGTAGATCGCACCATATCTAATAAAGTACGGTTACGACGTTCGGATACACCATTATGATGTGGTGTTCCAGGTGGCATGAGTTTGTGAATTTACTCCACATTGTTTTAATTGAAGGACAAACTCGTAACTCAAATATTAATCTCCACGATCAGATCGTAGAAACTTTATTTTCTTGTTACGATGATTTTCCACTTCACTCTGAAATTCTTTGAACTTTTCAAATGTTTCAGACTTATGTTTCATCAAGTAGATATATCCATATCAGCTCAAATCATCTGTGAAGGTTACCTGCCGCGAGCCTCAACACTCATCGGACCGCATACATCAGTATGTATTATTTCCAACAAGTCTGTTGCTCGCTCCATAGTTCCAGAGAACGGAGTCTTAGTCATCTTGCCCATGAGGCATGGTTCTCAAGCATCAAGTGATTCATAATCAAGTGATTCCAAAAGCCCATCAGCATGGAGTTTCTTCATGCGCTTTACACCAATATGATCTAAACGGCAGTGCCACAAATAAGTTGCACTATCATTATTAAACTTATATCTTTTGGCATCAATATTATGTGTATCACTGTGATCGAGATTCACTAAACCATTTACATTGGATGTAAGACCATAGAAGGTTTTATTCATGTAAACAGAACAACAATTATTCTCTGACTTGAGTGAATAACCGTATCGCAATAAACATGATCCAATCATATCTATGCTCAACGCAAATGCCAAATAACATTTATTTAGTTCCAATACTAATCCCGAAGGAAAAAGGGAGTGTGCGATGGTGATCTTATCAATCTTGGAATCACTTCCAACACACATCATCACCTCGCCCTTAACTAGTCTCTGTTTATTTTGCAACTCCTATTTCGAGTTACTACTCATAGCAACTAAACCAGTATCAAATACCGAGGGGTTGCTATAAACACTAGTAAAGTACACATCAATAACATGTATATCAAATATGCCTTTGTTCACTTTGCCATCCTTCTTATCCGCCAAATGTTTGGGGTAGTTCCGATTCCAGTGACCATTCCCTTTGCAGTAGAAGCACTCAGTTTCAGGTTTAGGCCTAGCTTTGGGCTTCTTCATGGGAGTGACAACTTGCTTGCCATTCTTCTTGAAGTTCCCTTTCTTTTCCTTTGCCCTTTTCTTGAAACTAGTGGTCTTGTTAACCATCAACAATTGATGCTTTTTCTTGATTTCTACCTTCGCCGATTTCAGCATCGCGAAGAGCTCAGGAATCATTTTTCATCGTCCCTCGCATATTATAGTTCATCACGAAGTTCTAGTAATTTGGTGATAGTGACTAGAGAACTCTGTCAATCACTATCTTATCTGGAAGATTAACTCCCAGTTGATTCAAGCGATTGCAGTACTCAGACATTCTGAGCACATGCTCACTAGCTGAGCTATTCTCCTCCATCTTGTAGGCAAAGTAATTTGTCAGAGGTCTCATACCTCTTAACACGGGCATGAGTCTAAAATACCAATTTCAACTCTTGGAACATCTCATATGCTCCGTGGCATTCAAAACATTTTTGAAGTCCCGGTTCTAAGCCGTAAAGCATGGTGCACTAAACTATCAAGTAGTCATCATACCGAGCATTGTTCAAACGTTCATAACGTCTGCATCTGCTCCTGCAATAGGTCTATCACCTAGCGGTGCATCAAGTACATAATTCTTCTGTGCAGCAATGAGGATAATCGTCAGATCACGGACCAAGTCCGCATCATTGCTACTATCATCTTTCAACTTAGTTTTCTCTAGGAACATATCATAAATAAACGGGAGCTACATCGCAACCTATTGATCTATAACATAGATATGCAAATACTATCACGACTAAGTTCATGATAATTTAAAGTTCAATTAATCATATTACTTAAGAACTCCCACTTAGATAGACATCCCTCTAGTCATCTAAATGATCACGTGATCCAAATCAACTAAACCATGTCCGATCATCACGTGAGATGGAGTAGTTTTCAATGGTGAACATCACTATCTTGATCATATCTACTATATGATTCACGATCGACCTTTCGGTCTCAGTGTTCTGAGGCCATATCTGCATATGCTAGGCTCGTCAAGTTTAACCCAAGTATTCTGCGTGTGCAAAACTGGCTTGCACATGTTGTATGTGAACGTAGAGCTTATCACACCCGATCGTCACGTGGTGTCTCGGCACGATGAACTGTAGCAACGGTGCATACTCAGGGAGAACACTTATACCTTGAAATTTATTGAGGGATCATGTTATAATTCTACTGCCGTACTAAGGAAAATAAGATGCATAAAGGATAAACATCACATGCAATCAAAATATGTGACATGATATGGCCATCATCATCTTGTGCTCATGATCTCCATCACCGAAGCATCGTCATGATCTCCATCATCACCGGCGCGACACCTTGATCTCCATCGTAGCATCGTTGTTGTCTCACCAACTATTGCTTCTACGACTATCACTACCGCTTAGTGATAAAGTAAAACAATTACATGGAGATTGCATTGCATACAATAAAGCGACAACCATATGGCTCCTGCCAGTTGCTGATAATTTTGATACAAAACATGATCATCTCATACAACAAATTATATCACGTCATGTCTTGACATCACAGCAAGCCCTGCAAAAACAAGTTAGACGTCCTCTACTTTGTTGTTGCAAGTTTTACGTGGCTGCTACGGGCTTCAAGCAAGAACCGTTCTTACCTACGCATCAAAAAACCACAACGATTTTTCGTCAAGTGTGTTGTTTTAACCATCAACAAGGACTGGGCGTAGCCACACTCGATTCAACTAAAGCTGGAGAAACAGACACCCACTAGCCACCTGTGTGCGAAGCACGTCGGTAGAACCAGTCTCGCGTAAGCGTACGCGTAATGTCGGTCTGAGCCGCCTCATCCAACAGTACCGCCGAATCAAAGTATGACATGCTGGTAAGCAGTATGACTATTATCGCCCACAACTCTTTGTGTTCTACTCGTGCATATAACATCTATGTTGGGGAACGCAGTAATTTCAAAAAAAAATCCTACGCACACGCAAGATCCATCTAGGTGATGCATAGCAACGAGAGGGGAGAGTGCTGTCTACGTACCCTCGTAGACCGTAAGAGGAAGCGTTATGACAACGCGGTTGATGTAGTCTTACGTCTTCATGATCCGACCGATCCTAGCACCAAAGGTACGGCACCTCCGCGATCTGCACACGTTCAGCTCGGTGACGTCCCACGAACTCTAGATCCAGCTGAGGTCGAGGGAAAGTTTCGTCAGCACGACGGCGTGATGACGGTGATGATGAAGCTACTGCGCAGGGCTTCGCCTAAGCACTGCAACGATATGGCCGAGGTGGAAATCTATGGAGGGGGGCACGACACACGGCTAAACAATCAACTTGTGTGTCTATGGGATGCCCCCCTCCCCCGTATATAAAGGAGTGGAGGAGGGGGAGGGTCGGCCCTCTCATGGCGCGCCCAAGGGGGGAGCCGTACTCCCGGTGGGAGTAGGATTCCCTCTTCCCTAGTTGGAGTAGGAGAGGAAGGAAGGGGGAGAGAGAGGGAAGGAAAGCCCCCCCCCCCCAATTCGGATTGGGCTTGGGGGGGCGCGCCCTCCACCTGGACGCCTCCTTCTCTCTCCCACTAAGGCCCAATAAGGCCCATACACTCCCCGGGGGGTTCCGGTAACCCCCCGGCACTACGGTAAATGCCTGAACTCATCCGGAACCATTCTGATGTACAAACATAGTCTTCTAATATATTGATCTTTATGTCTCGACCATTTCGAGACTCCTCGTCATGTCCGTGATCATATCCAGTACTCCGAACTACCTTTGGTACATCAAAACACATAAACTCATAATACCGATCGTCACCGAACGTTAAGCGTGCGGACCCTACGGGTTCGAGAACTATGTATACATGACCGAGACTGATCTCCGGTCAATAACCAATAGTGGAACCTGGATGCTCAAATTGGTTCCTACATATTCTATGAAGATCTTTATCGTTCAAACCGCATAACAACATACGTTGTTCCCTTTGTCATCGGTATGTTACTTGCCCGAGATTCGATCGTCGGTATCTCAATACCTAGTTCAATCTCGTTACCGGCAAGTCTCTTTACTCGTCCCGTAATGCATCATCCCGTAACTAACTCATTAGTCACATTGCTTGCAAGGCTTATAGTGATGTGGATTACCGAGAGGGCCCAGAGATACCTCTCCGACAATCGGAGTGACAAATCCTAATCTCGATCTATGCCAACTCAACAAACACCATTGGAGACACCTGTAGAGCATCTTTATAGTCACCCAGTTACGTTGTTACGTTTGATAGCACACTAAGTGTTCCTCCGGTATTCGGGAGTTGCATAATCTCATAGTCATAGGAACATGTATAAGTTATGGAGAAATCAATAGCAATAAACTTAATGATCATAATGCTAAGCTAACGGATGGGTCTTTTCCATCACATCATTCTCTAATGATGTGATCCCATTCATCGGATGACAACACATGTCTATGGCTAGGAAACTTAACCATCTTTGATCAAAGAGCTAGTCTGGTAGAGGCATACAAGGGACACTCTGTTTGTCTATGTATTCACACATGTACTAAGTTTTCGGTTAATACAATTCTAGCATGAATAATAAACATTTATCATGATATAAGGAAATATAAATAACAACTTTATTATTGCCTCTAGGGCACATTTCCTTCAATCTACGCATAGACCTGGCTCGGATTCCACTGTTGGGGAACGAAATAATTTCAAAAAAATTCCTACGCACTCGCAAGATCCATCTAGGTGATGCATAACAATGAGAGGGGAGAGTGTTGTCTACGTACCCTCATACACCATAAGCGGAAGCGTTATGACAACGCGGTTGATGTAGTCATATGTCTTCACGATCCAACCGATCCTAGCACCGAAGGTACGGCACCTCCGCGATCTGCACACGTTCAGCTCGGTGACGTCCCACGAACTCTAGATCCAGCTGAGGTCGAGGGAAAGTTTCGTCAGCACGACGGCGTGATGACGGTGATGATGAAGCTACCGCGCAGGGCTTCACCTAAGCACTGCAACGATATGACCAAGGTGGAAATCCGTGGAGGGGGGTACCGCACACGGCTAAACAATCAACTTGTGTGTCTATGGGGTGCCCCCCTCCCCCGTATATAAAGGTGTGCAGGAGGGGGAGGGCCGGCCCTCTCATGGCGTGCCCAAGGGAGGAGTCCTACTCCCGGTGGGAGTAGGATTCCCTCTTCCCTAGTTGGAGTAGGAGAGGAAGGAAGGGGGAGAGAGAGGGAAGGAAAGGGGGGGCGGCCGCCACTCAATTCGGATTGGGCTTGGGGGGTGCCCTCCACTTGGTCGCCTCCTTCTCTCTCCCACTAAGGCCCAATAAGGCCCATACACTCCCCAGGGGGTTCCGGTAACCCCCCGGTACTCCGGTAAATGCCCGAACTCACCCGGAACCATCCCGATGTCCAAACATAGTCTTCTAATATATCGATCTTTATGTATCGACCATTTCGAGACTCCTCGTCAAGTCCGTGATCATATCCGGGACTCCGAACTACCTTCAGTACATCAAAACACATAAACTCATAATACCGATTGTCACCGAACGTTAAGCGTGCGGACCCTAGGGGTTCGAGAACTATGTAGACATGACCGAGACTCATCTCCGGTCAATAACCAATAGCGGAACCTGGATGATCATATTGGTTCCTACATATTCTATGAAGATCTTTATCGGTCAAACCGCATAACAACATACGTTGTTCCCTTTGTCATCGGTATGTTACTTGCCTGAGATTCGATCGTCGGTATCTCAATACCTAGTTCAATCTCGTTACCGGCAAGTCTCTTTACTCGTTCAGTAATGCATCATCCCGTAACTAACTCATTAGTCACATTGCTTGCAAGGCTTATGGTTGTAAGTGCATCTAGTGCCACCCCTAGTTGGTTTTGGAGTATTGACGACAAACTTGGTTGAGGGACTAATGTGTTTGTGAGAATTGCAGGATAACACAGGTAGTAGTCCCATATTGATTCGGTTTACCTACCAGAGATGACCCCTAAAAATGTGTGAAGACATTGAAGACAATGGTGGTCTGTGAAGATATTCACATTGAAGACTATGACATGACAAGACATCGCATGAAGACTATGGACTGTGAAGACATAGTTGTTTCGTAGTTTCCTTTTCCTCTTTGTTGAGTCATAGGAACCACCGCACTGTTAAGTGGGGTCCAAGTGAACAAAGTCAGAGTGACTGATGTGATGCTCAACCAAATCCTATGTCTTCGAGCGAAGACAATGAGAGCAAATCTTATCCAGAGTTGGATGAGTCAGCTTTACTTGTAGCCCAAGTCAAGCTGCCGCGTGTGTTTGAAATCTGACCGTTGGATACGTGTCAGTTCCTTAGTGATCCAGGGTCATTTCGGACAAATCAGGTCGGGTTGCCTCCTGGCTATAAATAGCCCACCCCCTACACCATAAATTGGTGGCTGCAAGAAGAGCTTCAACAGTTCGAGGTGAACAATGTGTGAGAATTGGTCAAGCGTCCTAATCCTCGCAAGCACAATATCATAGGCACCAAATGGATCTATCACAACAAACAAGATGAGCATGGTCAAGTCGTCAGAAACAAGGCTCGTCTCGTTGCCCAAGGTTACACTCAAGTTGAAGGGATTGACTTCGATGAAACATTTGCTCCTGTGGCTAGGCTTGAAGCCATTCGCATACTGCTAGCCTATGTCAACCATCACAATATTCTTCTGTACCAAATGGATGTGAAGAGTGCCTTTCTCAATGGCAAGATTGAAGAAGAAGTGTATGTTGCTCAGCCACCTGGCTTTGAAGATCCAAAACATCCTGATATGGTATACAAGCTCAACAAGGCACTGTATGGCCTCAAACAAGCTCCTCGCGCTTGGTATGACACTCTCAAAGAATTTCTGAAGAGCAAAGGTTTCGAACCTGGTTCTCTAGATCCTACACTCTTCACGAAGACATATGATGGAGAACTATTTGGGTGCCAGATCTATGTGGATGACATTATCTTCGGTTGCACTGACAAGAGATACAGTGATGAGTTTGGAAACATGATACAAGAGCAATATCAGATGTCTATGATGGGTGAACTGAAATTCTTCCTCGGTCTTCAAATTCGTCAGCAGAGAACGGCATCTTCATATCACAAGAAAAATATCTCAAAGATTGCCTGAAGAAGTTTGGAATGCAAGATTGCAAAGGATACACGACGCCAATGCCAACCAAAAGTCATCTGAGTCCTGACGTCAATGGTAAAGAGTTCGATCAAAAGGTATACCGCTCCATGATTGGTTCTTTACTCTATTTATGTGCATCTAGGCCAGATATAATGCTTAGTGTTTGCATGTGTGCCCGATTCCAAGTGGCACAAAGGAATCGCATCACTTAGCTATGAAGCGAATTCTTCGATATTTGGCTTACACCCCAACACTAGGATTATGGTATCCAAAGGGCTCAGAGTTTGATCTAGTTGGATTCTCATATGCTAATTATGCTGGTGACAAGGTTGATCGCAAGTCCACATCAGGCACATGTCACTTTCTTGGACGATCTCTTGTCTGTTGGTCTTCAAAGAAGCAGAACTGTGTATCTCTCTCCACTGCTGAATCTGAATACATTGCTGCCGGATCTTGCTGCGCTCAGCTTCTGTAGATGAAGCAAACTCTCAAGGACTATGGTATCCACCTGAAGCATGTGCCACTCTACTGCGACAATGAAAGCGCCATCAAGATTGCCAACAACCCAGTTCAGCACTCGAAGACAAAGCACATTGAAATTCATCATCACTTTCTCAGAGATCATGTCATGAAGGAAGATATTGATATCATTTAGGTCAACACTGAAGAGCAATTGGCAGATATCTTCACAAAGCCCTTGGATGAGAAAAGGTTTTGCAAGTTGCGGTGTGAGCTAAATATCTTAGAATCCTTGAATGTCCTGTAATTGGACACACTTCCTAAACACTTATGCATGTTGATGACTTAGATGTGCAACACACGAAGTAACGTATATCTTCAATCAATGAAGACATACACTCTAAGTGTGAATACATTAACGCAGAATTTGACTTCGGAGGGCCACGATAATTGTGCGTCGTGTCTGGGTCTAATACTTCCTATACGGTGGGTAACGCCACCACCAATTTTTTTTGAAGTGTTTCAATTGGCATCATGGTTGCATAGTCTTCGCATTTGGTTTGTCTTCAACACTGATTTGACTTCAAGGTTTATCTTCGCAATGTTGAGTTGGTCTAATGCATATATAAACTTGTGTTCTGTCCTCTACAGCATTCACTTATAGCTATGTCTTCAGATTTGAATCTTTATTGATCTAAGTGAATGTGATCGGACCCTAACCCCTTCTATGCTTCTCCCTCAAGTCTATCTATCCAAATCATATGCATTCTATTGAAAATGTCGATTGTCTTCTCTGAATCCTTGTCAGCAGAAGACTCAGAGACAAAAGTTAACTCTGTTTTTAATGCTATATCCTGATTGCCTGAACACCGGAGAAGCCGGAACGACCACCCCGACAATCCAGGCGTGCGTGGGAACATGGAACAACTTCCAATAAGTTGCATGCATGCCACGTGTCCTTCATATGTGAACCGCCACGGGCACCTACGTAATTACGCTGTGCTGTCCCTTTCCCTTATAAATACACATCTCACCGCGGTCATTATCTCTTCTTCCACCTCGCCACCTCGCACAAACCCTAGCGCCTCCGCTAGCTCGCGTCGACGCCGGAGATGAAGCGCTTAGCTGCCGCGACTTCTTCGACGCCGTCCTCACGCCGGCTGCGGACCTCGTTCTCTCCGCCGCCGCCGTAGGTGTCTTCCGTCGCCGAGTTAGGGCATGGGAGATTGAACTGCTTGGCCTCTCTCTTTCGACCTCGTCTAGCAGTTCGTCAAGGGTAAATAAAACTTACTTTTTACTGCCTCTTTGATCCGTCAAGTCCATCCTCTTCAAACAAAAGTGGTTTCTTGTCTTCCAAATCTGGATCCGTCCTTGTTTGCATCTCATAACTTGCAAAGGATATTCACTTATGCTTCATAACCAGTTAGATTCCTCACTTGTACTTATTCATGGATTCGTACAAATCTGGAACCAACTCTCATCAAATAAGTGAATGTCTTCGCACTATGACGTCAATGTCTTCAAACTGATTTATCTTCAAAATCTTCTGAGAATGCATATGACCTCTTCCCCTTCCCTCGCACCTCTAATGATGTCACAGGTACATGTCCGTGGGAGAATCCCTTGGTTCTCATAGTCTGCATTCGTTTGTAGAGTTCTTATAGCGTCATATTCACTCACTTGAAGCTAGTTCATGTCTATCCAGCAAGAGGAAGCCATTCACTGTATTGAAGCCATTCAGTCTGAATATAATGGCCACAAAGAAGTCAGCGAGAAAGGGCGGCAGGCAGCGCCGTGGGGATACAGCCAAGGATTTGCCTCCAGATCTCTTTGAAATGTACAAGACAGATCCTGAAGAGAGCTACGGCCAGCGCAAGACTCGAATCCAATGGATTTGAAGATATTGGGCAGAGGAATGGTTCAAGTACAGATTTGTGACTGCTGAATATGTGGAAAAGAACACTATCAAGCGCCCATGGGGAGATATTCTGTACAGAAATCTGCAGCCCAAGTCCAAGCCTGAAGCCATTGCTCAAGGCTTCTACCCATGCATGGTCCGAGGACCGAAGCCAGAGAATGCCGACCCATCATCCATATTATGGTGTCATGAAGACAATCTGTTCAAGCGCAACTACAAGTTTGCTAAAGATTCTACTGTGAAGAACAAGAGAGATCTGGGAATCAACTTCAACCCAGGTCCATCTGCACCAAGGGCTGATGGCACACGCGATGCCAATCCCAATGTCATCGGCCCCTTTGGAAGCTTTGATGGCCTCCTCTCCTACATCGCAGCTCAGAGGGCCACTGTGGATCAGTCTGCTGATGATGCTGACTCTGAAGAAGCGCCATCCCCACCAAAGCCGCAGAAGATGAAAAAGACAAAGGCTTCAAAGCCCTCTGCCACTCCAAAAGCTTCAAACGTGAAGCCATTGGCCACTGCACCTCCTGAACCTAGTGTGCAGTCTGGAGACTTGTCTCGGGTCTCCAAGAAGACTAAGAAGTCCAAGAAGAAGAAGCCCATGAAGAGTTCTAGGCATGAACCGACCCCTACTGCCATTCTGCGGAATGAGGATGCCACCATTGATCTGTCTAGTGATGACGATCTTGGTGATGATGCCCTTGAACAGCTGATAAATAGCAAGCAAGAGGCGGAGATTTTCAACGATCTGCCCCTTTTTGATGTGGATATTCTGAACAACTTCATTGACGAATGGTTTGATGACCAGACTATCAGTATTGATGATCTTCAGCTTCCTGTGGACATTAGTGTCACATTCCATGGAGCTATTGCCAATGAGTTGGCCTTGGCTCAGAAAATTGTTGAGCTCAAGAACAAAATTGACTATGAGAACGCTCACTTCAAGCAGAACATGGCCAAGCTCAGCGTGGCAGATGTTCAAATCTTCAAGAAAATGCTGCATGACCTCAAGGAAGAGTTTCACAAGAAGCGGGAAGAAGCAAAAGGTTCAAGAGAGCACATGAAATACTTCGCGCAGAAATGTGTTCAAGCACACAATGAGGCTGAGAAGCGCAAGGCTCTTGGGCGTCCTGGCATCGACCCCAGAATGACTGCTAAATAGAAGAAGAAGTCTGCTGCTGCCCAAGCTGAAGCATCAAGGCGGGAAGAACCAAGCATTGTCTTCCTCGCCAACATGACAGGCTCAAAGCCTAAGGTCCCCTTAGCTGCTTCAGAACTGAAGAAGACAAGGGCAGCTGAAGCCGAAGCCAAGAAATGCAAGCACAAGAATGCTTCTGATGACGCCCCATCAAAGAAGAAATTGAAGACAACATCTTCAAAGAAAGAGCATGCTGCGGCTTCTATGCCCCTTGTTGTTGAGCCCATTTCTGTTGCCCGTCCTGCCTCCACCAACCAAGAGCGTCGCATTGTGATCCACAAGCCTGCTCCCAAAGAGGCTCATGAAGATGAAGAAGTTCCAGCTGTTGACCCCATCACAGCTAAAGACATTGGTCGTGAAGACAATGTTGAAGATGATGAAGTCCTTCCTCAACTCGAGCACCAACTGGTATCATCGCCTATTCTTACGAACAGCGAACTCATCAGCATTGGTCGTCCCTTGACGCCAATTGCTCAGGATGATCCGTGGGCCGATCGCCCTCAAGACTCCCCCGTTCATGATGAAACACCCAGAACTCCACCACCTCAAGTCACCTCTTCGGTGCTTGACGAAGACAACTACATGGTGCAGACCACTCCATCACCACAGGCGTCGCCCGTGTTCCGCAGGCTTCGCAAAGGCCCTAGGCCACAGGTCACCATGTCAAGCATTCCAGAAGGGGAAGTGCAACAAAGCTCAGCAGCACGTCAAGTGTTTCCTGACGCCACCCCTACTGTGAATGTCTTTTGAGTCTGAAGCAAAAGCTGCTGAAGACATTCCGGCTGCATTAGCCGCAAAAAATCAAGAAACAAGAGAAGAAGAAGCACGAGTTGCCACACCCCCTGTCACTGATGAAGTCATTCTCGAGGAGAATGTAACTATGCCCGACCCTCCTGTTATTGAAGAAACAGAGGTTGAAAACACTAAGGCTGCCACCAACAATGCTACTGACGCCAATGACGTGGTCATGGCTGAAGATAATGTGGATCCTGAAGAAAATGTTGTACCTGAAGCTAATGCGCAACCTAAAGCCACAGTCCATGCTGAAGCCACTGTTCCTCCCCCAAGGCCCCACACCATGGAACAATCTTACTATCATGGCCAGCTTATCACCGTGAGATGTCCCATTTTGGTCCCTCCAACTGCTCCAGGACCACAGTACGACTATCACATTGAGCAACGACCTCAGGTCCAGAAGCCAAAGCCCAGACTGCCAAGGCTTCCAGGTGCTGCTACATCGCCAGGATCTTTCAGTGTGCACAGCTTCAGGGAGCACAACACATTCTTTGATAGTGCCAAGAATCCATACTCGAAGCCAAAGATCTCTTCTAATCGCTTCTGGAGCTATCAGCAGCGCAGCTATTACTCATGTGTCTTATACAATTAAGAGCGAATCTTTCCTCACATGTGTCTAGATTATGAAGCCATTGCTGGTCTGCCCTGCCTTGAAGAAGCTCTGGACTATTTTAGAGATGCTGGTCTTTTTCAATTCGTCACTGACAAAGAGCACTAGAATGAAGAGCTTCTACTGCAGTTCTATGCCACACTGCATATCCGTGGCTACAACAGGGATCCGAATACTTGGATCCTTGAGTGGATGATAGGAGATGTGCATCATGAAGCTAAAGCTCACGATATAATCGAGCTTACTTCCCTGCCCACTCCAGGTGAACTCTATGAACCTGGTTGTCAGCTACACAGGGATGCACTGCAGAGTATATTTCAGAAGCCTGAGCCAAATATGAGTCAGATGCTCAGCATGATGAAGCCTTTGCCACAAGATGCAGAATATCCTAAGGAATTCTTCGTCAAGGACCTTGAGTACTTACCCCGCACAATTTATCACATTCTGAGGCGTACTCTCTGGCCAATCAAGGGATATTCTCCTGAAGCCAAACTCGAAGGCACCATGAAGACTTTGGTGTTCTATATTCTCAATGCCATTAGCTTCAATACCCAGGATTTCTTCATCAGGCAACTTGCTGCATCAGTGATTGATCTCTTTGGCTTAAAGTTTTATGCGCCATGGGTGATGCGCCTGATCAAACTACATTCATCTGTCAACTATCAGCCCTCAGCGCGCAATCATGTTATATTTATGCCTGAGGTTGATCTGTCATTTGAAGCCATCTACCCTGAGCCTGACAAAGAACCTCTATATCTTCACAACGTTGATCGTCAGAGCTTCACGCAACCACTTGAAGGGATTCATGTTCCAAATGCTGCTACTCCTGCCTACCCTCTGGCTGGCAATATGCGTGAGCCACATCGTGCCAACACTGAAGCCACTGCCAGTACAATCGCTCAAAGGCCTCGGAAGCGTTCTCGCATTCTCAATGACCGAGAGCTTCTTGTTGCCTTACATCAGAAGCAGGACAAGCACCATGACTGGCTCAAGCATCAGATGCAGAGTATCTTGGTGGACATCAATCACATCAGAAATCTGGCCACCAAGAACTCGTTCGTAGCTCATGAAGCCTGTCGGCGGTCTTGGAAGTGTCTCACCTTGCTATGCCCTGAAGAAGATCTTTGCGAAGATGGCTTCAAATTTGACTCTAGACCTCCACGCAATGCAAGCTGGCGCCGCACTCCATCTATTGAAGATTCTGAGCATTCATCTTCGGCTGCAACTGTTGTTGCGAGAGTCGTCGATGAAGAAGACGACGCCACTTCACCGACCATGGTTGCACTGCATCTCGACACTGCGTCAGGCCCTTTTGCACCACCAAACTCCAACGTCGACCCTGCGACATCATCTGCTCCTTCTGGGAACGAGTAGATGATCTATGTCTTCAAACCTTTTTGGTCATTACTGACAAAAGGGGGAGAAGCATATGAGTTGATAGTCTTCAAGCGGGTCATTATGGGTGGTTGCACTATATTTGGTCAAGTGTTTACAACTCTCGCCTTTTGATACATTTGGTTCTTCGGGTTGTAACACTTAAACTCGATGGTCGTCTGCTACTTTTTCTGCTACTTTGTGATGCGATGATAAATTCCGCATGAAGTCATTCCGCAGACGTCCATTTTTCATTATGCATGTCATTATCTTCGTTATATCCTCATATGCATGATGAATTGTCTTCATAAGTTGAAGAGGATCTCCAAAAAGTAAAACCTGCCATGTGCATCTGCATTCAAACGCAAACTACTTATATGCACATCTTCAGGGGGAGCCTGTTTGCTACTTATGAGGACAATGTCCTAAACCTTAAACTTTCACATACTTTTATTCCCGTTGAAAACTTCAACCAGTTTGTCATCAATCACCAAAAAGGGGGAGATTGTAAGTGCATCTAGTGCCACCCCTAGTTGGTTTTGGATTATTGACAACAAACTTGGTTGAGGGACTAATGTGTTTGTGAGAATTGTAGGATAACATAGGTAGTAGTCCCATATTGATTCGGTTTACCTACCAGAGATGACCCCTAAAAATGTGTGAAGACATTGAAGACAATGGTGGTCTATGAAGATATTCACATTGAAGACTATGACATGAGAAGACATCGCATGAAGACTATGGAGTGCGAAGACATAGTTGTTTCATAGTTTCCTTTTCTTCTTTGTTTAGTCATAGAAACCACTGCACTGTTAAGTGGGGTCCAAGTGAACAAAGTTAGAGTGACTGATGTGATGCTCAACGAAATCCTATGTCTTCGAGCGAAGACAATGAGAGCAAATCTTATCCAGAGTTGGATGAGTCAGCTTTACTTGTAACCCAAGTTCAGCTGCCGCGTGTGTTTGAAATCTGACCATTGGACACGTGTCAGTTCCTTAGTGACCCAGGGTCATTTCGGACAAATCAGGTCGGGTTGCCTCCTGGCTATAAATAGCCCACCCCATACACCATAAATTGGTGGCTGCTCAGAGTTAGTGCATGGCTTTTGTCGTTTGAGAGCAACCCACCTCCGAAGCATTTGAGAGAGAGATCCTTGCAAGGACAAAGCCCAAAACACCTAGAGCCAAAGAGTGTTAGGCATCACTGAAGTCTTTCTGTCTGCGTGATCTGAAGACTTGTTACACTTGAGGACTGTGAATCCTCCAGCCGGTTAGGCGACGCGTTCTGAGCATCCAAGAGTCATTGTGGATTGCCGGTGAACGAAGTCTGTGAAGGTTTGGTAGTCTACCTTGAAGACTTACCAGAGTGATTGGGCGAGGACTAAGTGTCCTTAGCTAAAGGGGAATAAGGTGAAGACGCGGTCTTCTGAGTTAAATCTCAGCCTCCCTAACCAGACGTACAGTTGTCACAACAACTGGAACTGGTCCAACAAATCCCTGTCCTCCCCAAGCAACTGGTTCTATCTCTTATCTCTCTTTACTTACAGTTTGTCTTCGTGAAGTCTTTGCCTGCTTGCATTATCTGATTGACTTCACTGTGTGAAGACGGTTATTGTTTGGCTTCATACTATCTTCCATCATGATCCATTCTACCTATCTGCCAACAGTCTTCGTGCTTTCGCTTCATTGTTTGCTTGATTATGGCTTGTCTAGTGTAGTCTACCTTCCGCTCCATATCAATAGGTTCATTTCTATCGTTTGTCTTCAAAGCCCCCGTGTTTTGAAGACTTTGATAAAAATCGGCTATTCACCCCCCTCTAGTCGATAACTAGCACTTTCAATAGTAATGTGCATTACCGAGAGGGCCCAGAGATACCTCTCTGACAATCGGAGTGACAAATCCTAATCTCGATCTATGCTAACTCAACAAAGACCATTGGAGACACCTGTAGAGCATCCTTATAGTCACCCAGTTACATTGTGACGTTTGATAGCACACTAAGTGTTCCTCCGGCATTCGGGAGTTGCATAATCTCATAGTCATAGGAACATGTATAAGTTATGGAGAAAGCAATAGCAATAAATGTAACAATCATAATGCTAAGCTAATGGATGGGTGTCGTGGAATTGTCACAGCAGATGTCCTAGTGTGAGGACTTCGTCGTGAGGCCAACGCATCTACGCGGTAGCTTGAAGGGGTTGGTCGGAATCGAGAGACGTGAAGCGGATCAACACACAAGACAAGGATTTAGACAGCTTCGGGCCCCGGGAAACATCATCCGGTAACAACCCTACATGATGTTTGTGGCTAGGTCTCATTATGATCACGAGAGAGTTGCCGGTAAACCGGCTCTTTGTGTCTAGCCCTAGAGATTGTTTCTTCTTTTCTCTCCCTCTTTGGGGAGCCCTGCCCCTCCTTATATATGTTGAAGGGGCGGTTTACATGACTAGTCCTAGTTGGATTAGGACTACTCTATTACAAGTGGAGTCCTAGTCTTGCTTCCTTTGTAGGAGAATATTCCTTATGTCTTCCTCTTAAACCGGCCCACCATAACATGAGCCGGCCTTTCATGAACCGCCCGTTGGGCCACCGGGTCTTGTCGCTCCTCTGACCCGCCTGCCGGATTACCAATGAATCGTAAACCGCCAGGTCCAAGCGGGTCGCCAGTGAATCGCCAAGCTCTAGCCGGGTTTACATCCGGCGGTTTATACCGCGGGGTATATCCCCGACATTAGCCCCGAGTTTAATTTGGATTTATCCATGTTTAACTGATCCTGCAACATAAACACAAGAATGAATTTGACAGGTTGTGCTCCGGGTTAAATATTCTTGTAAGCCGGCATCTGATCATCCTTAAGTCCTTGTTATGTCTTCCTTCTGAAAAATCCGAGTCAATAGACCAGCTTCATAATCAATTTGCTTGCAGAAGATATTTTGTAAATAAAGATTCCATTTGAATCGGCCTTCAATGCTCTGATTTGACAAAAATATTGGTCTTCAAATATTCAACTGATATCCGCTGGTTTGAAAATGTAGAACTTACCGGTTTATCATTGCCAAAATTGCCGGGCTATAAAAACTGATGATCCCGGTCATGACCGTTTATAGATGCCGGGTTATGATTGTTGCCAACACCGGGTCACACAATTAATCTTCCTGATTTTCCCAAAACTGAGAATTTGAAGATGTTCGTCCTTTATATGCATATTACCTGTAGCCCCCAAGTCTTAAGAGGAGAACATAGTGATAGCTTAAGACTTGTTTCAATATAAATGTTGCAACCTTGAAGAAATCCGGATTGTTCATCTCAGTCACTAGTCACAACTGAATATTCCATATTATGTAGCCCCCAAGTGTCGGGTTGTTATGCTTGCAGCAACCTGGGACTTGTAATAGCCTGATGCTCAAAAAACTTCAACGAGTGTAGCCCCCAAGGGCCGGGTCATTATGCAATAATGAGCAGGGACTTTATAAATATGATCATGCTTAAATCATTGATACACTACTAGGAAAAAGGGCTATAGATAATATTGACATTAATGGCGCACCACACATGTGGTGCGCCACTATTATATACTAATGGCGCACCATGTGTTGGTGCGCCATTAGTGTCCAAATACTAATGGCGCATCACATCCATGGTGCGCCACTAGTAACAATTTTTTTTATTTTTTTTTCAAAACTAGTAATGGCGCACCAGGGGATAGTGCGCCATTACTAGTTGAACTAGTAATGGCGCACCACTCCCACGGTGCGCCATTACTAACTTGGCCCAAAAAATCCACCAAATGCACCCTTTTATTTTTTTTCAAAACTAGTAATGGCGCACCGTGTGTGTGGTGCGTCATTACTAACTTGACCCAAAAAATCCACCGAATGCACCCCCCCTGGACCGCCTTTTCAGTTTTAAAAAAAATAAAAGAAAATGATGAAAATGTCAAAAAATAAAATAAAATAAGTTTCCCATGTGATATGTGGTCTACTTGTTGGGAAAATTTACAAATATGAATTTTGACTTTATTTGCAAAATCTCTCTGGAATTTGTAAAATGGGCATAACTTTTGCATACGAACTCGGATTAAAAAGTTTTTTATATGAAAAATCATCTACTCGAAAAGTTACATCCGAATTTAACGGGGGGAACCCCGTTAAACATTTTCAAAATCCTCAAAAACCTAACAGAAAAAAGTTACGGGGCTTTTAAGATCTAGAGGGGAAAAAATGAAAAAAATTCAAACTTACTAGTGGCGCACCATTTGCTAGGTGCGCCACTAGTAACAGAAAAAAAATTTGGTTTCGAACTTTTTTTTGGATTTTTTTTCAAAAAATGATACGTAATATGACTGGGAAGTTTGAAATATTTTTCAAAATTTCATCATACTCATGAACATGAACAAAGTCCTAGACATCAACAAGGTTTAATAGGATTGATATGATAGATATATCAACAAGTGCCTGTTAAGTGAGGTGGTGCTGGGGTTGGATAGAACTGCGAAGTTAAGCGTGCTCGGGCTGGAGTAGTGTGAGGATGGGTGACCTTCTGGGAAGTTTGACCAGTTAGTGCGATTTGACTTGAGATTAAGCATATTGACCCGAGATTAAGAAAAAAAATAAAAATATGAAAAAAAAATTGAAAAAAAATTCTAAAAATAATTTGAAAAACAAATGTTAGTAATGGCGCACTTCTATGTGGTGCGCCATTACTAAGTCAGATAGTAATGGCGCACCGTGGGATATACTAATGGCGCACCATTAGTATTAAATTCTAATGGCGTGATGCTAGTGGCGCATCTGTAGTGCGCCATTAGTAGCCAAAACAGGTGCGCCACTAGCAGGGTGCGCCATTAGTATTAAATTCTAATGGCGTGATGCTAGTGGCGCATCTGTAGTGCGCCATTAGTAGCCAAAACAGGTGCGCCACTAGCAGGCCTTTTCCTAGTAGTGATAGGAGCAATTGGTAGCCCCCAAGGGCCGGCTCATTATGATGTGATGAGTCGGGTCTTCAATAAGGCCAATAAAAATGACTTTGCATTAGCCCCCAAGTGTCATGGTGCATGCTTGCAGCGACATGAGACTTGCATATTTGATATAATCTCAACTTGAATAATGTAGCCCCCAAGTGTCGGGTCGTAAGCCTGCAGCGACTCGGGACTATTCCCTCCATTATAGAATAAATCATATCCATTGATAAAATAATCGCCATTGCGCTAAAGCGACTTTGAAAACCTCAATCATAATACTGGTTATTGATAACCATAATAAAATCCAGCCATGTTGACTATTTGAAGATTTGAATAGTATAATCCAATGATTTGCGCATGATTCCAATGGCGCAATCCAGATATATACTGGCGACTTATAGTCCCAAGACAGGCCGGTTTAATAAACACCGGATAATTTATCATCATACTGGCGACTTATAGTTGAAAGCCAGGCCGGGTTAATAAACACCGGTAATTTATAATCATGCTTTATTCAACATGTTTCTGCATACAACAAGTTTAAAGTGTCCTGGCGGTTTACCGCCGGACGGGTCATAATGCCCAACATATAACCCGGGTTTATAACCAAGGCTGTACTTAAGAATAATCAAATATGAAATATATCATACCTGTGACATTGAATCACATCGTTGGTTTACCAACTTTTTGTAGTAAGGGTGATAACCCAAATTTTGAGTCCTGATAACTCCTCCCATGTCTTGTCGGTTTATAGTAAAACCGTACCGGGTTGTGTAAACACCGGATTATCCATATATAATACTGGTGACTTATAGTCATAACCAGACCGGGTTAATAAGCGCCAGATTATAACTAATCATGTACTGACAACTTGTAATTGAAAGCCGAGCCGGGTTAATGAACGCCAGTTTATCAAAAACATCATAAATCTCA
Organism: Aegilops tauschii subsp. strangulata; assembly: GCF_002575655.3. Lineage (NCBI taxonomy): Eukaryota > Viridiplantae > Streptophyta > Magnoliopsida > Poales > Poaceae > Aegilops > Aegilops tauschii. The sequence continues at coordinate 539,037,359 of NC_053041.3, forward strand.
TCAAAGGAAAAAAACTTGGCAAATAAAAGCATATGAAAACTTGTAGTCGAGGCTTTTCACGGGCTGCCAGGCCCCAAATTCGAGGCTTTTCATGGGCTGCCAGGCCGCTGAGTTAAACCATTTTACAAAGCCTTTTAAGATGGACCTCAATCTTTAACCAATCGTCGTTTTAACTTTGACAAGTTCAGGGTCTTATGAATTGACTTGTCAAAGTTCGGCGGGTCATACCAGGTTTACCTGGACGGAGTGAATTACTTAAAAAAGGCAAGCTAACCCGGGGTTTTAGGTGTATACACCAGGCTTCCAAGCCGTGGCTTGATAGCCTATTACAAGTGTAGATTCTTTGTTCATTGCGATAGCAAAGAATCCCCAAGCAATATTTTGAGATGTGCTCAGTGGGTGCCTATGTTTGAGTTGTGCCTTTGCAACACTCTCTTTGGCCCCTAAGTAATTTTCTTTTGGCCTTGAGCCGATCAAGAGGTGTAGCTATGGTTCGAATACGACCAAGCCCCCAAGTGATTTTCCTGGTGGCCTTGCACCGATCAAGAGGTGTAGCTATGGTTCGAATACGACCAAGCCCCCAAGTGATTTTTATATATGGCTTTATAAGCTGAAACAAGGGGTAAACTGGACTCCGCTTTATAAACAGAAGCCCCCATGTAACTTTTCTGAGAACTCGAACTTTGCAAGAGATATTTCTTCTTGAACCGGATGTTAAACCGGATACTGAGAGCTTCAAAGCTTTGTGGGAGACATATTTCCCTTGAACCGGATTTTAAACCGGAATCTTCAGCCGGAAATTTTCTGACGGCCTTTAAACTCGAATTTGTGAGAGATTAATTCTTTTTGAACCGGAAATTCTTAAACTGGATTTGAGAGCTTCAGAGCTCTGTGGGAGAACAGATTTCCCTTGACCCGGATTTTAAACCGGCATTCATCATTTTGAACCGGAAATTTTCTGACGGCCTTTAAATTTTCATCAATATGGTAGTATCCTCCGGGACCGGGTTATCTTTCCCTCCAACGTCCTGGGGTTCTTAAATTCACTGAAAAACGGCAACTTTTGCTGAGTCATATCATTGTAGCTCCCGAGTCTCAAGGCGACTCGAGGAGTTGGCTTGAGATTCTCCATATTTTGACCGTGATATAAACCGGCATAAGTTGTATATCATTGGGTTGATAGCATGATGTGAATCCACAGAAGGTTGAGGTGACTGCGGCGGGTTATAAATGATACTGTATGAGCCGTGTCAGCAACTCGGCCAATGGTTCCTTCCAACTGATGATTTGAGTTTATCCAAACTGTAGTGGCGGCGACTTGCGCGCCTGCCCATTGAGCCACCCAGTGCAGATGGCTGTTGATAGTATATGATAATTTGCCTCCATTTTGTTGAAAGAAAATCGGGCTACCCAAACTGTGACTTGCTCATACTCAATAAACAGCTCATGCGGACAGATGCGGCCCGGTATGTTGATGTAGACCAGGCCGCGAGAGATGGACGACAAAGACGATCGCAACATCAGAGGCGACTCGGATAGATGAGTCAGCCGCGGCATTGTAAGCCAGTGCGGACGGGCGAGTCGATCAGGCGGTTCGGCCTCGTCATGTAGATATAAACTAGTCTGCAGAATGGCGGCTCGCAGATATGTTCATGGAACTTGATGGTGTGGTCAGATGCTAGCGCATAATGGTGGCGCGAGCTATACATCCATGACACTGCCATAGCTTTTGCAGTGAACAATTTTCCTGCATAAACAATATCGCAGACCAAGGCAAAGATAAACTACTCTTTGACAAAAATAATATGTGCTATTAAAATATATTTTAGATGGATACCACCTGACGCGTTTAGGCCATAAATAATCCGCCATGAAGTTGATGATCACTACGTGAAACTAAAATCACTCACGGGTGAGTCGGCCGCGGGAGCAGACAGATGAGTCGGCCGCGGCATTGTAAGCCGGTGCGGACAAGCAAGTTGTCCTCCTCGTTGTAAACTGGCGCGCGCGTGAACCGGTCGCGAGAGCGGACGGGCGAGTTGTCCGTGGCGTTGTAAGCCAGTGCGGTCGCGAGAGACGGCCACAGCATTGGAAACGGCCCAGACCCGGGTGAGACAACGTGGATGCGGACGATGAGTCAGTCACGCGTGCGGATATAGTGGGGGCGGCGACTTGCACAAATAATGCTGGCGCGCACCTTTTATGCGACACCTTTGTAAGGAATAATGGTCCTGCGAAAAAAAATTATCATAGACTAGAGTAATTGTTCTCAAACAATTTAATATGTGCTGATAATATATAGAAAAGATAGCACCTGGTGGTTTGTGCCTGGATGAACAGGACACTAGTATTGGATAAAGTTGGACGCAGTCAGATTTAAAAGATAGCCCCACTGATGCACGTCTAATTTTGGCTGATCTTGATTCAAACAGAAAATTTAATATAACTGGCATTAGCACCAGGCTTCACGTGGAATAGCATATCCATCAATCCTTGCTTTCCGTGTCAGTACCAATTGTACTTTGGCTTGATTTTTCTTGTGGCTAGCCTTGACGGCCCTTTTTCTTTTTCTTTTTTTTAAAACGCCTTCGTCCAGTGGTATTTGCCTTAAATTGATTTCAGCTTCACGTAATCACGTGACCGAGTACTAGTAGTACTTGATGTTTCCTTGGATTTGACTAGTCTCCATCACAAGAAAAAATAACAACAGCACCAATTCCTTCGGGTCTTGAAGCTGCGGGTGGACGGGGAGACGTGGCCAAGGAGATTCTTTGATGGAAGTCAGCACTCGAGCGGCGGCTCGTCCTTCGTTCCCCTGACAACAATGGGGCGTAGCAGGAGCGGAACCAGCGAACGGGTGGATCCGGTGACAGGCACAGCAGCCGGTGGTTTGACATCGCGGGGCCAGTAATGTAGCGACTCGGCGCAGAGTAAAGGCAGGGGCTGCTCAATGACTCAGCGACCACGTGAATCGGAGGCGACGGCGACTCTCCCGCTGCTTGAAATGGCAGAGGCGATGGCAAGGCGCGGCTGGCCCGATGACGCGGGCCCGGCGGCTGAGGCGGAGGCAAAGACGGATTCGTTGGCTTCATCCACTTCCAAAACTGCAGGCGATTTCTGTTTTCTTCCTATGAGGATGACTCGGTAGTGGCTCTTGATGTAACAATCGATCTGTCTCCTAAATCTTCTGTGCACATGTATGTACTAATATTCTGGTCAGCCTTGAGTGGATCTCACGTAGAGTAGAAAAGGTACAAAGTGTTCAGGACTAGTACTCCAGTACTTTAGCAAAATATCGCCTGATTTCATCGGGGCTTGAGCCTGAAACCCAGTAGCAGAAACTTCTGCGCAACTCGGCGGATCAGACTGTAGAAATTTTTGTCGGTTTTGGCAACTTGTACCCTGTATCAATTGATGTCGGACGCGGGACTTCAACTTGCAGTGGCCACGAAAATTAACCCGGACTCGACGGATCCTCTGGTCGCGTGTGCTGGCGCATAAACACAACCCTAACTTTCTCTTGATCTGTCGCTTTGACTGTTTGTCGACGATGTTATCTTCTGCGCCAGTTTTCTTTTTATCCGGCACACCGTGTGCTTCTCGATCCCTGAAGAAATCCCTCCAAGAACTCAACACCACCGTGTGCAGGCCCCACGGTGGGCGCCAACTGTGGTGGAATTGTCACGGCAGATGTCCTAGTGTGAGGACTTAGTCGTGAGCCAACGCATCTACGCGGTAGCTTGAAGGGGTTGGTCGGAATCGAGAGACGCGAAGCGGATCAACACACAAGACAAGGATTTAGACAGCTTCGGGCCCCGGGAAACATCATCCGGTAACAACCCTACATGTTGTTTGTGGCTAGGTCTCATTATGATCACGAGAGAGTCGCCGGTAAACCGGCTCTTTGTGTCTAGCCCTAGAGATTGTTTCTTCTTTTCTCTCCCTCTTTGGGGAGCCCTGCCCCTCCTTATATATGTTGAAGGGGGCGGTTTACATGACTAGTCCTAGTTGGATTAGGACTACTCTATTACAAGTGGAGTCCTAGTCTTGCTTCCTTTGTAGGAGAGTATTCCTTATGTCTTCCTCTTAAACCGGCCCACCATAACATGAGCCGGCCTTTCATGAACCGCCCGTTGGGCCACCGGGTCTTGTCGCTCCTCTGACCCGCCTGCCGGATTACCAATGAATCGTAAACCGCCAGGTCCAAGCGGGTCGCTAGTGAATCGCCAAGCCCTAGTCGGGTCATACATCCGGCGGTTTATACCGCGGGGTATATCCCCGACAATGGGTCTTATCCATCACATCATTTTCTAGTGATGTGATCCCGTTCATCAAATGGCAACACATGTCTATGGCTAGGAAACTTAACCATCTTTGATTAATGAGCTAGTCTAGTAGAGGCATACTAGGGACACTCTGTTTGTCTATGTATTCACACATGTACTAAGTTTCCGGTTAATACAATTCTAGCATGAATAATAAACATTTATCATGATATAAGGAAATATAAATAACAACTTTATTATTGCCTCTAGGGCACATTTCCTTCAGTCTCCCACTTGTACTAGAGTCAATAATCTAGATCACATCGCCATGTGATTTAACACCAATAGTTCACATCTTTATGTGATTAACACCCATAGTTTCCATCGCCATGTGACCAACACTCAAAGGGTTTACAAGAGTCAATAATCTAGTTCAGATCGCTATGTGATTAACACCCAAGAGTAATAAGGTGTGATCATGTTTTGCTTGTGAGAGAAGTTTAGTCAACGGTCTGCCACATTCAGATCCGTATGTATTTTGCAAATTTCTATGTTTACAATGCTGTGCAAGGAGCTACTCTAGCTAATTGCTCCCACTTTCAATATGCATCCAGATTGAGACTCAGAGTCATCTAGATCAGTGTCAAAGCTTGCATCGACGTAACCCTTTACGATGAACTCTTTGTCACCTCCATAACCGAGAAACATATCCTTATTCCACTAAGGATAATATTGACCGCTGTCCAGTGATCTACTCCTGGATCACTATTGTACCCTCTTTCCAAACTCATGGTGAGGTACACAATAGGTCTGGTACAACATAGTACATTTTATAGAACCTATGACTGAGGCATAGGGAATGACTTTCATTCTCTTTCTATTTTGTGTCGTGGTTGGGTTTTGAGTCTTTACTCAACTTCACACCTTGCAACACAGGCAAGAACTCCTTCTTTGACTGTTCCATTTTGAACTACTTCAAAATCTTGTCAAGGTATGTACTCATTGAAAAAACTTATCAAGCGTCTTGATCTATCTCTATAGATCTTGATGCTTAATATGTAAGCAGCTTCACCAAGTTCTTTCTTTGAAAAAACTCTTTTCAAACACTCATTTATGCTTTCCAAAAAATTCTACATCAATTTCGATCAACAATATGTCATTCACATATACTTATCAGAAAGGCTATAGTGCTCCCACTCACTTTCTTGTAAATACAGACTTCACCACAAGTCTGCATAATACCATATGCTTTGATCAACTCATCAAAGCATATATTCCAACTCCGAGATGCTTGCACCAGTCCATAGATGGATCGCTGGAGCTTGCACATTTTGTTAGCAACTTTAGGATTGACAAAACCTTCTGGTTGCATCATATACAACTCTTCTTTAGTAAATCCATTAAGGAATGCAGTTTTGACATCCATTTGCCAGATTTCATAAAATGTGGCAATTGCTAACATGATTCGGACAGACTTTAAGCTCATCGTAATCAATACCTTGAACTTGAACTTGTCAAAAACCCTTTTCGACAAGTCGAGCTTTGTAGATAGTAACACTACTATCAGCGTCCGTCTTCCTCTTGAATATCCAGTTATTCTCAATGGCTTGCCGATCATCGGGCAAGTCAACCAAAGTCCACACTTTGTTCTCATACATGGATCCCATCTCAGATTTCATGGCCTCAAGCCATTTTGCGGAATCTGGGCTCATCATCGCTTCCTCATAGTTCGTAGGTTCGTCATGGTCAAGTAACATGACTTCTATAACAGGATTACCGTACCACTCTGGTGCGGATCGTACTCTGGTAGACCTACGAGGTTCGGTAATAACTTGATCTGAAGTTTCATGATCATCATCATTAGCTTCCTCACTAATTGGTGTAGGAATCACTGGAACTGTTTTCTGTGATGAACTACTTTCCAATTCAGGAGAAGGTACAATTACCTCATCAAGTTCTACATTCCTCCTACTCACTTCTTTCGAGAGAAACTTCTTCTCTAGAAAGGATCCACCTTTAGCAACAAAGATCTTGCCTTCGGATCTGTGATAGAAGGTGTACCCAACAGTTTCTTTTGGGTATCCTATGAAGACGCACTTCTCCAATTTGGGTTTGAGCTTATCAGGCTGAAACTTTTTCACATAAGCATCACAACCCCAAACTTTAAGAAACGACAGCTTAGGTTTCTTGCTAAACCACAGTTCATACGGTGTCGTCTCAATGGATTTTTAGACGGTGCCCTATTTAACGTGAATGTAGCTGTCTCTAATGCATACCCCCAAAATGATAGTGGTTAATTGGTAAGAGACATCATAGATCGCATCTTATCTAATAAAGTACGGTTACGACGTTCGGACACACCATTATGTTGTGGTGTTCCAGGTGGCATGAGTTTGTGAAATTATTCCACGTTGTTTTAATTGAAGGCCAAACTCGTAACTCAAATATTCACCTCCACGATCAGATCGTAGAAACTTTATTTTCTTGTTACGATTATTTTCCACTTCACTCTGAAATTCTTCGAACTTTTCAAGTGTTTCAGACTTATGTTTCATCAAGTGGATAACGATACCCGCCGCGAGCCTCAACACTCATCGGACCGCATACATCTGTATGTATTATTCCCAACAAGTCTGTTGCTAGCTCCATAGTTCCGGAGAATGGAGTCTTAGTCATCTTGCCCATGAGGCATGGTTCGCAAGCATCAAGTGATTCATAATCAAGTGATTCCAAAAGCCCATCAGCATGGAGTTTCTTCATGTGCTTTACACCAAAATGACCTAAACGGCAGTGCCACAAATAAGTTGCACTATCATTATTAAACTTATATCTTTTGGCATCAATCTTATGTGTATCACCGTGATCGAGATTCAGTAAACCATTTACATTGGATGTAAACCATAGAAGGTTTTTATTCATGTAAACAGAACAATAATTATTCTCTGACTTAAATGAATAACTGTATCACAATAAATATGATCCAATCATTTTTATGCTCAACGCAAACACCAAATAACATTTATTTAGTTCCAATACTAATCTCGAAAGTATAGGGAGTGTGCGGTGATGATCATACCAATCTTGGAACCACTTCCAACACACATCGTCACTTCACCCTTAACTAGTCTCTGTTCATTCTGCAACTCCCGTTTTGAGTTACTAAGTTTAGCAACTGAACCGGTATCAAATACCCAGGGGTTGCTATGAACACTAGTAAAGTACACATCAATAATCTGTATATCAAATATACCTTTGTTCACTTTGCCATCCTTCTTATCCACCAGGTTCTAGGGCAGTTCCACTTCTAGTGACCATTTCCTTTTGCAGTAGAAGCACTCAGTTTCAGGCTTGGGTCTAGTTTTGGGCTTCTTCACGGGAGTGACAACTTGCTTGCCATTTTTTAAGTTCCCTTTCTTTCCCTTGCCCTTTACTTGAAACTAGTGATCTTGTCAACCATCAACAATTGATGCTTTTTCTTGATTTTTACCTTCGCCGATTTCAGCATCGCGAAGAGCTCGGGAATCGTTTTTGTCATCCCTCGCATATTATATATAGTTCATCACGAAGTTCTAGTAACTTGGTGATAGTGACTAGAGAACTCCGTCAATCACTATCTTATCTGGAAGATTAACTCCCACTTGATTCAAGTGATTGTAGTACTCAGACATTCTAAGCACATGCTCACTAGCTGAGCTATTCTCCTCCATCTTGTAGGCAAAGTACTTTGTCAGAGGTCTCATACCTCTTAACACGGGCATGAGTTTGAAATACCAATTTCAACTCTTGGAACATCTCATATGCTCCGTGGCGTTCAAAACGTTTTTGAAGTCCCGGTTCTAAGCCGTAAAGCATGGTGCACTAAACTATCAAGTAGGCATCATACCGAGCATTGTTCAAACGTTCATAACGTCTGCATCTGCTCCTGCAATAGGTCTGTCACCTAGCGGTGCATCAAGGACATAATTCTTCTGTGCCGCAATGAGGATAATCCTCAGATCACGGACCTAGTCCGTATCATTGCTACTATCATCTTTCAAGTTAGTTTTCTCTAGGAACATATCAAAAATAAAACAGGGGAGCTAAACGCGAGCTATTGATCTACAACATAGATATGCAAATACTATCAGGACTAAGTTCATGATAAATTAAAGCTCAATTAATCATATTACTTAAGAACTCCCACTTAGATAGACATCCCTCTAGTCATCTAAATGATCATGTGATCCAAATCAACTAAACCATGTCCGGTCATCACGTGAGATGGAGTAGTTTTCAATGGTGAACATCACTATGTTTATCATATCTACTATAGGATTCACGCTCGACCTTTCGGTCTCAGTGTTTTGATAACCCACAAGTATAGGGGATCGCAACAGTTTTCGAGGGTAGTGTATTCAACCCAAATTTATTGATTCGACACAAGGGGAGCCAAAGAATATTCTCAAGTATTAGCAGTTGAGTTGTCAATTCAACCACACCTGAAAGACTTAATATCGGCAGCAAAGTATTTAGTAGCAAAGTAGTATGGAAGTAACGGTAACCGTGGCAAAAGTAACAGTAGCAGTTTTGTAGCAATCATAACAGTGGCAATGGAAAAGTAACTAAGCAAAGATCAATATGTGAAAAGCTTGTAGGCAATGGATCAATGATGGATAATTATGTCAGATGCGATTCCTCATGCAATAGTTATAACATAAGGTGACACAGAACTAGCTCTAGTTCATCAATGTAATGTAGGCATGTATTCCGAATATAGTCATACATGCTTATGGAAAAGAACTTGCATGACATCTTTTGTCCTACCCTCCCGTGGCAGCGGGGTCCTATTGGAAACTGAGGGATATTAAGGCCTCCTTTTAATAGAGTACCGGACCGAAGCATTAACACTTAGTGAATACATGAACTCCTCAAACTACGGTCATCACCGGGAGTGGTCCCGATTATTGTCACTTCGGGGTTCCCGGATCATAACACATAGTAGGTGACTATTGACTTGCAAGATAGGATCAAGAACTCACATATATTCATGAAAACATAATAGGTTCAGATCTGATATCATGGCACTCGGGCCCTAGTGACAAGCATTAAGCATAGCAAGGTCATAGCAACATCAATCTTAGAACATAATGGATACTAGGGATCAAACCCTAACAAAACTAACTCGATTACATGGTAAATCTCATCCAACCCATCACCGTCCAGCAAGCCTACGATGGGATTACTCACGCACGGCGGTGAGCATCATGAAATTGGTGATGGAGGATGGTTGATGATGACGATGGCGACGGATTCCCGTCTCCGGGGCCCCGAACGGACTCCAGATCAGCCCTCCCGAGAGAGATTGGGGCTTGGCGGCGGCTCCATATCGTAAAACGCGATGAATCCTTCTCTCTAATTTTTTCTCCCCGAACGTGAATATATGGAGTTGGAGTTGAGGTTGGTTGAGCTCTACGGGCCCACAAGGCAGGAGGGCGCGCCCCCCACCCTCGTGGCCAGGGTGTGGGCCCCCTTCGGTTGATTCTTTCGCCAGTATTTTTATAAATTCCAAAATGTGGCTCCGTGAAGTTTCAAGTCATTCCGAGAACTTTTATTTCTACACAAAAATAACACCATGGCAATTCTGCTGAAAATAGCGTCAGTCCGGGTTAGTTCCATTCAAATCATGCAAGTTAGAGTCCAAAACAAGGGCAAAAGTGTTTGGAAAAGTAGATACGTTGGAGACGTATCATGTTCCGAGGCCATATCTGCATATGCTAGGCTCATCAAGTTCAACCCGAGTATTCTGCATGTGCAAAACTGGCTTGCACCCGTTGTATGTGAACGTAGAGCTTATCACACCCGATCATCACGTGGTATCTTGGCACGAAGAACTGTAGCAACGGTGCATACTTAGGGAGAACACTTATACCTTGAAATTTAGTGAGAGATCATCTTATAATGCTACCGCCGTACTAAGCAAAATAAGATGCATAAAGGATAAACATCACATGCAATCAATATAAGTGATATGATATGGCCATAATCATCTTGTGCCTTTGATCTCCATCTCCAAAGCACCGTCATGATCACCATCGCCACCGGCTTGCCACCTTGATCTCCATCGTAGCATCGTTGTCGTCTCGCTAACTATTGCTTCTACGACTATCGCTACCGCTTAGTGATAAAGTAAAGCAATTACATGGCGATTGCATTTCATACAATAAAGCGACAACCATATGGCTCCTGCCAGTTGCCGATAACCGTTACAAAACATGATCATCACATACAACAATTTATATATCATCACGTCTTGACCATATCACATCACAACATGCCCTGCAAAAACAAGTTAGACGTCCTCTACTTTGTTGTTGCAAGTTTTACGTGGCTGCTACGGGCTTAGCAAGAACCGTTCTTACCTACCCATCAAAAAACCACAACGATTTTTCATCAAGTGTGTTGTTTTAACCTTCAACAAGGACCGGGCGTAGCCACACTCGATTTAACTAAAGCTGGAGAAACAGACACCCACTAGCCACCTGTGTGCGAAGCACGTCGGTAGAACTAGTCTCGCGTAAGCGTACGCATAATGTCGGTCTGAGCCGCCTCATCCAACAATACCGCCGAATCAAAGTATGACATGCTGGTAAGCAGTATGAGTATTATCGCCCACAACTCTTTGTGTTCTACTCGTGCATATAACATCTACGCATAGACCTGGCTCAGATGCCACTGTTGGGGAACGCAGTAATTTCAAAAAAATTCCTACGCACACGCAAGATCCATCTGGGTGATGCATAGCAACGAGAGGGGAGAGTGTTGTCTACGTACCATCATAGACCGTAAGCGGAAGCATTATAACAACGCGGTTGATGTAGTCGTACGTCTTCACGATCCGACCGATCCTAGCACCGAAGGTACGGCACCTCCGCGATCTGCACACGTTCAGCTCGGTGACGTCCCACGAACTCTAGATCCAGCTGAGGTCGAGGGAAAGTTTCGTCAGCACGACGGCGTGATGACGGTGATGATGAAGCTACCGTGCAGGGCTTCGCCTAAGCACTGCAACGATATGACTGAGGTGGAAATATGTGGAGGAGGGCACCGCACATGGCTAAACAATCAACTTGTGTGTCCATGGGGTGCCCCCTCCCCCGTATATAAAGGTGTGGAGGAGGGGGAGGGTCGGCCCTCTCATGGCGCGCCCAAGGGGGGAGTCCTACTCCAAGTGGGAGTAGGATTCCCTCTTCCCTAGTGGGAGTAGGAGAGGAAGGAAGGGGGAGAGAGAGGGAAGGAAAGCGGGGCCGGCCCCCCACCCAATTCGGATTGGGCTTGGGGGCGCGCCCTCCACCTGGCCGCATCCTTCTCTCTCCCACTAAGGCCAAATAAGGCCCATACACTCCTCGGGGGGTTCCGGTAACCCCCCGGTACTCCGGTAAATGCCCGAACTCACCCGGAACCATTCCGATGTCCAAACATAGTCTTCCAATAGATCGATCTTTATGTCTCGACCATTTGGAGACTCCTCGTCATGTCCGTGATCATATCTGGGACTATGAAATATCTTCGGTACATCAAAACACATAAACTCATAATACCGATCGTCACCGAACATTAAGCGTGCGGACCCTACGGGTTCGAGAACTATGTAGACATGACCGAGACTCATCTCCATTCAATAAACAATAGCAGAACCTGGATGCTCATATTGGTTCCTACATATTCTACGAAGGTCTTTATCGGTGAAACCGCATAACAACATATGTTGTTCCCTTTGTCATCGGTATGTTACTTGCCCGAGATTCGATTGTCGGTATCTCAATACCTAGTTCAATCTCGTTACCGGCAAGTCTCTTTACTCGTTCCGCAATGCATCATCCCGTAACTAACTCATTAGTCACATTGCTTGCAAGGCTTATAGTGATGTGCATTACCGAGAGGGCCCAGAGATACCTCTCCGACAATCGGAGTGACAAATCCTAATCTCGATCTATGCCAACTCAACAAACACCATTGGAGACACCTGTAGAGCATCTTTACAGTCACTCAGTTATGTTGTTACATTTGATAGCACACTAAGTGTTCCTCCGGTATTCGGGAGTTGCATAATCTCATAGTCATAGGGACATGTATAAGTTATGGAGAAAGCAATAGCAATAAACTTAACGATCATAATTCTAAGCTAACGGATGGGTCTTGTCCATCACATCATTCTCTAATGATGTGATCCCGTTAATAAAATGACAACACATGTCTATGGCTAGGAAACTTAACCATCTTTGATTAAAGAGCTAGTCTAGTAGAGGCATACTAGGGACACTCTGTTTTTCTATGTATTCACACATGTACTAACTTTTCGATTGATACAATTCTAGCATGAATAATAAACATTTATCATGATATAAGGAAATATAAATAACAACTTTATTATTGCCTCTAGGGCACATTTCCTTCAGTCTACGCATAGACCTGGCTCGGATGCCACTTTTGGGGAACACAGTAATTTCAAAATAATTCCTACGACCACGCAAGATCTATCTAGGAGAAGCATAGCAACGAGAGGGGAGAGTGTGTCCACGTACCCTCGTAGACCGAAAGCGGAAGCGTTTAGTAACGCGGTTGATGTAGTCGAACGTCTTCGCGATCCAACCGATCCAAGCACCGAACGTACGGCACCTCCGTGTTCAGCACACGTTCAGCTCGATGGCGTCCCTTGTACTCTTGATCCAGTTGAGGCCGAGGGAGGGTTCCGTCAGCACGATGGCGTGGCGACGGTGATGATGATGTTATCGGCGCAGGGCTTCGCCTAAGCACTACGACGATATGATCGAGGTGTGTAAGTGTGGAGGGGGGCACCGCACACGGCTAAAAGATCAACTTGTGTGTTCTAGGGTGCCCCCCTGCCCCCGTATATGAAGGAGGGAGAGAGAGAGGCAATCGGCCCTAGGGGGCGTGCCAAGGTGTGGAGTCCTACTAGGACTCCCTAGTCCTAGTAGGATTCCACCTCCCACACGGAGTAGGAAAGGGGGAAGGGAGGAGGAGAAGGAAAGGGGGGTCGGCCCCCTTCTCCTAGTCCTAATCGGCCTCCTGCCCAAAGGGGGCGCACCAGCCCCTTGTGGGCTGGTGTGCTTCCCTCTTATGGCCCATAAGGCCCATAACTTCTCTCTGGGGGGTGGGGGTTCCGGTAACCTCCCTGTACTCCGGAAAATACCCGAACTTCTCCGGAACCATTCCGATGTCCGAATATAGTCTTCTAATATATCAATCTTTATGTCTCGACCATTTCGAGACTCCTCGTCATGTCCGTGATCTCATCCGGGACTCCGAACATACTTCGGTTCATCAAATCACATAACTCATAATACAAATCGTCATCGACGTTAAGCGTGCGGACCCTACGGGTTCGAGAACTATGTAGACATGACCGAGAAACATCTCTGGTCAATAACCAATAGCGGAACCTGGATGCTCATATTGGTTCATACATATTCTACGAAGATCTTTATCGGTCAAACCGCATAACAACATACGTTGTTCCCTTTGTCATCGGTATGTTACTTGCCCGAGATTCGATCATCGGTATCATCATACCTAGTTCAATCTCGTTACCGGCAAGTCTCTTTACTCATTCCGTAATGCATCATCCCGTAACGAACTCATTAGTCACATTTCTTGCAAGGCTTATAGTGATGTGCATTACCGAGAGGGCCCAAAGATACCTCTCCGAAACACGGAGTGACAAATCCTAATCTCGATCTATGCCAACCCAAAAAATACCTTCGGAGACACCTGTAGAGCATCTTTATAATCACCCATTTACGTTGTGACGTTTGATAGCACACAAAGTGTTTCTCCGGTATTTGGGAGTTGCATAATCTCATAGAGGAACATGTATAAGTCATGCAGAAAGCAATAGCAATAAAACTAAACGATCATTATGCTAAGCTAACGGATGGGTCTTGTCCATCACATCATTCTCTAATTATGTGATCCCGTTCATCAAATGACAACATATGTCTATGGCTAGGAAACTTAACCATCTTTGATTAACGAGCTAGTCAAGTAGAGGCATACTAGGGACACTCTGTTTGTCTATGTATTCACACATGTATCAAGTTTCCGGTTAATACAATTCTTTTATGAATAATAAACATTTATCATGATAAAATAAAATAACAACTTTATTATTGCCTCTAGGGCATATTTCCTTCATTTCTAGTATAACAAAGTGCAACTTACTCTTAACAAGATTAGATCAAGGAACAACAACAAACAATAAAAGATCAAGAACAACTCATATGCAATAAAGGTATGAGAAAGAAGAAATCTTTACATAAGACGGCTACAAATACTGGAGCATAAATAAGCAACACCTATAAATACAAATAGAAAGGGTTCATGGTTCATTGCATAGTGGGCTCAGATTCACCTTGCCTCGATCATATAACCTACCCCCGTCATCTCTTATCACCAGATCAATCTGTTTATACAGTGGAGCTGCCCTGGTTATCACTCAACAAGAATGACCATCCAAGGACAGAACAACAAGTATCACAGGATCAAAAAGGATTCTAGAGACAATAGGGAGGATCCAACTTGACACCCCTTGATTGCTGAAAGGCACACTTATTTCATCCACGGTTAATCATCATCGCCCTAGCACGAATGACACTGATCAATTTAGCAAAACCAGGAGCATAGCTATACAACCAGGGCCCCTTTTTATATGCATGTGCATGAAATGACGAGAATCCCTCGACGGGGCACACAAATAACATGCGGTGGCACGACCAAGCAGGCACTACTCATTACTACAGTGCCAGCTCTCGAACCTATGGTCCAGATCGTCCGGGAGCGAGATCAGACAGATGAAAATGCATCAAGGAATCGATCCGACGGCCAAAACAGCCTGAGCTCTGAGAGAGCTCGGAGGCTCCTGTGAATCTTATTTCTGGAGAAATCCAGGAGCATGGCTATAGGACCAGGGAATCCACATGCAAACCAGCGCATCACATATTGGACCAGGGAACCCATATAGTAGCCGAAGCAGAGGAGCAGGAGGAAGATGGAGCTCATCGAGGGAGGTTGTAGCCCAGGCAGTACTGGGCATCGGGGTTGCGCCTGAACGCCATCCAACCGGCGAGGAACCACGTCGGAGTTGCACCTTGCGTCGTCCCGCCGACGAGCATGAACGCCACGAGCACCGAAGCGGACAAGGAGGTGATTTAAATGTGTAGCACATCCAGGAGCACCATTACGGGGTGGAGAAATTTTGGAAATTTACTTTCCTCTTGACAGGGAAATCATTAGAACCCCTTCCATCATTGGACAACACTGAGAAAGGAAACAAGTCGGTAATTAGTAGATGAGCATATACCAAAACATCCAGCACTGAGAATCGATACATAAGAGAGAAATAGACAATCCCATACTCCCAAGAACTCAGCAATGTAGTGCCATGCTAAGAAAAAAATTAAACATGTTTTTTCAGTGAAATTTGAACACCCCAAAATAATCCAGATATGAATTTTCCATTTTAAAAGCTCATATTACTTTCTCCGGTGTAACACGATGTAAAATAGTTTTCAATGATTCTTTACAGATGTAAATGACAGCAAGAGGAAAATAGCATCAGACAACATAGAAGCCTAGAAATCATAAGTACTTCCAGCAATCATTCCTGTGATTCACCTTCTTTCAAACCACTATCACACAAAAGCTCGCGAAAGTATGGGTACATGATACGTCTCCAACGTATTTGTAGTTTTCGATTGTTCCATGCTATTATATTATCATTCTTCGATGTTTTACAATCATTTTATATCATTTTTGGTGCTAACCTATTGACATAGTGCCAAGTACTAGTTGTTGTTTTCTGCATGTTTTTTACATCGCAGGAAATCAATACCAAACGGAGTCCAAACGCAGTGGAACTTTTTGTGGATTTTTTTGGACCGGAAAATATCTAGTGGGCCGGAGAAGCACCTGGGGGGTGCTCCGAGGGCAGCACAGCCCACCAGGGCGCGCCTGGTGGCCCTGGCGCGCCCAGGTGGGTTGTGCCCACCTCGGGTGCCCCCCAAACCGCCTCTTTGCTCTATAAATACCCCAATATTCCAGAAACCCTAGGGGAGTCGACGAAAATCAATTCCAGCCGCCGCAAGTTCCAGAAACACTAGATCCAATCTAGACACCATCACGGAGGGGTGCATCATGTCCATTGGTGCCTCTCCGATGATGCGTGAATAGTTCTTTGTAAATCTACGGGTCCGTAGTTAGTAGCTAGATGGCTTCCTCTCTCTCGTTTGATTCTCAATACAATGGTCTCTTGGAGATCCATATGATGTAACTCTTTTTGCGGTGTGTTTGTTGGGATCTGATGGACTCTGAGTTTATGATCAGATCTATCTTTTTATCCATGAAAGTTATTTGAGTCTTCTTTGATCTCTTATATGCATGATTACTTATAGCCTCGTATTTCTTCTCTGATATTTGAGTTTTGTTTGGCCAATTTGATCTATTTATCTTGCAATGGGAAGAGGTGCTTTGTGATGGGTTCGATCTTACGGTGCTTGATCCCAATGACAGAAAGGAAAACAACACGTATGTATCGTTGCTATTAAGGATAACAAGATGGGGTCTATTTCTACATAAATAGATCTTGTCTACATCATGTCATCGTTCTTATTGCATTACTCCGTTTTTCCATGAACTTAATACACTAGATGCATGCTGGATAACGGTCGATGTGTGGAGTAATAGTAGTAGATGCAGGTAGGAGTCGGTCTACTAATCTTGGATGTGATGCCTATATAATGATCATTGCCTGGATATCGTCATGATTATTTGAAGTTCTATCAATTTCCCAACAGTAATTTGTTCACCCACCGTTTGCTATTTTTCTCGAGAGAAGCCACTAGTGAAACCTACGGTCCCCGGGTCTCTTCTTTATTATATTTGCCTTTGCGATCTATTTTCCTTTGCTTTTATTTTCAGATCTATTAAACCAAAAAATACCTTGCTGCACTTTATTTTATTTGGCGTTCGATCTTTCAATATTTACAACTCTCTCACGTCCGTTTGCCAATTTCTGGCGCCGTTGCCCGAAAGGGATTGACAACCCCTTTAACACATCGGGTTGCGAGTATTTGTTATCTGTGTGCAGGTGTTGTTCACGTAGTGTTGCGTGGTTCTCCTACTGGTTCGATAACCTTGGTCTCATCACTGAGGGAAATACCTACCGTTGATGTGCTGCATCATCCCTTCCTCTTTGGGGAAATATCGACGTAGTTCAAGCAAACATCAAAAGGAATTTATGGCGCCGTTGCCGGGGAGACATCATCAACATCTACCAGGTTCCTAATCACAAATCTCATCTCCTTGCAATTTACATTATTTGCCATTTGCCTCTCGTTTTCCTCTCCCCCACTTCACAAAAAATTGTCGTTTTATTCGCCCTCTTTTTTCGTTTGCGCTTTTCTCGTCAGATCTCATGTTTGTTTGTGTTGCCATGTGCCTTCTATTTGCTTGCTAAAAATTATTGATATGGATCCTCATCCACTTGCTAATCTTTTCAAAAGATCCAATTATGATGAACCAATTGCTAGTAAATTGAGTTCACTAGATTATCTTTATGAAGTTTTGGTTGAGATTTATGAATCTGGAAATTGTGATGAAGGGTTACACGAAGGAATTTATAAAGTGATTCATGATAGCTCCTTGAATGAAAAGCATGATTGCAATGATGTTATTACAAATTCTATTAATTTCAATTGTGCTAATAATATGCAAAACCGCAAGCTTGGGGATGCCAATACTGCTATGTCCACTACTTATTTCAATGATCATGTTTGGGGTGATAATGATACTTATGATCTTGAAAATTTATTTAAACCTCATGATGAATATGCTTGCGATAATATTAAAAGTGGGTTTGGAAGAGAGTCAACTTTAGGTAAAAATAATCCCACATATTTGGAGAGTGTTCAGTCTTATGAATTTTTTGATAAAAGTGGGCTTGGAGAGGTCATGACTTTATTTAATGATAATCCCACTATTTTGGAAGAGTGTCAACTTTGCATGCATGGGGATCATGAAGAGAATATTTTATGTGATAGTTATATTTTTTAATTTGATTATGATCCTACATGTTATTATTATGACAGAGGAAAATATGGTTGTAGAAATTTTCATGTTACTAAATTACCTCTCGTTATGTTGAGATCGTCAATGTTTTATTCCTCTTCTTTGCATATGCAAGATGTTTCTTGTCTTGATAATTTGTTTGCTTATAAAATTCCTATGCATAGGAAGTATGTTAGACCTAAATGTGTTTGTCATATGTTTCATGATGCTCTCTTTGTGTTTCAATTCTTGTATTTTATGTGAGCATCAATAAAATTTTATGCCTAGCTAGGGGCATAAAACGATAGCACTTGTTGGGAGGCAACCCAATGAATAAAATTTACTTTTGTCTTTTTCTTTCTGTTCTTGAGTGTTTGCACAAATATGCCTCTGATTAGATGTGTTTTTATGTTTTAATTAGTGTTTGTGCCAAGCAAAGCCTTTGGGATCATGTTGGGTGATAGTTGATTTGATCTTGTTGAAAAACAGAAACTTTTGCGCCTAGAAAAATAATTTTCATAAATCACAGAAAGGTGATTTTGCTATGAATTTTTTACACAAGATTGATATACAAATTGCCCACGTTGTCCTAATTTTTCAGAATTTTTGGAGTTACAGAAGTATACGAAGTTCCCAAATTACTACAGACTATTTTGTTTTTGATAGATTCTGTTTTCTTTGCGTTGTGTGCTTGTTTCGATGATTCTATGGTTTCCTTTGAAGAGTTTTTGCCATAGAGAAGTTGGAATACAGTAGATATAATGCAAAAATAAAATATGAATGGGTTTGCAACAGTACTTATAATAGTGATTTGCTTTCTTATACTAACGGATCTCACAAAGGTTTTGTTGAGTTTTGTGTGATTGAAGTTTTCAAGTTTTGGTTGATATTACGATGGATGAAGGAATAAGGAGTAAGAAGAGCCTAAGCTTGGGGATGCCCATGGCATCCCAAGCTATTATCCAAAGAGAAGTAAGCAACTAATCTTGGGGATGCCCGAGTGGCATCCCCTCTTTCTTCTAACAACCATCGGTATTTTACTTGGAACTATATTTTTATTCATCACATACTATGAGTTTTGCTTGGAGCGTCTTGTATGATATGAGTCTTTGCTTCTTTTACTTTTTATTTTAAGTCTTGAATCCTTGCTGGACACACCTATTTGAGAGGGCCAAAATTATGCCATGACTTGTTAGAATTGCTCTCTATGCTTCACTTAAATTTTTATGAGCTATGGAATTGCTCTAGTGCTTCACTTATATCTTTTTGAGCACGGCGTGCTTTGTTAATTTTGAAGAAATTCTCTCTTGCTTCACTTAAATTAATTTGAGAGAAAGAAATATTATGCTCATGATCTTCACTTATATCTGTTTGAGCTTATCAAAATCAACACATGGAAATTAGTTCCAAAGTGATAGATATCCAAGAAGGATATAATAAAAACTTTCATGAAGATCATTGGACAAAATAAACTTGATTCCTTGTAATAGTTTTGAGATATGATGATGTGATATGTGAGTCATGTTGATGAATAATTGTGCTTTAGTAAGAATATTGGTGTTAAGGTTTGTGATTCCCTATGCAAGCACGAAAGTCAATAGTTATGCATTGAAATTACATCCTACTTGTGGTGCATTATTCGGTGTTAATTATGCTTAATGCTCTCTTATGAGATTATTCGTTTCTTGGTTGGTCGCTTCTCAATCTTTTGCTAGCCTTCATTTTGCACCAAGTATGATCGCTACTTGTGCATCCAAAATCCTTTAAACCGGTTTTGCCACATGAGTCCACTATATCTACCTATATGCGGTATTCTTTTGCCGTTCTAAGCAAATTTGTATGTGCCATCTCTAATTTTCAAAATAAATTTCCCTTTTGTGTGCTCGTACCGCTCGCGAAGCGGTGAGGGGTGGCCGATATTTTCCATGCTAGATGTGTTATTCTCACGATGAGTGTTTATTCACTTGTCATTGCACGAGAGCAAGGCAAAGGTATTAGGGATGCACAGTCCCGAAATGAAAAATGAATTTACTTTATGTTGTCAAATAATAAATTCCTTGGAAAGTGTTGGTATGGAGGGCACCCGTGGATACGGTTAGCCATGGAAAGTGAAAGTATGGTGGAAAAAGGAATAAACTTTATTTTCTGTTTGGGAATCGCCTATGATATATCTAGCATGAAAGTGTGGGGAACTCTAAGTCGTTTTCGTTGGTGGGAAAAGCATGCCTCCCAAAATGTTTGTATCTCTATATTTTTTGCTTTGAGCTCTGGCACCTCTACAAATCCCTACTTCCCTCCGCGAAGGGCCTTTTCTTTTACTTTATGCAATTTTTATTTTTAATTTGAGTCTCCATCTTCTCTTATAAAGCACCAACTAGGGGGCACTATGATCGTACTTGAGCATTGGGTGTAGCTAATATGTGAGTGTGTTTCACGAATGGATCAATGATTGAGCATGATGGGCTAGGGATAACTTATTTTAACGTTGATATTTTGGAAGACATGGTTGCTTGTTGATATGCTTGAGTATTTAAGTCTCATGTCAAAACTAGACTATTGCGTTGAACCATATAAAAGTACAAATGTCTATGCTATAAAGAAAAGAATATGAGATGACATGTTAGGCAGCATTCCACATCAAAAATTCTGTTTTTATCATTTACCTACTCGAGGACGAGCAGGAATTAGCTTGGGGATGCTGATACGTCTCCAACGTATCTATAATTTTTTATTGTTCCATGTTGTTATATTATCATTCTTGGATGTTTTACAATCATTTTAGAATCATTTTATATAATTTTTTGGTACTAACCTATTGACATAGTGCCAAGTGCCAGTTGTTGTTTTCTGCATGTTTTTTACATCGCGGGAAATCAATACCAAACGGAGTCCAAACACAGCGAAACTTTTTGTGGATTTTTTTGGAGCCCACCAGGGCGCGCCTAGAGGCCCTGGCGCGCCCAGGTGGGTTGTGCCCACCTCGGGTGCCCCCCCCCCCCCCCGAACCGCCTCTTTGCTCTATAAATACCCCAATATTCCAGAAACCCTAGGGGAGTCGACGAAAATCAATTCCAGCCGCCGCAAGTTCCAGAAACACCAGATCCAATCAAGACACCATCACGGAGGGGTGCATCATGTCCATTGGTGCCTCTCCGATGATGCGTGAGTAGTTCTGTGTAGACCTACGGGTCCGTAGTTAGTAGCTAGATGGCTTCCTCTCTCTCGTTTGATTCTCAATACAATGGTCTCTTGGAGATCCATATGATGTAACTCTTTTTGCGGTGTGTTTGTTGGGATCCGATGAACTTTGAGTTTATGATCAGATCTATCTTTTTATCCATGAAAGTTATTTGAGCCTTCTTTGATCTCTTATATGCATGATTACATATAGCCTCGTATTTCTTCCCCGATGTTTGGGTTTTGTTTGGCCAACTTGATCTATTTATCTTGCAATGGGAAGAGGTGCTTTGTGATGGGTTCGATCTTACGGTGCTTGATCCCATTGATAGAAAGGGAAACGACACGTATGTATCATTGCTATTAAGGATAACAAGATGGGGTCTATTTATACATAAATAGATCTTGTCTACATCATTCTTATTGCATTACTCCGTTTTTCCATGAACTTAATACACTAGATTCATACTGGATAGCGGTCGATGTGTGGAGTAATAGTAGTCGATGCAGGCAGGAGTCGGTCTACTAATCTTGGACGTGATGCCTGTATAATGATCATTGACTGGATATCGTCATGATTATTTGAAGTTCTATCAATTGCCCAACAGTAATTTGTTCACCCACCGTTTGCTATTTTTCTCGAGAGAAGCCAGTAGTGAAACCTACGGTCCCCGGGTCTCTTCTTTATTATGTTTGCCTTTGCGATCTATTTTCCTTTGCTTTTATTTCCAGATCTATTAAACCAAAAATACAAAAATACCTTACTGCACTTTATTTTATTTGGCGTTCAATCTATCAATATTTACAACTCTCTCACGTCCGTTTGCCAATTTCTGGCGCCGTTGCCCGAAAGGGATTGACAACCCCTTTAACACGTCGGGTTGCGAGTATTTGTTATTTCTGTGCAAGTGTTGTTCACGTAGTGTTGCGTGGTTCTCCTACTGGTTTGATAACCTTGGTCTCATCACTGAGGGAAATACCTACCGTTGATGTGCTGCATCATCCCTTCCTCTTTGGGGAAATACCGACGTAGTTCAAGGCAACATCAGTACACCCCCATCACCAGTATTGACTAAATACTTGAAAGGAACATACAGGTTCATCTTATATAATTTGGCTCTGCGCATCCATGTTATCAACTGAATAATTTGGCATGGAGTACAAAGTAGATCATCGTGTATTACCATGAATTCTTGACCTAAATAATGCCCACAAAAGTCTGTTTCGCTCTATCAGCCAAGAGCAACTACATCTGAATGAAGCATACAACATTAATAATAAAAAAGATTTCTTCATTGATCTATACCAATAAGGTAAAACATGAAGCATCCAGGATACTCAAGGGAAAATAGCAATGGAACTTATAAACGAATACTCCCTACGTCCCGAATTGCTTGTCACTCAAACGGATACTTCACCCTCCTATCTCTTACATTGCTTTCGAAATCTTAGTTATCAACCATGGGTTGGAGAAACGAACATAATACCGGCTGGGTTAGTGATAGAACAATTAAAACTCAAGGCAAAGACAAAAATCATTTGATCTGCCTGGTGTAACTGAGTAGAAAAAGAGAAGCAAGCATGATAGAATCAAACAACTATGAATGCAGATTCTTAAGGCATGATCATTTGCTCCTAAAACACAACAACTCTTCCCCATCAGTCATTTTCCATGATTTTACTTGACATACAGAAAGACTATCTTATCAGAATACGAAACTAAAGTAATCACCCACCATCGCAGTATGTGTTTAGCAAATATGGCAAGCTAGAAGAGTGTAGGACCTCATACAATACTCAGTTTCAAAAATGAACTAGACAAGGAAGATTTAGTGAAAATGATAAGAAAGGAATAGACCTGTACACTTTGATATTGACAGTGTGGATATCACAACAGGACAACATCACATTATTTGCTCTAACCAAAGTAGAACAAGCAAAGCAAATACAAAGGTTGGATATGACTATTATAAAAAACAAATTTTTTACACAACTGAGCTAGCATATATAATTTTGCTCGATATATCCAGATTAAAAACAATTAACTGAATATATTGGTCTCGGGTACCAAGGCTACATAATTCGTAACCAACAAGCCTACCCACATGTGGTCACCTGTAACATTTATTTACACAGGGTCCTTGCTTTAATAATGTCAATCTACAACCACAAGCATTCACGACACTGAAAGGGGAATAAAACTTGGCTCCCATCAGGAGCTAGATATGCAAAAATGCATAACATAATTAGCATTAATCCAAGCAGAGAACATCATAAAGAGAACAGAGCCATAGAAAAGAAGCATGCAAAGTAAAATACCAGGATGACTCCGGAGGTGGAGCGTCGATGGCAGTAGAGATCTGGGGCATAATCTGGATCAGGAAGACAACAAAAGAAAGACGAGTGAGCAGGCTGAGGTGTACCAAAACAAAGTTAGGGATAAAAACATGAAAATAGAATAAAAAGGGCGCGATCTGATGCAAGAATGTGACCATATATCACTCACATCTAGTACACAGTGAATATTCAAATAGCAAGGTAGTCATAGTAAACCCATCATTTATAATAAAAAACAGAGCAAAAAAAACCTTGCATCCATCATGCACCTTGAATTCTGAAAGTAGTAGTGATGCTAACCTAAGAAAGGAGAACCAGGAACGGGGAGCTCTCCCCTTTTTCCGCCTGACTCTCTGCTCCCGAAAAGAGAAAGGAGACTGAGATAGGGGTTGTCCTTGGTTTTTCCAAGGAAAGCCTGATTTAGCATGTAACGGAGAACTGCTTGGCCCACGATGAGAGAGAACTGGTAGAGAAGTGCTAAAAGTAAGTGTAAGTTAACGAGCATGAACCTCCTCGTTGAGCAACCGCCTGACTATTATCTCCGCGGGAACATAGTTCCGATCCAACAAGGGAATGGTTTCAATGTCACCTACAAGGAATACTGATGGTGAAGTACAGCCTAGTTCAGAGAGTCACGATTGAATCCAAGTTAATTCAGCAGCAGCTAGAGCAATACTCCGATATTTATTTGATTCTCCGCTACCCAAAGCAATCGTAGTATTACCGAGAGGAGAGCACTTAGCATGGGCAAGCATGAGCACATTTAACACACTGGTTCACCTATCAGTACTTTTTATTATCTACAAAGAAAGCACCAATCAAGTGTACTACTAAATCAGGAATAAGAACATGATAAACCATTATTGTTGGTCTGAAACAACTAATCAAACTGGAGATTGTAAATATACCAAGATTGAATAAAAGTCTTAAGGTAAGATATAAGTAGTCATTCAAGTACATCATATGAGGATCATTTTGAGATCATAGGCCATGAAAATCATCTTGTTATGATTGTCTGGAACTAATTTTTTGAAGAATGAAATCACATGTCTTACACAGATCACTCCTTCCCTACAGCCTTCTGGGACTTTCATCGAACATCTTGTAGGCGTATAGAAACAAAATCTGCAAAAACAAAATGAGAATTTCTAGTTGCAGTGCACTGGAGGGAGGACATAAGCAGGAAGAGGACTAAGAGTGTGTGCACCTGCTTCGACTAGGATGGGAGCTATTTGTGCTTCACCTGTTGAGCACCAGGAGGAAAAAGTCGACCAGAGCAGCAACATGAGCTTGGTGACATAGAAAGGGGTGCGTGAGGAGAAGGGTTGAGGCTAGCGGCGACTCACCTCCGCACCCCATTTTTCCATCACCACATGGGGAGGGATAGCCGCGCAACCCCTTCTCGTCGGTCTCGGGAAGGCAGAGTTGGCCGCCATGGCTGGCTCTTGCCGGCTCGAGTCACGCGCCTGGATAGAGGAAACGAAGGGGGCAAAACCACGTAGACGACGACATCCAGATCGAGGGGGGCGAGGCTGAGCCCCCTCGCCCGTGGCCCCGTCGGTTGTGCGTCATGGCACCGGAAGACGCGGAGGTGGAGGAAGCGGGAGGAGAGGCGCGCGATCTCGACGTCAGCGTCGTCCTCCTCGCGCTCCGGGGGCCGGCGGTGGTTCTCCTTCTCGCCCCTGCGCACGAGCGTGCGGTGCGGCGGCGGCGGGCTGGGCGAAGAAGACGGTGGCTGCGTGGGGCTAGACCTGGACGGCGGCGGGGCTGGGAGGCGCGGGTGAGGTTCTAGGGTTTGGAGGGAGAGAGAGGCGAGGAGGGAGGAGCTGGGCGCGGGGGAGGCGCGAGTGCGGGAGGGAGGAGGCGGCTAGGTCATCTCCACAGCAGCGGCTGCCTTTTATACTCCTACGTGCGAAATGACAAAAATGCCCTCGGCGGGCAGCGAAATTACGCGCGGTAGCACGCGTTTTCGGCCACTATTCATTGCGAGAGTGTTTGGTTTTCATCCGACGGTCGGGGTCATCTGGGAGCGAGATCCGACGGCCGAAAATGCATCAAGAAACGGATCCGACGGCCCAGAGTCGCTAAACTCTGAGGAGCCAAGTAGCTCACTTCGTCTCATCTTTCTCGATGACTATGCCTACCATAATCAGTTAGTTAGAAATGGGTGTGAATTTTCCGTGATAACGTGATAATGGGTGTGAATTTCGTACTGATGACAATTTCGTACCATAATCAACACGTTCTTGAAGCTAAAGCAGACGGGTATCTTTACAAAGAAGAAATGCATGGCCTAGTACAATATGCACCTCATATACAATTCTTCGTCCATGATATTTTTACCATAATATACAGTTTAAACAAAAATCACAGCCGTCCTAGAAGTCTTTTCGACAATCCTGGCACGGATATAGTGAAGCTATTTACGTATGGTGGATTTTTTTTTTACTTTTTCAATTTTTCTGTAATGTGAAACCTAACATCCACCATCTCCCTTGCTCGTAGCTGCCTATGTCTCCCTTCCTCATAGCTGCCGCCTCTTACCTCTCTCCCTCCCTCTCCTTCTGCACTGCTAGAGAATAGTGACTGCGCTAAGCACTGGCGGAGCTAGGTAGGAACTCCTGGGGGGGCAAGGCTAAATCATGGGTGTTTTAGGGTGTAAACTGCTAAAAAATCTCATCTAAGTCCTTTCCTCAAAAAAATTCTTCATAGTTTGGTCCAAAGTTGGGGGGGCCACAGCAACCCAGGCTTGCACATAGCTCCGCCACTGGCGCTAAGCCTCGACACTGGCCAATGAAAGCGACAACGGTGAGGTCTGTGCTCGGTAGCCTTCCGCGACAAGATGCAGAGGGCTAGGATGGTTGTGTAATGGTGGCAGTGGCGGTGGTTTTTCCGACCGTGTCGACGACATCTGGTAGTGAGGCATCGGTGGCCATGATTCTATCTGCAGGTATGCGACATCAGCGGCAGGATTCTGCGTCCTAACGAGGAGGTCCTCCGCTTGGGGTGAGGGTGGCGTCGTGGTCCTGCAGTGGTAGGGTTTTTTCGCAAGGGCCAAAAGGTCTTGGACCTTCAGATCTGGCGACAACAACGAGTATGTTTTGCCGATCAATTCTGCCACCACAGACGAGGATGCTGGAGGCATGAGGATGGTGCGAGACTTCCTGAGCATCCCGAATTTGGATCTTGGCGGTGCTGGTGACCTTCGTCTCTCAGCGATCTTCGTCACATGTGCGACGAGCCTTTGTCGTTCAGAGCCTTTGGTGGCGACCAACTCTTGTTGTGGCTCGACTCCCTGCTTGTGCGGGTCATGATCTTCACGTGCATGGCATCTCACGTCAAACCCGTGCTACGCGTGGCTGTTGGGATCACGGAAAGTGATGGAAACATCACATAATGACTCTGATTTGATGGTGCTTCTCGAGTATCCAGTCTCAGGCTCTGATTTGAAAACCCTATGCCCGACCCTTGTTGATTGCTCCCTCCGTCCAGGTTTATTGGTCCCAAAGACCAAAATAGCAAGACCAAGAAACAGTACTCGGTTACAGGGTTGGGAGATTATTAGCACTATTAATGAGCCTTACCAGCTCGCATGCACCTTGGAAACATGCACATGCAACGGCTTCATGCATGGCTGCCTAGTAAAAGCAAGTATAATAGGTCCTTATCAGCGGATCCGGCTTGCCTGCTCCCTCTTCATGCTTCCTTCATGCTCCCACTTCATCCTACGGCTGTTCTTTTCCCTTTTTCTTTTCTAATCTAATCATCTCCCCCCCCCCCCCCCCCTGATTTTCAGGGGGTGGGGCCGGGCCTTATTTTCTTCCAATCAAATCAAGCCACGTATGCGGGAGCACGGATGGGAGCATGGGAAGGGAGCAGGCAAGTCTCGTCCCTTATCAGCAGGCTATAAGGTGTTCCATGTAAGCAAAATCCTATGTGGAGGAATGAGAAAGGAAGAGAGAGAACAGAGCGGGCGCTACTGCTATCGCTGGGCTGCAGCATGCTAAACCAGAAATAAGCGCCCGCATGCAACCGATGTGAGTAAACTTGGCTGGCGTTTCCCTCTCCCTTCCAATCAATTGTGTTTCCTATGCTTCTTCACATGCAAACAATTAATGATAGTGTCCATCTAATAGCGAACGTACAGTTATTCTACTATGTGAGTTAACTTTTACAATAGCTCTAAGTGACATGGCGCATCCTTAGAGCCGGCGGTAGGCTTACCATGCTCAAGAAAAGGTGCATGGCTAGCAGCTAGAGAAAAAGTAATGAATTAAATTGTTGCATTAACCAGTAGTGAAGGAAACGTGCAGAAGCAAACAACATGTGCACAACGGGCCTTGTAAATTAGGACGACCTCTGAAGGCTGAGGGGCCTAATAAACCCAGACAGAGGTAGTACATGAGGGAGACTAGAATAGAATGCCCTTTAGGTGAGATCGTGGGATACAATTCAAAAAATTCTGAAATTATTTTGACAACATACCTATGATGTATATTTACAACTCCAAAAAATCAGCTCAAAACTCGATCTATAATTGGAGATAAAAAATGACAAATTTAACTGTGAATAGTGTCAGTTTTGGTTGAATAGTGTTTGACACTATTCGTGTCCGACTTTGTCTTTTTTTTGTTTCTCTAAGTGTAGTTTGAATTAGGAGCTGAAACTTTTTGAGATTGTACATCAAACATGGATGTGTGTCTTCAAAAGAATTCAGAATTTTTGAACATGTGCTATATCTTCGGAAAATATTGATCTCATTAATCTCACCAAAGGGCAGATCCTATACTAGTCTCACCCGGTAGTACCTAGCAACGATGGTGTTTTGTTGCCTAGTTAAAGGCATTGCTCAAAAAATTTCATCTAACTTTGAGGGTGAAATATCAGGATCTGACCTTCGTTGGTTCGATCCGACAACAAGGACAAAGGTTCAGTGTTGTTCCCAGCCTGGAGGCTTGCCACCGGTGAATCTTTCTCATTGCCTTTGCGATGTGAAGATATGGCTGGCGCAAAAGGTCGATGTTCTAGTTCATGAATAGTTATTTCGATTGCTTTGGAGTTTTTTTTTCCTATGCCTAGTCATGGAGTTTTTTTTTTACGGGAAAATCTTTCAATCTATTCATCTTCAATCATGGTAGTACAACGAACACTAGAAATAATAAAAATTACATTCAGACCCGTAGACCACCTAGCGACGACTACAAGCACTGATGCGAGCCGAAGGCTGCGCCACTGTCATCGCCCCTCCCTCGCCGGAGCCGGGCAAACGTTGTTGTAGTAGACAGTCGGGAGTCGTCGTGCTAAGGCCCATGAAACCAACGCACCAGAACAGCAACCGCCGCAGATGAAGAGTGTAGATCAAAAGAATCCAATCTGAAGACACACGAGCGAAGACGAACGACGAACAGATCTGAGCAAATCCACCAAAGACAGATCCACCGGAGACGCACCTCCACACGCCCACCGATGATGCTAGACGCATCACCGGAACGGGGGCTAGGCGGGGAGACCTTTATTTCATCTTCAGGGAGCCGCCACCGTCTCGCCTTCCTGAGCAGGACACAAACCCTAACAAATCTCAAAAACAGATCTAAAAACGGAGCCCTCCCACCGGCAAGGGCCGAGATCCACTCCGCCTCTATGGCCCTAAGGCCACCGGAGACGGGACGGACTGGCACCGGCGCCGACGGGAGGCAGAGAATCTTAGTTTGTTTGGAGGCGGCGGTCTTGTATGCAGTAGACGTCTTGGCGTGTTCATTGTGTTCGTTGATTTTCGGTGTGTGCATCCTGTAGACGTCTAGGCGTGTTCATTGTGTTTGTATTCATTTCATGCTTATTTTTAAATAAAAAATCAATAAATTCACCTTACCTGAGTAGTAGTAAAAACCACATACTCTGTGTGTGGTCCATCAAGCGGTCCGTGTTCAGAAGATTGACCGAGCGAGTGATCCCCACGGCGAACAGGACCGCCGCCCCCCTCCCCTCCCCCCGCGCATCACGCACAAGCCATACGTGCACACACCGCGCCGTGTAAGAAAAGTTGGTCAGCACGCCGAAACGAACCAAAATAAGCTGGCGAGGCTCACGAGGACCGGCGTAAAAACCTTTCGACCGTTTCTCCAATCCAAGAACGAAAGAAAACAGAAAAGGAGAGCGTGCGCGCGCTCACGGTTTTGGTTTTTCTAGCGTGCCGGCCGGGGGCGGCGCCGCAGCACGCACGCAGGCACGAGAGAGCTCGAGGCAGGCTGTGTGCTGCGCAGACGGTTTTCCAACTGCTGTGTGCGAGTGTGTCACACACTATCCATGACCTTATCTCTGTTGTCTTTATCATCTTTGTTACACTGTGGAGTACTGCTCAACTGCTGTACACAGCGAGTTACAGAAGAAGCCACGTAACTCTAACTCTGTGCACAGTCAGCTGTAGAAGAAGCCACGTAACTCTAACCCTGTGCACAGTCAGTTACAGAAAGAAGCCACGTCGCTCTGATTTCTTTCTTCGAACGAGGCCACCCGTCGGCGACTCACGAGCGGCCTTGATTATCTTGAACTTGGGCTCGCCACAAACGGCTCTACCAGCCAGCACCTTCTTCTGTCCGTCTCTAGATTGCTGGTGGCAGCACGTACGTGCAGCAGTGCTAATGACAATTTGGTACCATGGTCAGTTAGTTAGAGACGGGTACGAATTTCCGCGACAACATGGTAATGGGGCCAATTATTTCCGGCTTGAAAAAACCGGTTGTTTTGATTAGGTGGATAAGCCTGCAAGTATAGGCTTGTGCAGAAGCAATCTTATCTAAATCCGCAATCTTTTGCTTGCAAATTAATTAAGGGTTTAGTGTTTTTTCCCCTCGGCATCCACCCTTATCCCCGCCTTATAAATCGGAGCGCCCACGTAGCGGCACGCGAGCACGCACGACGGAGTCCACACCACGCGCCACGCCACCGTCCGCCCGCTAGCTCTTCGTCAGGTCCGTCCGTCCGCCCGTCGTCCACGCCCACGACTCCGCGCCACATGCCGGCCGTCAGCCGGTTCAACGCCCCCGCCGGCCCGGCGCCCAGCATATAGCCCCGCCCACGCCATCCCACCACTCGTGCCGACCTCCGACCGATTTTCCTCGGCCGCTCCGCTTCGAGCTCAGATCAGCTGGTTTAACCGCCATGGGGTGCGGCTTCTCGTCGGGGGCGTCGGGCGGCGGGGGCGGGCTGCGGCCGTTCGCGGGGGTGCGGGTGATCCACACCAACGGCTACGTGGAGGACTTCCCCGCCGGCGAGGGCGGGGCGCCCGTCACCGTCGCGCGCGCCACGGCCTCCTCGCCCTCGTCCTGCCGCTACGTGCTGTGCTCGTCGGCGCACCTGCTGCAGCCGGGCCGCGCGCTGTTCCGGCCGGACGACGCGCTGCAGCCGGGCACCGTCTACTTCCTGCTCCCGCACTCCATCTTCCAGGCCGAGTCCTCCGCCGTGGACCTCGCCTGCCTCATGAACCGCCTCACCGCGCTCGCGCGCAAGGGCGGCGGCCCCGCGCCCAGCGCCGTCGACGCGCTCTTCTCCGGCGACGCCCAGCGCCGCGGCAGCCCCGAGGCCGAGGGCCAGACCGCCAAGCCGCCCCGCCCCGCCGCCAAGAGCTGCGCCGCCGCCGCCGCCTCAGCGGGGCCGTGGCGGCCGCGGCTCGACCGGATCGACGAGTCCATGGGCCGCTCGTCCATGCGGAGCGCGTCTAC
The DNA here is from genome assembly GCF_002575655.3 of Aegilops tauschii subsp. strangulata. Classification (NCBI taxonomy): domain Eukaryota; kingdom Viridiplantae; phylum Streptophyta; class Magnoliopsida; order Poales; family Poaceae; genus Aegilops; species Aegilops tauschii. The sequence goes on from NC_053041.3 coordinate 539,068,956, forward strand.
CCTGAGCAACCGCAGCAGCCAGGACTAGCTAGGATCTTCCTCTGCTCGCTGCCGTCGCCGTTGCCGCCGTTTCGTTTTCGTTGCTTGCTTGCAGTGATTTGTAGTAGTTTTGTACCGCCATCAATGAACTAGATTTTTCTCCTTCTGTTAGTGCCTTCGAGAGAGATATAGCTCTGCTTATATCCTCCGTTTCCCCTGCTGCTTGTTCATAATCAATCTGTACATTTTGCAGCGATTTGCACTAGTATCAGAAACCAGATTTCCTACTATTCTGTTGTGCATTTTCATGCTTGTTCATCATTAATCTCTTCGTGTAGAGTCAGGTTAAACTATTATTACTACAAGATAGATTAGTGCGGCTAATGATAATTGAGAAGGGAAGAATGAACGCGGTAGGTTAGGCAGGTGCCCCCATTGTCGTTCCACCTTGATGGCGATCTGCGAGTCTTGGTCCGACGAGACCCATTCGCTCTGCACTCACTCCCACAAGCAAGCAAACTACGCAAGTGGAGAACAGTTCGTCTGACTTTCGGGCGGGGTTAATTCATAATTATGCCCAAGTGGACAGAGGAGTGGGGCTGGGGGGTCACTCTCCCTCCATGTAATACCGAGGCTGCCACCTCAACAAACCCCTCATTAACCTCATTTTCAGACAAAACAACACCCACCGAATAATCCAAATGTCAAACCCCATCTCTGCTCTCCTCGGTTTCATCTCAAATTTGGAGTACGTACAATTTTATTTTATTTTGATGGGATTTAGTACGTACTTACAATTGATTGAAGATACACCCACGCAAGCAAGCATGCATGTGAAGTTTGATACGCAAAAGGTTCCCGAGTCATTTTACAGAAATTCAGAAACGTAGGAGTATGTACGTATTCCAAGCCTTGTCTTGAGTGTTCATTTTATATATATCGGGCCAAAAAAAAAACTGACTAATTATCGCCTGCCATTCGAGGTGGTTGGGCTGCGGGATCTAGTTTTGTAGGTTGAGTTTCGGTTAACAACAATTGGCTGCTTGCACTTGCAGACGCCCATCACTCGCTCCGCAGCCCCCATTGGCGAGCTGGATACGGCACATCTCTCTGGGCCACTCTGTCCGTCTACATCCCGCCACCTAGGCTAGGCCAGACAGTACTCGCCACATCTCTGTCGCACGACTAATAAATATACGTACGTACTCCCTCCGTCCGGTAAAAAGTGAACATCTAGCTTAAAAATTTGTCCACAAAAGAATGTACTTCTATCTTTCCAATGCACTTTAAAATAGAAAAAAAATACTTTTCTCTCATCACCCGGTAATCAAGACCAATAGCAATCTATACATGACTTCTTAATTTCTACATGCACTTAACTCATTGAGGGTTGGGTAATTAAAGAGGAGAGAGAAAGTGGCTTGCATCTTTCCAATGCATTTTTTAGTTAACTCCATAATTTGTTTTAAAAAAATTAAATGTACACTCTTCACCGGACGGAGGGAGTACTGCTAGCCCGTAGAGGTGGGTAGATATCTTCACCGGACGGAGGGAGTACTGCTAGCCCGTAGAGGTGGGTAGATAGATGCGTGAAACCAGCGACATAAACGATGATGAATGGGCACGCAAAAGCTTTTTAGGCCTCCTTAAGGATTTTTCACTGGAAAAACATAGGAATGCTCATTCCATTGGAAGTGCTACTGTACTGCCGTTTGATTTACAGGAAACAACTCGTAGGAATACTGTTGTAATCCAGAGAAACACTGTTTGTCTCCTCTGATTTTGCAGGAACTTGAGCATTGAGTCGGACCTCTTTTTTACACGATGGCCGAGGCAATAGAGAGTTTCTCTCGTGAGCCAACCCATGTTTTCTATAGGCGCAGTCCATTGAAAAAGGCACGTGCAACTCCAAAGCTTGTGTCAGTTTGGTGCATGGCTTGTGTCTAGGCTAGTTTCCAGCAGTGCATGGTTTTACTGCTAAGGCTAGTCATAGTGGGGAGTAACTTAGGGGGTGTTTGGTCCAGGGACTTTTTAGTCCCAGAGACAAGAAAAAGTCCTTAAAAAGTCCCTAGGAACCAAATAGGAGGGACTTTTTCTACAGGGACTAGAAAAAGACTCTACTAGAGAGTCTTTTTTGATTAGTCCCTGGGACTAGAAAAAGTCATAGGACTTCTGAACCAAACACCCCCTTATACTAGTGTCATGCATATGACACTAGTCTAAGTTACTACCTTCATAGTGCAAAGTAACATAGTAGTAGTATCATAGATGGCTTCATTTATTAGCTTGTAGACTCATCCTTTCTCGGGAAACGCTATGTTACAATAACATATTATGTTACTCTAAACACCTCTACATGCCACATAAGCAAAAAAAATTGAAATGCGCTATGTTACCATCTAAGTTACTCCCACTATGACTAGCCTAATAATTCATTCCTACGTTTTCCGTTCCTGCGTTTCAAACGTCCATCTGTTCCCTATTCCCTGCTTTTCATTCCTCTGTTTTACATGTGTCTTCATACGATATTCATATGTTTTTTCTGTTCCAGTGTTTTTACAATCCTGTGAATCAAAGAGGCCCTTAACATCGAGTTGGGCGGGCGTCTCTTTCAGCGCTCTGTTGCCGGGCACGCCCACAGCCACAGGCACCGTAAAAACAACAATGTTGTGTGCAGCGAAAGATGACAGCTATCGTTCCTTGCGTTGCCCTGCCATCCACGTTAGCTGACTCACCCTGGGAACTACGGCGCCATGGGCGACCAGCTTCTTATTTAGCCGCGCACCGTTGATTATTTTTCATCAAGTACTACTACAAGTTGGTTCAAAGAATTATAGACTTTGCGACACGGAAAGCAATGCTGTCGGGTTCAAACGTGAATTTGCAATTATCGGGAAACAGACAGTAGATAGAAAACAGGGAGGGAAAGTTCAGTTTTGGAGATGCCGCCAAACCAAACCAAACCAAACTGCAGGTTACAAAAATGTAAAATGGCTTCGATGGCTGTTGACGGTTTGTTCAGAGCAGCTGCATCCATCCTAACCCTTTCAGGTCCATCCTTAACTGGTAACCTAGGAAGAGCTGATTTGTGCCGCCACTTGTCGCTGACATGGCGTAGCAGTTGTTGATACAGTAAAAAAAAATAGTCCAATACAGCCTACACTGGAGTCGGCAATGGCAATGGCAATCTGTCTGCCGCCATTTGTCACTGACGCGATGGTGTCCAGTCAAGTTCTACGCTTGGTCCATCTCTTAACCCCAGGAAACCAAGATGCAATACGGAAGCTTTTCGTGGAGCATCCACAGATTAGGGGCAAATCCAGCGCCCCGGTGCGGTTATTCAGGACTTTGTCAAACCATGTGACGCAGCTTTTGACTACTTTTCACCACAAGATCAACACACAGGAGATGCATCCACACAAAAGGTAATAAACAAAATTAAAAGTAAGCTATGTAAGAAATAGTCACATACTTCAGGCTCTCATCTTGTTCTTGGTCTAGACATCGGGGTCTCGCCGATTGGCAAGCGGAGAGGGTCACATCTCGCCTCTGGCCAAATGGTTGTATATCATTATCAACATATCACCTTCTTACAAAAAAGATATGCAATGCTTTTGTGTGTTCGAGGAAAAAGTAGCCCACATAGCAAAAATTAACCACTGAATACCTGGCCCGTTGGATGTGAGGAAATCAATTATGATAGCAACATCGAGGTAGGCATCACCTCAGACTACTAATCAACGAGTGATAGATAAGTATACCAAGACGATATTTCCAAAATGTTCCAAGGACAGCCGTGTTGATAGTTGACATATATGTCTCATACCAAGACTCCTCCATCAGACTGAGGGTCCAATTTGACCGACAGCCCACCTTTTTGCATATTTTGTAGAAAAGTAAGAAGTATATATAAAAAAAATCTTCAGGTTCGGAAACTTGCACAATCATGGATCATGGATGCTAGCTAGTAATGGCAATAAAATTTATACTTCAAGCATATCTCATAGTAGTGAAGTTGGAAAAGTTACCGGCGCCGTGTAGAAGAGAAGCTTTCTGTATTTTCTTCGTCATTGACTTCAATGTACCGTACGGTATGACACGGCAATACCGCATCTTGACATCTCTTTATTTGCTCCCATCTTCACCCTTACATCCACAACATGTCCCCAATTTTCATTACCAGCATATATAAGTTTGACGCTACCACATAATTCACATGACCAATCACACCACCCGCCGAACAATGCCAATGCCAAACCCCCTCTTCCCTCAGTTTTATCTCAAATTTACAACTAAAGATACACCCTGCAAATCATCTTACACACATGTGAAGTTGTTGTGTATGAAAAAGGCTCCCACTTAAAGTTTTAAAAACTTTCAGAAATGCGTATTCCAAGCCTTGTCTTGAGTGCTGATTTTTTATCCAGCCTAGAAATAACTAATCTCTCAACTGTCGTGTCATTCGAGGTTGTTGGTCTAGCAGCACTGCAGAATCTAGTTTTGTAGGTTGGGTGTTCATTTAACAACAACTGCTTGCAGAGACCCATTCCTCCCATTGGCAAGCTGGATATGTCGAATCTCTGGGCCACTATACCCCTACCTGATTAAGGGGTCAGGAATTCCCAGGCTGCTACTACTGAGATAGTATTGTGGATGTCTTTGTCGCGAGAATAAGATATGAAAACCAGCAACATAGACGATAGACACGCTAAAGCCTTGCATATAATGTTTTTAACATCAACTTGGATGGGCCGTCTCTTTCAGCACTCTGTGGTGTACGCCCACAAGATAAAAACAACAATATGTGCAGCAACCGATGAACCAACTTACAAGCTATTGTTCCATTGTGTTGCCCTCCCGTAGACGATAGCTTGACTAACCATGGAAGTACCGCGCCATGGGTGGCCAATCTTTTGTTTTTTGCGGGTGCCATGGGTGACCAACCCGATGACTAACCCGAACACTGCGGTTTTTGATGAACTATACTAGTTGGTTCCAAAGGAACACTGATTTTTGCGACGTGATAAGTGACACTGTTGGGTTTGCATTTGAAACACACTTTCTTAGGATCATGATTTTGTAATTATCAAAAGATATACCACAGAAGGAAAATAGGCAGAACTGAATTTTGGAGAAAGTGCCAAACAAACCAAACCGCAAAGTTGTAAAAACTGTACGGCTTGGTACAACAGCTCAATGGCCGTGACAATTTGTTCAGAGCAGGTGCATCTATCCTCACTCTTTCAGGCTGATCTTTAACTGGTATCTAGGAAGAGCTGATTCGCTGAGACAGCTAGCGTAGCAGTTGATATGATCAGCCGTGCAACACAGCCTACACTGGAGTCGGCATAGGCACATTGCCTGCCACCATTTTTCACTGACAGTGAGAGTGCCCAATCAAGTTCTATGCTTGGTCCATCTCTAAATCCCAAGAAATCGTGATGCAAGATGTCAGGTTCTTCGTGGAGCATCTATGGGTTAGGGGCAAATCCAGTGCTCCAGTGCACTTGTCTAGGACTTTATCAACCCAGTGATGCAGCTTTTGACTACTTTTTCACAGAAGATTAACTTACAGGAGATGCATCTACACAAAGGTACTCCCTCCATCCCATAAGCCATAATATAAGACGTTATTACATCTAGTATGTGAGCATATTAGATGTAATAACGTCTTATATCATGAGACGGAGGGAGTAATAAACAAAGGCAACTACACTGATTGTTAATCTGTCTGCTAAAAGTGAGCTACATAAGAAATAATCGCATACTCCAGGCTCACAAATTGTATGGTTCTCGTGTTGTTCTTGATCTAGATGTGAGGGCCCTGATTCCGGTCGCTTGGTGAGGACGGACACGTCTTTCTTCATATATATTTTTTCATATTTTCTTAGCCAGGATCTCGTTGATTGGCAAGTGGAGAGGGTCGCTTTTCGCCTCTGGCCAAATGGCTGTATATCATCTACTTACAAAAACATGTGCAATGCTTTTGTGCGTCTGAGGAAACAATTGGCCACATACAAAAAATAAACTACTGAATTACCTGGCCCTTTGGATGTGAGGTTATCAATCATTAATTATGATAGCAACATCGAGATAGGCATCACCTCAGACTACTAATCAACGAGTGATAGATATGTATACTAAGACGATCTTCCAAGATGTTCGAAGGATAGGCATGCTGACAGTTGACATATATATGTCTAATAGCAAGACTCCTCCACCAGACCGACAGTCCAATTTGACCAATAATAGCCTACCTTTTTGCATCTTTTGCAGAAGACAAAGAAGTACCAAATTCTTGAATTTGTATAGAAACTTGCACAACTGTGGATGCTAGCTAGTAATAGCAAATAAAATTCATAATTATACTTCAAGCAAATCTCATAGTAGTGGAGTTGGAAAAGTTACTGGTGCTGTGCAGTAGAGAAGAATTCTGCATTTTCTTCACCATTGACTTCAATGTAAGACAGGGCAGTACTGCATCTTGACGTCTCTTTCCTCACACCCATCTCCACCCTTACATCCACAACACGTCCCCAGTTCTCATTGGCAGCATATAAATTTGACGCAAGCACATAATTCCCCTCATGGTCAGGCTCCATGTCGATCACATGATCCATCACCTTCCTCGCTAAATTCATATTTCCATGATCACGGCATGCTCCGGTCAATACACGCCATATTACGGGATCAGGCTTCACAGGCATGGCCAGGACAAACTCAAATGCCTCGTCCAACATGCCAGATCTGCACAACAGGTCCACCATGCTTCCATAGTGCTCCATCCATGGTGTGATGTGATAGTCTTCGACCATAGACTTGAACAACTGGCGCCCTTCACTCACTAGCCTGGAGTGGCAACAAGCATTGATCACGCTTAAGAAGATAACCTCGTCAGGCCAGAACCCTTGTCTGAGCATCTGCGAAAACCTAACAAGGGCAGCCACCCCATGCCCATGCACAGCAAGTGCCTGTATCATGGCTGTCCATGAGACCACAGTCCTCACACTCATCGAGTCAAATATCTGACATGACTTCTTCACCCTCCCCATCTTACCATGCATATGGATGAGTGAATTCGCGACACGGGTGTTCTCCAAGAAGCCATTCTCGCTTGCATATACCTCCACCCACTCCCCCAACTCCGACGTACAATCCAATTTTGTGCACGCTGAGATGACTGCGAGCAGGGTGACCTCATCGATCTTGACAACGGCAAGCCTCATCTCGTTGAACACCCCCAGCGCCTCTGCTGGGCGTCCGTTCTCGCAGCAAGCATTGATCATGCAGGTCCAAGAAACCACGCTCTTATTCTCCATACCGGCGAACACCGTGCTCGCTTCAGCGAACCGCCCGCATCTCCCGTACATGCTTACCAGCGCATTGAGAACGCGCAAATCAAGAACAGGGATATTCCTCACGGCATACCCGTGGAGCTCTCTCCCGTGCACCAGACTCCTCAGCTGCGCGCACGCGGACAAGAGGCTCGTGACCGAGAGGTTGTTGGGCCGGGAGCCCTCGCCCACCATGGCGGACACAGCGAGAAGGGCGTGGTGGGGTTGACGGGAGCGCGCGCAGGCGGAGACGAGGGTGTTCCATAGAGGGATGTCCCGGCGGGGGGTTTCGTCGAACAGCTGGCGCGCGAAGGCCAGGCGGCCGGACGCAGCGTAGGACTTGAGGAAGGACGAGCAGAGGTGGAGACAGGAGGGGAGAAACCCGAGCTTTAGGGCGGGCGCGTGGAGCTGGGCCGCGGAGGCGGCGGACAGGGCGCCGAGGATGGCCGCGGCGTCGCGCAAGGTGGTGGCGCTGGCGCTCATGGGTCATGGCGGCAGCGGCACACCCGTGGCCGTGGGCATTTGATTTGGGTGCTATTGGGTAAATGACAAGAAAGCCCCTGGGCGCCTCCACAATTTGATATAGTAGCACATGCCATGGGTGTTATTAATTGCCATTCTAAAGGCATCTATAGTGTGTGTGTTTTCGAGAAGGTATCTAAAGTGGTTGACCGTCTTATCTTAAACTCGTCACGTAATTTATAGTAAAAGATAATATAAAATTATGTACACAGGTTATCTCTTAGTCTTATCTCTGATAACTTGAAATTTATGTGATGAGAGATATTATTGTTAAGAGATCATCGTTTAATTAAGAGAAGACAAATATTTTCTTATGGTTTCTCTTTTCCCACCTTAACATTTATCCCACGTGATGTCCCTAATATACCATCATTGTACATGCCCTCAGTTTGCTCTCGCTTTTTCTTAAAGGGGTGTATTATATTAATTGAGCAACATAGGGTCACTACAATTGCCGTTGGCGATGCGATTGATCTCCGGGTAGAGGTCCTCGTAGGTGACCACGGGGATGCGGTCCTTGAACAACTCGCGGTCTGTGCACCTCTCCATGTCCTGCCAGCTTCGCCAAAACTCTGCGATGCAATTTGAGGGCCAATCAATTATACATGTCTTTGTCTCTGACTTTGAGAACGTGGAGCTTATTCTACTTGTCAAGTCTAGATAAGTACACACACGAAAACATTGGACATGAATCAATGGGTTGAGTTATGCACATATCAGCAGGGGGCACCGGCCCCCTAGCCCAGGAGAAAGCATCGGGGATTATATTTAGGGCCTAGGGTCTTATGAGGCATGCTCTTATGTTTCCGTAACTTTTTGGCATGAATCCCAAAGCACCTATCATATCAATAATGGCAAAGGCATATTAGTAATCTAACACCCCCCCCCCAAGCGCGCATGAATAAGTGTACGTTTGGCTTTAAAACTCGTCCCCAAAAGAGTATACTTCTATATTCCCAATGCATTTTATAGTAGAAAAAATGTGTGTCTCTCATCACATGGTAATCAAGACCAATAACATTCAACACATGGTCTCCTCATTTTCTATATGCACTTAGCTGGTTGGGTAATTAATGCACCCTTCGCGGCACGTTTCCCGGTCCTATTCTCCATCACGGTGGACCCCCGAGTCTCTGTCGGGGTGGCCCTTATTGACTTAGGGCGCCTTGCGTTCCGTCGGCCATTTGGGCCCCCAGAAATTGCTGCCTGGAATGACCTCCTAGACGTGGTAGCACTCCACGAGCCGGACCTGGAGCTGCCACACGACCGCCTATCCTGGCACCTAGATGTTGGGGATCGTTGTAGAAATTAAAAAAATTCTACGCATCACCAAGATCAATCTATGGAGTTTACTAGCAACGAGAGGGGAGTGCATCTTCATACCTTTGAAGATCGCGATGCGGAAGCATTGCAAGAACGCGGTTGGAGGAGTCGTACACGTAGCGATTCAGATCGCGGTAGAATCCGATCCAAGCACCGAACAACGGTGCCTCTGTGTTCAACACACGTGCAGCCCGGTGACGTCTCCCGCACCTTGATCCAGCAAGGAGGAGGGAGAGGTTGAGGAAGAAGGCTCCAACAGCAGCACGACGGCGTGGTGGTGGTGGAGTGGCAGTTCTCCGGCAGGGCTTCGTCAAGCTCACGCGGAGGAGGAGAGGTGTTGGGGAGGGGAGGGGAGGGGCTGCGCCTTGGATGTGGTGCTGCAGCCCTCCCTCCACCCCTCTATTTATAGGGAGAAGGGGGAAGGGGGCGGCCCCTCTAGATGAGATCTAGAGGGGGGGCGGCGGCCAAGGGGGAGGGGGCTTGCCCCCCAAGCAAGGGGGCGCCCCCTTTAGGGTTCCCCCCAACCCTAGGCGCATGGGCCCTAGGGGGGATGGCGCCCAGCCCACTTAGGGGCTGGTTCCCTTCCACCTACAGCCCATAAGGCCCTCCGGGGCAGGTGGACCCCCGGAACCCCTCGGTGGTCCCGGTACAATACCGGTATACCCCCGAATATTTCCGGTGACCGTATGATGACTTCCCGTATATAAATCTTCACTTCCCGGACCAATCCGGAACTCCTCGTGACGTTCGGGATCTCATCCGGGACTCCGAACAACATTCGGTAATCACATACAAACCTTCCTTATAACCCTAGCGTCATCGAACCTTAAGTGTGTAGACCCTACGGGTTCGGGAATCATGCACACATGACCGAGACACCTCTCTAGCCAATAACCAACAGCGGGATCTGGATACCCATGTTGGCTCCCACACATTCCACGATGATCTCATCGGATGAACCATGATGTCGAGGATTCAAGCAATCCCGTATACAATTCCCTTTGTCAATCGGTATGTTACTTGCCCGAGATTCGATCGTCGGTATCCCAATACCTCGTTCAATCTCGTTACCGGCAAGTCACTTTACTCGTTCCGTAATGCATGATCCCGTGACCAACTACTTGGTCACATTGAGCTCATTATGATGATGCATTACCGAGTGGGCCCAGAGATACCTCTCCGTCATACGGAGTGACAAATCCCAGTCTCGATCCGTGCCAACCCAACAGACACTTTCGGAGATACCTGTAGTGCACCTTTATAGCCACCCAGTTACGTTGTGACGTTTGGTACACCCAAAGCATTCCTACGGCATCCGGGAGTTGCACAATCTCATGGTCTAAGGAAGTGATACTTGACATTAGAAAATCTTTAGCAAACGAACTACACGATCTAGTGCTATGCTTAGGATTGGGTCTTGTCCATCACATCATTCTCCTAATGATGTGATCCCGTTATCAATGACATCCAATGTCCATGGTCAGGAAACTGTAACCATCTATTGATCAACGAGCTAGTCAACTAGAGACTCACTAGGGACATGTTGTGGTCTATGTATTCACACATGTATTACGATTTCCGGATAACACAATTATAGCATGAACAATAGACAATTTTCATGAACAAGGAAATATAATAATAACCATTTTATTATTGCCTCTAGGGCATATTTCTCCCACTTGCACTAGAGTCAATAATCTAGTTACATTGTGATGAATCGAACGCCCATAGAGTTCTGGTGTTGATCATGTTTTGCTTGTGGAAGAGGTTTAGTCAACGGATCTGCGACATTCAGGTCCGTATGCACTTTACAAATATCTTTGTCTCCATCTTGAACATTTTCACGAATGGAGTTGAAGCGACGCTTGATATGCCTGGTCTTCTTGTGAAACCTGGGCTCCTTGGCCAGGGCAATAGCTCCAGTGTTGTCACAGAAGAGAGTCATCGGGCCCGACGCATTGGGAATAACTCCTAGGTCGGTAATGAACTCCTTCATCCAAATTGCTTCATGTGCTGCCTCCGAGGCTGCCATGTACTCCGCTTCACATGTAGATCCCGCCACGACGCTTTGCTTGCAACTGCACCAGCTGACTGTCCCACCATTCAAAATATACACGTATCCGGTTTGTGACTTAGAGTCATCCAGATCTGTGTCGAAGCTAGCGTCGACGTAACCCTTTACGACGAGCTCTTCGTCACCTCCATAAACGAGAAACATATCCTTAGTCCTTTTCAGGTACTTCAGGATATTCTTGACCGCTGTCCAGTGCTCCATGCCGGGATTACTTTGGTACCTTCCTACCAAACTTACGGCAAGGTTTACATCAGGTCTGGTACACAGCATGGCATACATAATAGACCCTATGGCCGAGGCATAGGGGATGACACTCATCTTTTCTCTATCTTCTGCCGTGGTCGGGCATTGAGCCGTGCTCAATCTCACACCTTGCAATACAGGCAAGAACCCCTTCTTGGACTGATCCATATTGAACTTCTTCAATATCTTGTCAAGGTACGTACTTTGTGAAAGACCAATGAGGCGTGTCGATCTATCTCTATAGATCTTGATGCCTAATATATAAGCAGCTTCTCCAAGGTCCTTCATTGAAAAACACTTATTCAAGTAGGCCTTTATGCTTTCCCAGAATTCTATATCATTTCCCATCAATAGTATGTCATCCACATATAATATGAGAAACGCTACAGAGCTCCCACTCACTTTCTTGTAAACACAGGCTTCTCCATAAGTCTGCGTAAACCCAAACGCTTTGATCATCTCATCAAAGTGAATGTTCCAACTCCGAGATGCTTGCACCAGCCCATAGATTGAGCGTTGGAGCTTGCACACCTTGTCAGCATTCTTAGGATCGACAAAACCTTCTGGCTGCATCATATACAATTCTTCCTTAAGGAAACCATTAAGGAATGTCGTTTTGACGTCCATTTGCCATATCTCATAATCATAGAACGCGACAATTGCTAACATGATTCGGACGGACTTCAGCTTCGCTACGGGTGAGAAAGTCTCATCATAGTCAACCCCTTGAACTTGTCGATAACCCTTAGCGACAAGCCGAGCCTTATAGATGGTCACATTACCATCCGCGTCTGTCTTCTTCTTAAAGATCCATTTATTTTCTATGGCTCGCCGATCATCCAGCAAGTCAGTCAAAGTCCATACTTCGTTTTCATACATGGATCCTATCTCGGATTTCATGGCTTCAAGCCATTTGTCGGAATCCGAGCCCGCCATCGCTTCTTCATAGTTCAAAGGTTCACCGTTGTCTAACAACATGATTTCCAGGACAGGGTTGCCGTACCACTCTGGTGCGGAACGTGTCCTTGTGGACCTACGAAGTTCAGTGGTAACTTGATCATGATCGTCATCATTAACCTCCTCTCTAGTCGGTGCAGGCACCACAGAAACATTTTCTTGTGCTGCGCTACTCTCTGGTTCGAGAAGAGTCATCTCATCAAGTTCCACTTTCCTCCCACTTACTTCTTTCGAGAGAAACTCTTTCTCCAGAAAGGACCCGTTCTTGGCAACGAAGATCTTGCCTTCGGATCTGAGGTAGAAGGTATACCCAATGGTTTCCTTCGGGTATCCTATGAAGATGCATTATTCCGACTTGGGTTCGAGCTTTTCAGGTTGAAGTTTCTTGACATAAGCATCGCATCCCCAAACTTTTAGAAACGACAGCTTAGGTTTCTTCCCAAACCATAATTCATACGGTGTCTTCTCAACGGATTTCGACGGAGCCCTATTTAAAGTGAATGCGGCAGTCTCTAAAGCATATCCCCAAAATGGTAGCGGTAGGTCGGTAAGAGACATCATAGATCGCACCATGTCCAACAGAGTGCGATTACGACGTTCGGAAACACCATTATGCTGAGGTGTTCCAGGCGGCGTGAGTTGTGAAACAATTCCACATTTCCTTAAGTGCATGCCAAATTCATGACTCAAATATTCTCCCCCACGATCTGATCGTAAGAACTTTATTTTCCTGTCACCTTGATTCTCAACCTCACTCTGAAATTCCTTAAACTTTTCAAAGGTCTCAGACTTGTGTTTCATTAAGTAGACATACCCATATCTACTTAAGTCATCAGTGAGGGTGAGAACATAACGATAACCACTGTGAGCATCAACGCTCATTGGACCGCACACATCAGTATGTATGATTTCCAATAAGTTGGTTGCTCGCTCCATTGTTCTGGAGAACGGAGTCTTGGTCATTTTGCTCATGAGGCATGGTTCGCACGTGTCAAATGATTCATAATCAAGAGACTCCAAAAGTCCATCTGCATGGAGTTTCTTCATGCGTTTGACACCAATGTGACCAAGGCGGCAGTGCCACAAGTATGTGGGACTATCATTATCAACCTTACATCTTTTGGCATTCACACTATGAATATGTGTAACATCACGTTCGAGATTCAATAAGAATAAACCATTGACCAGCGGGGCATGACCATAAAACATATCTCTCATATAAATAGAACAACCATTATTCTCAGATTTAAATGAGTAGCCATCTCGCATTAAACGAGATCCAGATACAATGTTCATGCTCAAAGCTGGCACTAAATAACAATTATTGAGGTTTAAAACTAATCCCATAGGTAAATGTAGAGGTAGCGTGCCGACGGCGATCACATCGACCTTGGAACCATTCCCGACGCGCATCGTCACCTCGTCCTTCGCCGGTCTCCTCTTATTCCGCAACTCCTGTTTTGAGTTACAAATATGAGCAACCGCACCGGTATCAAATACCCAGGAGCTACTACGAGCGCTGGTAAGGTACACATCAATAACATGTATATCACATATACCTTTGGTATTGTCGGCCTTCTTATCCACTAAGTACTTGGGGCAGTTCCGCTTCCAGTGACCGTTTCCCTTGCAATAAAAGCACTCAGTCTCAGGCTTGGGTCCATGCTTTGGCTTCTTCCCGGCAACTGGCTTACCGGGCGCGGCAACCCCCTTGCCGTCCTTCTTGAAGTTCTTCTTACCCTTGCCTTTCTTGAAACTAGTGGTTTTATTGACCATCAACACTTGATGTTCCTTTTTGATCTCCACCTCCGCTGATTTCAGCATTGAATATACCTCAGGAATGGTCTTTTCCATCCCCTGCATATTGAAGTTCATCACAAAGCTCTTGTAGCTAGGTGGGAGCGACTGAAGGATTCTGTCAACGACCGCGTCATCCGGGAGATTAACTCCCAGCTGAGATAAGCGATTGTGTAACCCAGACATTTTGAGTATGTGCTCGCTGACAGAACTATTCTCCTCCATCTTACAACTATAGAACTTGTCAGAGACTTCATATCTCTCGACCCAGGCATGAGCTTGGAAAACCATTTTCAGCTCTTGGAACATCTCATATGCTCCGTGCTGCTCAAAACGCTTTTGGAGCCCCGGTTCTAAGTTGTAAAGCATGCCGCACTGAACCAGGGAGTAATCATCAACACGTGCTTGCCAGGCGTTCATAACGTCTTGGTTTGCTGGGATAGGTGCTTCACCTAGCGGTGCTTCCAGGACATATGCTTTCTTGGCAGCTATGAGGATGATCCTCAAGTTCCGGACCCAGTCCGTATAGTTGCTACCATCGTCTTTCAGCTTGGTTTTCTCTAGGAACGCGTTGAAGTTGAGGTTGACATTAGCGTGGGCCATTTGATCTACAAGACATATTGTAAAGGTTTTAGACTAAGTTCATGATAATTAAGTTCATCTAATCAAATTATTAATGAACTCCCACTCAGACAAACATCCCTCTAGTCATCTAAGTGATACATGATCCGAGTCAACTAGGCCGTGTCCGATCATCACGTGAGACGGACTAGTCATCATCGGTGAACATCTTCATGTTGATCGTATCTGCTATACGACTCATGCTCGACCTTTCGGTCTCTTGTGTTCCGAGGCCATGTTTGTACATGCTAGGCTCGTCAAGTCAACCTAAGTGTATTGCATGTGTAAATCCGGCTTACACCCGTTGTATGCGAACGTTAGAACCTATCACACCCGATCATCACGTGGTGCTTCGCAACAACGAACCTTCGCAACGGTGCACAGTTAGGGGGGACACTTTCTTGAAATTTTAGCGAGGGATCATCTTATTTATGCTACCGTCGTTCTAAGCAAATAAGATGTAAAACATGATAAACATCACATGCAATCAAATAGTGACATGATATGGCCAATATCATTTTGCTCCTTTTGATCTCCATCTTCGGGGCGCCATGATCATCATCATCACCGGCATGACACCATGATCTCCATCATCGTGTCTTCATGAAGTTGTCTCGCCAACTATTACTTCTACTACTATGGCTAACGGTTAGCAATAAAGTAAAGTAATTACATGACGTTCCAGTTGACACGCAGGTCATAAATAAATTAAGACAACTCCTATGGCTCCCGCCGGTTGTCATACTCATCGACATGCAAGTCGTGATTCCTATTACAAGAACATGATCAATCTCATACATCACATATATCATTCATCACATCCTTCTGGCCATATCACATCACATGACACTTTCTGCAAAAACAAGTTAGACGTCCTCTAATTGTTGTTGCAAATTTTTACGTGGCTGCTATAGGTTTCTAGCAAGAACGTTTCTTACCTACGCCAAAACCACAACGTGATATGCCAATTTTTATTTACCCTTCATAAGGACCCTTTTCATCGAATCCGATCTGACTAAAGTGGGAGAGACAGACTGTAACACCCCGGTGTAATGATGCTACAGTAACCCTTGGGGTTAAGTTAATCTTTTTGCTAAACATGTGTCTGATCATTATTATCTCATGTTTCTTTCAACTTTCCCTTTTTATGCAAATTCAAATGCTAAGTGAAATTCAAAATTTCTCAAACATGAAAACAAAAATGTTCATCGTGTGGAAAATATTCTTCTGGTAATATTGGTGGTGAACCAACTTTTTTTGCAAAGTACCTAAATGGCCTAAAATAGCTATAACAGAAAGTTGTTAAAAAAAGAAAGCAAAAGTTAAAACAAAAACAAAAGGAGAGAAAAGGGGATAGAGCCCCTGACCTCCCATTGGGCCTCGGCCCACCCCAGCTAGGCCGGCCCGCTCCCCCTCCCCGGTCATCCCTTTCCTCTCTGTTCACGCGACCGAGCCCCCCCCCCCCCAGCTCGTTCCCACCGGACCCGGCGCGGCGCCCCGCGCTGCCACGTCGCCGGCGAGGGGAAAAGGGCAGCCCCGACGCCTCGGGCTCCCTCCCCACTCGCCCACTTGCCCCCTCTCTCCCTCGTCGATCTCTCTTTCTGCTCGCTTACTCCCCTCTCTCTGACCCGAGCGCGCCCGCTGCCATCTTCCGTCGTCACCGCGGCCACCGGAGCCGTCTCGTCCTCCTGACCTGTCCACCAGCACCGTCGACGTCTGCTCCCTCTTCCTCAGCCTCGCATCCGAGCCGGAGGCCACTACATCGCCCGGATCGAGCCGGTGACCACCGTGGATCATCGGAGCTCCTCCGCCCCGTCCGTCGCCGACTCCGTCGACCCGCTGCGCTCCTAAGCATCCAAGGGCCACTGTGAGCCGCATCGTAAGCTGCCGCACCGAACCCCTCTCTTTCTCCCCTCTCCCCGCGCTCGCAATCGCCGTTCTTCTTCATGGCCGAACCGCCGCCGCGCCATTCGTCACCGTCGTTTCGGTCGACATTGAGCTCGACCGAGTTCTCGGCCATGCTCCTCGACGCCGTAGGGACCCGTAGCGCCCTCAGTTAGTGCAACCGCCCTCTCTAGCGTCAATTCCGCCGTTGCCCGAAAGCCATCGCCGCCAAGCTCGACGCCGGTGACTTTTCCGGCCTCCCCAGCGTAGTCTAGCAGCACCACTCGACGCGGCTCCCTCCTAGCTTTCGAACGCAAGTCGTGTCACGCGAAATGGTGAACCGTAGGCAATTTCCGAACCTCGCCGGCGATGCGCCGCCGCGAAATGGCCCGTCGGAGTTACTCCGGTCACCATCGCCGGCGTGGGCTGACGTGGATGCCTGGGGCCTGTCCCCTGAGCCACTGACCGTGGGCCCGTGGGGCCTGTTGACTGACTAGGCAGCTCAGTACCACTGACGTGCGGGCCCCACCACTTAAATAACTAATTAAAATGATTTTATAATTAAAAGTAATTAGTTTAGCTAATTAGTCACTGACATGTGGGACCCAGCTGCTAATTAACCACGTTTAATTAAAATAACCCACTGTTAGCCCTCTGTCTATGACATGTAGGACCCACTGGTCAGTTCGACCAGTCAGTGGGTCTGTTGACTTGCTGATGTCATGCTGACACTCTGCTGACGTCATTTTATCTTTTCTGTTAATTTAAATAAATCCAGAAAATGGTTTAATCTTTGAAAATTCATAGAAAATAAACCGTAACTCGGATGAAAATGTTTTCTATATGAAAGTTGCTCAGAAAAATCCAACGAATCCGAATACACGGTCCGTTCATCTGTCACATGCCCCTAGCATGCTGAACATGGAACATTCCTCCTCCGGTCATCTGTTTGATACAGGTCCGGAACCGGGAATACATTCCCGGTTGAATTCCCCCTTCACCTATATCGTGTAGCCTTACGTTAGGTCACACCCCGCACCGCATATTGCCATGTTATGCTTTGTGATGCTTTGTCTGCTTTATATTTACTGTTTCTTCCCCCTCTTCTCTCCGGTAGACCCCGAGACTGATGTCGCCCCTGTGATCGACTACGTCGACGACGACCCCTCCTTGCCAGAGCAACCAGGCAAGCCCCCCTTTGATCATCCCGATATCGCCCATTCCATTCTCTCATGCTTGCATTAGATTTTGCTACTGTTATTGTTTGCTCCTATTCTGATGCATAGCCTCTTTTGTAACCTGCTCATTGTACCCTGCCTGCTTATCCTAAAACTGCTTAGTATAGGTTGGTTAATGATCCATCAGTGACCCCCACCTTGTCCTTGTTGCCCCTGCTTCATCATTGAAGACCCGATCAACGGGATCGAAGACCATGCCCCGGCACCGCACATCACTTTCCCCTTAGTTGCTCGACACTATTGGGTTACTATCGAGTGCCGAGGGTGAGACCTCTACAGCACTTCTGATGTTAACCCTGTAGTGTAGCTAATCGGTCGTGGTCATCGAGGGTGATTCCGCCTTAACCACTTCTGATACGACTCTGTCGTGCAACCCCTCAAGTGTGAACCTCGGGGGTGGTTCCTCTTACGTTCACCTTGATGATTACATCGAGTGGAATTCACCGGGGGTGATTCCTCGGGTTTTCCCCTTAATGTTTGGACACACAGTTACTATGGTTACTATGACTTCACACTGAACCATGTTACTAAAGACGGGTCGACCCTGAGGGGTACCCGCGCGAGCTTAATTGCGAGTGATGTGGAGTCGGGTTGACCTGGAAGGTGCCCGCGAGATAATTACGAGGCGTGGCCGGGCATTCCTAGCCCTTGCCGCAAGTCCTCGAGACGGGGCGACGGGGTCACCTCTTTCGTGAGTCTCTGCTTGTTACCGCGCGTTCCTAATCCACTACGATTTGGATATTTGATCCGAGGGGCCTCTGGCCTGATAGCACTAACCATCACGTGGGCATAGTATGGGCGTACTGCGTCGTATGCATCAGCCGAAGCTTAATAGACGTCATGCGACTGAGCGGCGCGCGCCGGGTTGGACTGGTAAGCTCCTACCTTTTTAAGCAGGTAGCTAGGTCTGCTCACCGGCCGCCCACGCAACGTGCAGGAGTTCCCGGGGCGATGGCCCATGACCCCTGGGGGCATAGGTTTAGTCCGGCGTGCTTGACCTCTCTATTAAGCCTAGGTCGGGTTGCGGCGTATTGTTTGGCCGAGGCCGGGCATGACCCAGGAAAGTGTGTCCGGCCGGAGTTAATCGAGCGTGGTGGGTAAGTTGGTGCACCCCTGCAGGGAAGAAAACATCTATCGATAGCCTGTCCTACGGTAACGGACACTTGGAGTTGTATCCCGATCGATACAACTAGAACTGGATACTTGTGATGAGACTTGGATATGAGATGATAACTGGATAGTATGGCTCTGGGATTGCTTCTCGCAGGGAGTCAAGAAAGGATCTCTGGCCGAGGTTGATAACATTTCTACTACTTTACTTTATGCTACTCTACTTTCTCCTGTTGCTGCAAGATGGTGGTTTCCAGAAGATGCTAGTCTTTGATAGGACTAGGCCTTCTCTCTATTCTGGCATTTCTGCAGCCCAGTCCACATATACAACCTTCCTTTGATAATGTTGCATATGTAGTGTAGATCTTTGCTTGCGAGTACTTTGGATGAGTACTCACGGTTGCTTTGCTCCCCCTTTGCCCCTTTCTTCTTCTTTTCGGTTGATGCAACCAGATGTCGGAGCCCAGGAGCCAAATGCCACCGCCGATGCCTACTACTA
Source organism: Aegilops tauschii subsp. strangulata (assembly GCF_002575655.3). Taxonomy (NCBI): domain Eukaryota; kingdom Viridiplantae; phylum Streptophyta; class Magnoliopsida; order Poales; family Poaceae; genus Aegilops; species Aegilops tauschii. The sequence continues at coordinate 539,088,537 of NC_053041.3, forward strand.
CGTGGAGACCGACGACGACCAGGAGTAGTTAGGAGGCTCCCAGGCAGGAGGTCGTGCCTCTTCGATCGTGTTGCTTTTGTACTAGCCTTCTTAAGGCATCCCTGTTCAACTTATGTCTGTACTCAGATATTGTTGCTTCCGCTGACTCTTGTGTTTTCGAGCTTATGTATTTGAGCCCTCGAGGCCCCTGGCTTGTAATATAAAGCTTGTATTATTTTAATTTGTGTCTAGAGTTGTGTTGTGATATCTTCCCGTGAGTCCTTGATCTTGATCGTACACATTTGCGTGTATGATTAGTGTACGATTGAATCGAGGGCGTTACACAGACACCCGCTAGCCACCTTATGCAACTAGTGCATGTCAGTCGGTGGAACCTGTCTCACGTAAGCGTACGTGTAAGGTCGGTCCGGGCCGCTTCATCCTACGATGCCGCCGAATCAAGATAAGACTAGTAACGGCAAGTAAATTGACAAAATCGACGCCCACAAGAACTTGTGTTCTACTCGTGCATAGAAACTACGCATAGACCGTACCTAGCTCATGATCCCACTGTTGGGGATCGTTGCAGAAATTAAAAAAATTCTACGCATCACCAAGATCAATCTATGGAGTTTACTAGCAACGAGAGGGGAGTGCATCTTCATACCTTTGAAGATCGCGATGCGGAAGCGTTGCAAGAACGCAGTTGGAGGAGTCGTACACGTAGCGATTCAGATCGCGGCAGAATCTGATCCAAGCACCGAACAACGGTGCCTCCGTGTTCAACACACGTGCAGCCCGGTGACGTCTCCCACGCCTTGATCTAGCAAGGAGGAGGGAGAGGTTGAGGAAGAAGGCTCCAACAGCAGCACGGCGGCGTGGTGGTGGTGGAGTGGCAGTTCTCCGGCAGGGCTTCGCCAAGCTCACGCGGAGGAGGAGAGGTGTTGGGGAGGGCAGGGGCTGCGCCTTGGATGTGGTGTTGCAGCCCTCCCTCCACCCCTCTAATTATAGGGAGAAGGGCGAAGGGGGCCGGCCCCTCTAGATGAGATCTAGAGGGGGGCGGCGGCCAAGGGGGAGGGGGCTTGCCCCCCAAGCAAGGGGGGCGCCCCCTTTAGGGTTCCCCCCAACCCTAGGCGCATGGGCCCTAGGGGGGATGGCGCCCAGCCCACTTAGGGGCTGGTTCCCTTCCACCTACAGCCTATAAGGCCCTCCGGGGCAGGTGGACCCTCCCGGTGGACCCCCGGAACCCCTCCGGTGGTCCCGGTACAATACCGGTATACCCCCGAATATTTCCGGTGACCGTATGATGACTTCCCATATATAAATCTTCACCTCCGGACCAATCCGGAACTCCTCGTGACATCAGGGATCTCATCCGGGACTCCGAACAACATTCGGTAATCACATACAAACCTTCCTTATAACCCTAGCGTCATCGAACCTTAAGTGTGTAGACCCTACGGGTTCGGGAATCATGCAGACATGACCGAGACACCTCTCTAGCCAATAACCAACAGCGGGATCTGGATACCCATGTTGGCTCCCACACGTTCCACGATGATCTCATCGGATGAACCACGATGTCGAGGATTCAAGCAATCCCGTATACAATTCCCTTTGTCAATCGGTACGTTACTTGCCCGAGATTCGATCGTCAGTATCCCAATACCTCGTTCAATCTCGTTACCGGCAAGTCACTTTACTCGTTCCGTAATGCATGATCCCGTGACCAACTACTTGGTCACATTGAGCTCATTATGATGATGCATTACCGAGTGGGCCCAGAGATACCTCTCCGTCGTACGGAGTGACAAATCCCAGTCTCGATCCGTGCCAACCCAACAGACACTTTCGGAGATACCTGTAGTGCACCTTTATAGCCACCCAGTTACGTTGTGACGTTTGGTACACCCAAAGCATTCCTACCGCATCCGGGAGTTGCACGATCTCATGGTCTAAGGAAATGATACTTGATATTAGAAAAGCTTTAGCAAACGAACTACACAATCTAGTGCTATGCTTAGGATTGGGTCTTGTCCATCACATCATTCTCCTAATGATGTGATCCCGTTATCAATGACATCCAATGTCCATGGTCAGGAAACCGTAACCATCTATTGATCAACGAGCTAGTCAACTAGAGGCTCACTAGGGACATGTTGTGGTCTATGTATTCACACATGTATTACGATTTCCGGATAACACAATTATAGCATGAACAATAGACAATTATCATGAACAAGGAAATATAATAATAACCATTTTATTATTGCCTCTAGGGCATATTTCCAACACTAGAGCCCTCGGGCAAATTCTCCACGAAGTCCTTATACCGGGCCATCGCTCCCACCCCTCGACCTGCCCCCCTGGAGATGATCTGGTCGATCATACTTCCTCTGAAAATCTAGATCTTCCTATGGCAATGGATCCATGGGCGGGTCCCCTCGGGCGTAGAGGTGCTGAAGCGTAATGGTCTGGGAGATGGGACTTGCCCCTGGTGTGAGACGGAAGAAGACTCTAATCACATCTTCTTCTCGTGCGTATCTGCCCAGTTCCACTGGAACTGCCTTCGTGAGGTCATCGGTGGAGGTTGGTGTAACACCAATTTCCGGGACCTCTTCACGAAGCTTAGGCCTCCCTGATACGTCTCCAACGTATCTATAATTTATGAAGTATTCATGTTGTTATTTTATCATTCTTGGATGTTTTATAATCAATTTATAGCAACTTTATATCATTTTTTGGGACTAACCTATTGACCCAGTGCCCAGTGCCAGTTGCTGTTTTTTGCTTGCTTTTTACATCGCAGGAAATCAATACCAAACGGAGTCCAAACGCAACGAAACTCCACGGGGATTTTTTATGGACCAGAAGGAACCCAATGGGCCAGAGCTGCACCTGGGGGGTGCCCCGAGGGGGGCACAACCCACCAGGGCGTGCCAGGCCCACCTGGCGCACCCATGTGGGTTGTGCCCAACTCGGTGGCCTCCCGCACCCCTTCTTTGCACTATAAATTCCCAAATATTCCGAAACCCATCGGGGTTAACCTAGATCAGAAGTTCCGCCGCCGCAAGGTCTCTGTATCCGCGAAAACCAATCTAGACCCCGTTCCGGCACCTTGCCGGAGGGGGAATCATCTCCGGTGGCCATCTTCATCATCCCGGCGGCCACCACGATGAGGAGGGAGTAGTCCACCCTCGGGGCTGAGGGTTTGTTCCAGTAGCTATGTGTTTAATCTCTCTCTCTCGTGATCTATATCATGGGCTTCGTTAATATAGTCGGATCATATGATGTTTCTACCCTCTATACTCTTGTTATGATGAATTGAATCTTTACCCTTCAAAGTTTTGTATTGTCGGATTGAATATTCAGAGATGAGAACACATGATGTATGTCTTGCAATATGAATACTTGAGGTGACAATTGGGGTATCTTATTGATTCACTTGATATATGTTATGGCATTCAACTCGCGGATTCCCGCGGTGATATTGGGGTAATCTATGCATAGGGGTTGATGCACGTTTTTCTCCGGTAGAAACTTTGGGGTCTCTTTGTAGTTCTTTGTGTGGATTGAGTATTATGAATATGAATATGCTCTGGTGTTATCTTAGTACGAACTCTTGATTAGATCGAACGAAAAGAATAGCTTGCGTTATTCTAGTACGAACTCTAGGATAGATTGATCGGAAAGAATAGCTTTGAGGTGGCTTCGTACCCTACAAACAATTCCTATCTTTTGTTCTCCGCTAATAGGAACTCAGGAGTGATTCTTTGCTGCACTTTGAGGGATAATCATATGATCCAACTATGTTAGCACTGTTGGGAGATTGCACTAGCGAAAGTACGGACCCTAGGCCTCTTTTTCAAGCATTGCAATACCGTTTTTGTGCTCGTTTACTATTTGCTACCTTGCTGTTTTTATTTATTCAGATTATAAAAATATATTTCTAGAATCTATATTACACATTTATCGCCATCTCTTCGCCGAACCAGTGCACCTATACAATTTGCCATTGTATTGGGTGTGTTGGGGACACAAGAGATTTCTTGTATTTGGTTGCAGGATCGTTTGAGAGAGACCATCTTCATCCTACACCTCTCACGGATTGATAAACCTTAGGTCATCCACTTGAGGGAAAATTGCTACTGTCCTACAAAACTCTGCGCTTGGAGGCCCAACACGAGTCTACAAGAATAAAGTTGCGTAGTAGACATCAAGCTCTTTTCTGGCGCCGTTGCCGGGGAGGTGAGTGCATGAAGGTATATCTTTAGATCTTGCGATTGAATCTTTTAGTTTCTTGTTTTATCACTAGTTTGGTTCGTAAGAAAAACTACAAAAAAATGGAATTGAGGTTGCATCGTATTATTGATCATCTTTATAATATCTTTCTTGAAAATGATGGATCGGAAAATTGTGCTCAATTGTTAGAAGAAGAAGTCAATAAAATGTTTGGCACAAAATATTTGAATGATGAGCATGCTTGCAATGTTGTTAGTATGAATTCTTTGAATATCCATGATGCTAATGATATGCCAAGCCACAAGCTTGGGGATGCTATGTTTGATGAGAATGACATGTTTGAGAATTTATTTGCTGCAATTAATGTTTGTCCCAAGCTTGGGGAGACTATGTTTAATGAAGATGATCTTTTTAGTCCCCCTACTTTGAATGATCAAACTTATTTTGATGATAGCATGCCTCCTATTTATGATGATTACATTGATGAAAGTGGATTTGGAGAGGTCATGACTTTATTTAGTGATACATCCCTTATTCTGGAAGAGGTTTCAATTGACTATGGCAATAAAGTTGCTTTCTATGATGATTATTATGATATCATGTATGCCATAGAGAGTAATGAATTTTCTATGCTTATGGATCATGAAGAGAATGCTTTATGTAATGGTTATATTGATGAATCTATTCATGATGCTACTGAAAATTATTATGAGAGAGGAACTTATGATTCATGATGTTCTCTTTGTGTTTCAATTCTTATCTTTTATGCGAGCATCATTGAATCATCATGCCTAGCTTAAAAGGCATTAAAGAAAAGCGCTTGTTGGGAGACAACCCAACACTTTTACCTACTGTTTTTGTGTGTTAACATGATTATGCTACTGTATTGATCATGTTTTATTGCTTTGTTTCAATAAAGTGCCAAGTAAAGCCTTTGGGATCATGTTGGGTGATAGTTGATTTGACCATGCTGAAAAACAAAAACTTTTGCGCTCACAAAAATAAGTCTCATTTTTTAACAGAAGAGTGCTTTTGAGTTGATTATTTTTGCAGAAGTTTAATATACAAATTGCTCACGTGGTCCAATTTGTTTCATAATTTTTGGAGTAGCAGAGGTATGGTAGTTATCCAGATCATTAGAGACTGTTCTGTTTTTGACAGATTCTGTTTTCAATGCATAGTTTGCTTGTTTCCTAGTTTCTATGGCTTATATTGCTCAATATAAATTGTAGAAATGATATGCTACAGTAGGCATTATTTGGAAACAATTATGAATCTTGTATTTGACAGTACCAAAGTGAAATGGCTTGCTCTTTATCATACTAACCTATCTCACGAAGTTTTGTTAAGTTTTGTGTGATTGAAGTTTTCAAGTTTTGGGTGAGATATCGATATGAGGAGAATAAGGAGTGACAAGAACCTAAGCTTGGGGATGCCCAAGGCACCCCCAAGGAAATATTCAAGGAAGATCCAAGCGACTAAGCTTGGGGATGCCCCGGAAGGCATCCCCTCTTTCGTCTCCAACATTACCGGTAACCTTACTTGGAGCTATGTTTTCATTCGTCACATGATATGTGTTTTGCTTGGAGCATCAATTTATTTTGTTAGGATTTGCTTGCTGTTATTTATAATAAAGTTTTGCATCTTTCATTTCAATACAAATGTCAAGGATAGCCTTTGCCATGCTTATGTTACAAGTCTACATGTTGCTGATTGGAAACAGAAGTTTACCGCTGTTGCAAAAATTCACTAGAAAAGTCAGAGTGCGATAAAATGTTGAAGCTTTTTGCAAATTAAGCTCTGATAAATTATCTACAGTTTGGTAGATTTTCATAATTTTTGGAGTTAGGGAAGTATGATGAATCTTGCGTTCTTTACAGACTGTACTATTTTGGCAGATTGCTGTTATGGTTGCATTGTTTGCATATGTTTGCTTGTTTAATGATTCTATTTGAGGATAGGAGTATTAAATATGCAGAGGCATTTAGTATGCAATGTTGAATAATAATTTTTGTGATTTGCTACAGTAGAGTATGATAAAGTTTTTGCATTGGTTTATACTAACTTATCTCACGAGTTCTTGCTGAGTTTTGTGTGGATGAAGTTTTTAAGATTAAGGGAAACCGTGATATAAAATGAATTAAGGAGACACAAAAGCTCAAGCTCGGGGATGCCCAAGGCATCCCAAGATAATATTTCAAGAAGTCTCAAGCATCTAAGCTTGGGGATGCCCTGGTAGGCATCCCACCTTTCTTCTTCAACAATTATCGGTTAGTATCAGTTCAGCCTAAGTTTTTGCTTCTTCACATGATGTGTGCTTTCCTTGAAATGTCATTTTGTTTTGTTTTGCTTGTTGTTTTAATAAATTACTTAGATCTGAAGGCTTTAAATAAGAGAGAGTCCTCAATTAGCTACCCATTTGCTTAACTACTCATTTGATCTTCACTTATATCTTTTTGGAGTAGTTTGTCATTTACTCTTGTGCTTCACTTATATCCTATGAGTAAAATTGTTGAATGAATTGAATATCATGAAGCTGAAATCATATCATGCCTAGTGGTAGCTTCACATTTGGGTTTAGAAAGTGAAATCTTTTGAGGCTTGACAATCACAATATTGGTCATACAAGCAATTCACGAATAATTAGTATAAGGAAGAGAACTTTCACATGCAAATACACTATCCTAGAAATCTTTTGTGATTGTGAGCCCCCATCAAAATATTATATGCCAAAATTGTTGACGTTGGACAAGGAAGACAACGTAATGATTTATGTTTATTCATATTCACATAGAAGTCATATTGTCATAGATCCTTCAACATGTGGTGCTTGCCCCCTATCTTTGCTAGCCAAAAATTCCGCACTAAGTAGAGATACTACTTGTGCATCCAAAAACCCTTAAACCCAAATCTTATCTTCAAGTGTCCACCATACCTACCTAGGGATTGAGCAAGATCCCTCAAGTAAGTTGTCATCGGTGCAAAAAGGCAATAAAAATTAAAGGCAATAAAAATTGCTTCTAAAAGTGTTACATCATTTAGTGTAAGAGAAAATTGAGCATTGTACGAACTTATGATGGCAAAGCAATAAAAGCGACGGACTGCATAATAAAGGTTGCTATCATAAGGGGCAATATAACGTGATGTTCTTTTGCACTAAGGGATTGAGCATACAAACAAATAAGCGCATGGCAACCTCTGCTTCCCTCTGCGAAGGGCCTATCTTTTACTTTTCAGTATTTATTTTTATGTAAAGAGTCAAAGTTTTTCTCTCTATTCCTTTTTATTTTTCTTTTTTGGCAAGCATCATGTGGTGAGTAAAGATCTAGGCACATATGTCCAGTTGAATATGGGTAGCATGAGTTATTATTGTTGACATCACCCTTGAGGTGAATACGTTGGGAGGCAAAACAATAAACCCCTATCTTTCTATGTGTCCGGTTGAAACGTTTTGCTCATGAGTATGCGGTGAGTGTTAGCAATCATAGAAGACTATATGATGGTTGAGTATGTGGAGCTCTTACTTAAACTATGTTGAATAAGTTAAATTGCAATTGCTTGATGACTAAGAACATAGGTTGTTGAGTTTCAAGAGAGTTCATTGTTTGAACCTTAACATGTGAATTGGTTGCCACTATAACATGAGAAGTTCCATAAGAAAGAATTGCTGTTATGATGCTAAGAAAAGTGATTGAAATTGTCATTGATCAAACTTATGCACTTTGCTAGCATTCACACTTCATAATTTATTTCTTTTATCATTTACCTACTCGAGGACGAGCAGTAATTAAGCTTGGGGATGTTGATACGTCTCCAACGTATCTATAATTTATGAAGTATTCATGTTGTTATTTTATCATTCTTGGATGTTTTACAATCAATTTATAGCAACTTTATATCATTTTTGGGACTAACCTATTGACCCAGTGCCCAGTGCCAGTTGTTGTTTTTTGCTTGTTTTTTACATCGCAGGAAATCAATACCAAACGGAGTCCAAACGCAACGAAACTCCACGGGGATTTTTTATGGACCAGAAGGAACCCAATGGGCCAGAGCTGCACCTGGGGGGTGCCCCGAGGGGGGCACAACCCACCTGGGCGCGCCCTGGTGGGTTGTGCCCTCCTCGGTGGCCTCCCGCACCCCTTCTTTGCACTATAAATTCCCAAATATTCCGAAACCCATCGGGGTTAACCTAGATCAGAAGTTCCACCGCCGCAAGGTCTTTGTATCCGCGAAAACCAATCTAGACCCTGTTCCGGCACCCTGCCGGAGGGGGGAATCGTCTCCGGTAGCCATCATCATCATCCCGACGGCAACCATGGTGAGGAGGGAGTAGTCCACCCTCGGGGATGAGGGTTTGTACCAGTAGCTATGTGTTTAATCTCTCTCTCTCTCTCTCTCGTGATCTATATCATGGGCTTTGTTAATATAGTCGGATCATATGATGTTTCTACCCTCTATACTCTTGTTATGATGAATTGAATCTTTACCCTTCAAAGTTTTGTATTGTCGGATTGAATATTCAGAGATGAGAACACATGATGTATGTCTTGCAATATGAATACTTGAGGTGACAATTGGGGTATCTTATTGATTCACTTGATATATGTTATGGCATTCAACTCGCGGATTCCCGCGGTGATATTGGGGTAATCTATGCATAGGGGTTGATGCACGTTTTTCTCTGGTAGAAACTTTGGGGTCTCTTTGTAGTTCTTTGTGTGGATTTAGTATTATGAATATGAATATGCTCTGGTGTTATCTTAGTACGAACTCTTGATAAGATCGAACGGGAAGAATAGCTTGCGTTATTCTAGTACGAACTCTAGGATAGATTGATCGGAAAGAATAGCTTTGAGGTGGCTTCGTACCCTACAAACAATTCCTATCTTTTGTTCTCCGCTAATAGGAACTCGGGAGTGATTCTTTGCTGCACTTTGAGGGATAATCATATGATCCAACTATGTTAGCACTGTTGGGAGATTGCACTAGCGAAAGTACGGACCCTAGGCCTCTTTTTCAAGCATTGCATTGCTGTTTTTGTGCCCGTTTACTATTTGCTACCTTGCTGTTTTATTTATTCAGATTATAAAAATATATTTCTAGCATCCATATTACACATTTATCACCATCTCTTCGCCGAACTAGTGCACCTATACAATTTGCCATTGTATTGGGTGTGTTGGGGACACAAGAGATTTCTTGTATTTGGTTGCAAGATCGTTTGAGAGAGACCATCTTCATCCTACACCTCTCACAGATTGATAAACCAGGTCATCCACTTAAGGGAAAATTGCTACTGTACTACAAAACTATGCACTTGGAGGCCCAACACGAGTCTACAAGAATAAAGTTGCGTAGTAGACATCACTCCCCCCCCCACCCCAGCGAGTCGCCACATCAAGTGGCTGGCCATTGGGGTCCTTGCGTGGACACTTTGGACGGTTCGAAATAAGCTTGTGATCTAGTGTGTTCCTCTTCGACGTGCTACTGACGCGGTGTTCAAAATGTGTGGTTACTTGCAGCTTTGGCGGCCGCTTAGCCGCCACCGGGACAGGGACGCCATCAACACCATCATTGTTGATCTCCGTGCGATGGCCCTTTGCTTAGCGCCGCCGCTTCCTCCGCCACCACCAGAGTTGGATTAACTTCCTCATTGCGGTGCCTCCGCCTTGTTTGATGTTTTTAGGGCTTGTTTGAGCTGTGCCCTCAGCAGAACCCGTCTGTACTTTGTGTCGTGGAACCTTTGTGTGTGTGTGTGTGTGAACCTTTGTTACTTTGTGCCGGTGGTGGTTTGCTTTATATATAAAGCGGGGCGAAAGCCTTTTCAGTTAAAAGAAGAGAGATGGTAGCTTGCACCTTACCAAATTCCAATGCATTTTTTTACTCCACTCCATAGTTTGTCGTAAAATTTCTACATGTATACTTATTCGTGGATGAAGGGAGTACGCCTGTCATGGGTCGTGGCCACATCCAGGTGGAGTGCCCAGCCCCTTACATAAATTAAAAACACATTCAAGTCTTTGGGGTGATGCCTTCTTCATCTGCATCCATTGGTGGCTCGCGTAAGCAGAGCTCATTGTATGGTTGTAGCGGTTAGGAAGTTGCCGATGCAGATCAAAAGATGTCGTCAGCAACGAAGAAAAAAGTCGTCTGGAGTAGAAACTTCAGAGAGGGCAAAACACAACACCCTCGACATGCCTCGTAATGTTGGCAGGAAGCACCACTAGAACGAGGATGATGGCGGGAGGACTTATTCCATGTCGATAGCGACACCATCGACTACTAGAGACTAAAACCTAAACTGAGTCCTAACCCTACCATCATCAAACTAAAACAGTGGGTGGCCGCCGCTTTGTCTCCTAGGGTATAGCGGGAGCAACGAATCTTTCTTTGCGTTAAATCATGGGAGTTTGCTCCCGCTTTCTAGTGCAAAATGTTAAAATTACATGCTCGAATCTATTATCAGGTTACAAGAAATAACAGATATAATACACGATGAATAATTAATCAAAAGAAAGAGAAATGTGTGGAAACAGGTGCTATTAAATTTAAATTTAAAATTGTTTTTTAAAATGCTAGAACAATATAGATGATGATTTGACACTCACTCCAGGTGAGTCCCACCAGTGAGCTGGTGGTTTGATGCATCATCAATGGTTTGGAGTGCTACATAAGATGCCCAAATATGACTGCATGAATCACCCAACACTCCATTACTATGAGCTAATGTATGCATCTTCAGTTCTTTACTGCACGTGTCCCCTGATGCCCTACAAATAACAATGTATTCTCGCTGTCTCACAAACAGGCACAGCTGCAATACTACATGCAGCACCGGCAACATGTACTCGTTCGTGTTTAACCTAGAATAATACCTCAAGCAAAGGTGAAGAGATGCCAGATTGAGAGTGAAATGCATAAGAACTGCAGAAGATTGGATTCGATGGGTACCTTGAGATCTATCTATCATGTCATATAAATAGGCTACAAAACCCCACGTATTTTTACAACCTGGAGCACCATCATAACACATTAACAGACATACTACATCATTACCGAATTACGTCGGCTCTTATTTTTCCTACCAAGCTACAAAATATTACAACACTCCTCAGCTCGAGCAGTCATTGTCAGGGAACCATAGCCCTATTTGAACCCCATAGCAACCACTGGGATCCTGACTAGGTGGCGCCGGTCGCCCTTCATCGTGATCTCGCCGAAACTGTAGGTGCCGGTCACCGACCTCGTCGTGAGGGTCACAGTGATCTCTCTAGATGACCCGGGGAGCACTGTCAGCGCGGGAGGCGAGACATCCAGCGCGATCTCCGGCGACATTCTGGTCATGATGGTGTAGGTTTCCGCCTCATCGGCCACGTTCGTGACCGTCCGCTTCACGGTCTGGATGCCTTTGAGCTGTGATACCGTGATGGAGGGGATGTTGAGGTCGTAGGGCCGCTGCCCCTTCGGGCCGGAGCCGCAGCGTGAGCCGGTTATGTTTGATACTTCGCTTGGATCAACGTCAGGGATGGAGCAAAGAAATGTGATGTAATCTTGGTGAGCTGCCAACACAAGCATTGCAATGTTAGATTTGAATATGGCATCACTATGGTAATAATAACATGGAAGGGACATAATTATTTAAGAGCAGACTTGCAACACAAATTCACAGTAGCGCAGAAGAGAAATTCACAATAGACTTGCATAAAAAAAAATCAACTTACTTGCATCTAGAACTAGCCCAGGATCCAGGGCAGCTTTTGGGTTAACCGCGCCACTGCCATAATCAAATGGTGTGGCCCGTGCAAGTGTCATCATTTCTGACGTGGAGTATTGCTGCGCTCTGAGAGGATGGCTCCCTTTGTCGATCGTATTGGCAGTAGTCATCAAGGCGGACTTTATTGCTGACGGGCTCCACTTGGGATACTTCTGTTTTATTAGTGCTGCAATGCCAGCAATATGTGGTGCAGCCATGCTAGTTCCAGACATCATTGCAAATCCTTCCCCTAGAATGTTTTTTTTGGCATGCAGAGAATTTGGGTTAGCTCAGAGCCTCAGCCTCAGACAGAATGGCTGTCTTTCCACTTTATTGATTACTACCATTACAAGGGACAAGATTATTTAAACTAGATCACGTCCTAAAGCATTCAGCATGTGGGCATAAGAGGAATCAAAGCAGCATTTCTTATTTAAACTAGATTAACAATTTATAAGATTATCCTGAAACAAGCTTGTGTGCCATTACCGAGGGATAAACTCTGACAAACTTACCAGCGTAGTTTGCTTCATCTGTTCCATTAGGTGCCCATGCGGACCATATGAGATTGCCAGGAGCGAGTATATCAGGTTTGAGAACATCAGCATCTTGGAAGCTAAAATCTTTTACATCAGGCCCCCGGGAAGAGAACAACGCAACCTGGGGAGCTGAATTGAACAGTGTTGGTGCCAAGCCATCTGCAATACCGACTGTTGCTTGGAACGCTGTTGCCCGTCCAGCCCAGTCTCTCGTTGTAGAAGAGTTGTAGTAGTCTATAAGATCCTACATGGCCAAAATTGATGTCAATGTGCTATATCAGAAAAATCATTATAGAACTTAACATGCGTGGGTATTTTAACAAATTTTCTCATTTGCAATGTCATCCTACAATAGCAGCAATACATACAATCCACATCACTGCTCTGGAAGTATCTGAAATATCTCGAAGTATTTGCAAGTTGGTTCCTTGAGATTTGAGAACAATTCTATTGTATGTGAACTTTTTTTAACTCTGCCTTCTAAGCCGCTTATTGACAGAAAACAAATAAACAGGCTGATCTACTTCATGCTTATAGTACAGGTCGCATCTACTTTTACAAATGGTGCTTGTCTATACATATCTGCACAATAGGCTCCATCGAAGCTAAATACCTTTGTTTTGCTGACATCTGTGATGAGAATCCCAGGAATATTGACAGGCACAGGATCAAACTTTGTCCCTGGGTAACTATCTTCTACAGCAACAACAAAGCCAGCTGCACCTAGACTCTTGGCTGTTTGAGACACTTTCTTGATTGAAGCCGTCCCAGAAATATAATTAAAAGAATAGCCGCACAATAGAATTTTCCCCTGAACTTTCCTCTTATTTAAGAGTTCTGGTCTTTGACAATCTAGTGCACTGTACTTGGTTGAAGATGAACCCAGCAGAGCATCAGTAGCAGAAATCAGGCCAAACGATTTATTTCCATGTGTTGCAGCTGTAGTCAGATAAGATAATTGTCAACTAACCACAGGTAGAAATGTTAATTGTCAGAATACCAGCACCAGTCACAGTACTATAAAATGGACATTTGTTGACAGTTATTACAAGATTACACAGAAGGACTTCAACTCTACAATCAAGAGCCTACAAAGAGAACAAGACAAATTTTCCAACCAAAGCATTTTCACAGTCAGATAAAAAGATGCTGGATAAGTAGTATATTAGGATCTAATAAGAGTCTGGGTACATAGTACAATGGGAACTCAAGGTAGAGTCCATGTGTGGACATTAGCACTATAAATAAGTGTGGGGCTAGCCAAGGATACTTTTATGACAGCATGCATCAATCGATGCAGAGATCAGTGGGACTACATCTTTTTGGGGGAAAAAGAGAGCCAAGAATACTGTTTACATGTTACAAATGCAGGATATTTCTTGTTATGCAGTATGCACCAAATATCCAAATGAACTTACGTGATACTCCAAGTCCAGCAATACGCTTTCCATTTCCTAGTATCAAATGATTCTTGTATCTGCGGTCATCAACTCCAGCGGCAACAGTGGTTATCCATGGGCTGAATGACACCAGTGTTTTTGGAAATGGTCCTCCATTTCCTGCAGCTTGGGCAACAAACACGCCAGCTTTTACGGCAGAAAGAAGCGCTGCATCAAAAGGATTGAGAAAAGTAGTCCGTGTAGCTGTTGGTGGGCTATTTGGTCCAACAGAAAGGTTGAGAATGTCAACACCATCTTGAACAGCCTGCAGGTAGCCATCCACATACATTAGCTCCTATATGTTGGAGGCTTACAGTACTAACATGCATTACAGTTATCCAGCAGGTATTCTTTTCATTCATTGCACAATACAGTCTATGGATAATACAGTAGCAAGTTATTACGTTCTAGAGATGAGTTTCTAAAGTTACCATTGCAAGTATTTCATTGTATATATTGCATGAAATGGAACTCTAAAATTCAAAGCCATACTAGTGAATGCAAACCAGAATTTAACCCCAGAGTTTTTCGATAACTGAAGTTAATAGCTCCCACTTGATTTAGAAGTAAGCAGGCGGCTCTGTTTTGGGGTTTATACACCCCAAATCTCATAAATCACACTTTTCAACCCCCAAGGCCATAACAGTCATAAAGTTGTCCCAGGTATCTACTCAATATCAAGTACGGTAAACTGTTGGTGGGAATAATGATACAATCAAATGTATATTTTGGTGAGAAGTTTGGCGAAATTAATAGTGTACCTGATCAATTGCTGCCACAACGTCAGATACATAACCACCAAAAAGCCTGTAAAGAACCTTGTACACAGCTATCCTGAAAGTGACAAGCACAAACTCAAAAAGGTAAGTCATTGGTGAGGAAGCAAGATCAAAATGGCTCTCTCGGTGAATCCAGCTATGATGATACTGAGTATTGACTACTGATGAGTGATGAGTGCTTATGTTCTTCTGCCAAACAGGTATTGTTTCTTTCTTTCTTTTTTTGGAAGGAAACAGGCACTGTACTTGTCCTAACAGGATAATGCTAGTCATACAAAGATAGAATAAAGCAAAACCCTATCCTTGAGGTGGGTAATTTAGCATTGATGTTGGCTGTACAAGGTTTAACTTTGTTCAGAAATTCCAAGGAAATCAAAACTTACCTAGCTCGTGGAGCCATGCCACTTGCTTTGCCAAATTCGTAGCCATGCATTCGCACCGGAATCCCATTGTTTCCAGCAGCAATTGCAGCTATATGACTGTTGAGGGAGGGGTAAAAGGTAAACATATATCAGATAAGCCGTGCCATTTTTCACATGAACAGAATGACTTTCGGTCAAAACCAACGTTGCAAACAACCACATTGATTAAATATGAAGATGATGCTTGGAACGGAAAGGTTTACTTTACAGGCCAACCATCATCATTTGAAACAAGATGCCCACAGGTTTGGAAGTTACAAGCAGATTTTTTTCTTCATGTGTGGCATTTTTAGTGCAACAAAGCACAACAAATTACTTAATACTAAGAGCTAAGGGCATCAGGAGCATTACCTTCCATGACCATCGCCGTCTAATGGAGATGCAAACTCAACATCGGGATTAAACGCTCCAGCAGCAATTGCAGCTTTTGCAAAATGTTGGGCCCCAACTATCTTCCCATTGCAGAAGCTTCTTTGTGTTACTGGATCTATCTCACATTTCCCCTTGTAACGAGGAACAGGTCCATAAGGATCAGTTCTGTGGGTAGAGAAGCTTGGATGTTCAGGATAAATTCCTGAATCCACAAAACCAATCACCACATCTTCACCTGCTCTATCAAATCCACCTCCTGTTGGCCATACCGCTGTCGTCAATCCAAGAAACTGTGGAGTGTGTGTTGTCAACTTCTGTATCTTTGTATCTCTCTCCACGTACTTAACACCTGGGGCTTTCCTTAAGAAATCAGCCTAACACAGTGGAACATTACTGCATTTAGCCACGATAACAATGCAAAACTGGAAAGGAAAACATATGTGCCAGACAGAAAATTTATTATGCCAAATACCTGCAAAGATGACATGTGAACTGCAAACCCATTAATAAGATGATGGTAGCTATAAAGCTTCTCGTAAGTTCCCGCTACAAAAAGCGAGTCCAGAAGCTTCTCATGGTGCCTTCGGAGGTGAAGAGAGTATGATGTGACAGCCTCACTGCGAATCAGGAAACTTTGGAGTGAGCACAGACTATTATCTTTGCATCATAGTATTAATACTTCAATTAGAGAGGGTAGTTCCAAGTGTAACTGAAGTACTGAAGTTGAAAATTGCAATTCATCAATAACATATCTCATTTACAACAGTGTGAAATCTCCCAAAATAGACTTGAAAAATCATGAATGCCAGGCAACACAAAACAAATGTTAAGAGACATGGCCATGAATATGTAGCAGAGTACAATACCTGGTAACATCCATCTCTTCATCCAAATCCGCCGCGGTCGCTGGAAATCCTTCGACTCCGCCTGTGTAGCTCACAACCGGGTCGCCAACCATGGTAACAATGTACACATCATGCGTCCCAAGTACCACTTGTGGCACAAGTGCAAGAAGCAAACAGGCAAGGCCGAGCCCCTTCATCTTCACCGGTGTATGAACAGCAACACTGCAGAACCTTTCAAGAAGAGAGACTATCAGAGACAAGCACTTAACATGAGAATCATAATAGTGGCAGCTCTTGGGCATTAGTTGGGCAGCATGACGGCAAATGTGCAACGACTATATGCCTGTACTGCACTGATGCCACAGTAAATCACACACCGCCCCAGTCACAACAGGAATGGTCCCCATGGTGCCCACCATTGTTCTGTGATGCCGGAGTTTCCGATCTCATAGGTCTCCCATGAGTATGCATTCATGAGACCTCTTAAATTAGGCTGCCCGGTGAAATCAATGGCCCTTCAGAGCAAGCGGCTACATGGCACGCACAGTGTATGCATTTCGTATCACTCCATTCTCCTCAGTGGAGAACAGGTGGGCACTCAGTCAGTTGAAACTAAAATAATAGCAGTATACTGCTCCACTGAGAATGGGACATCAGTAAAGATCTCTGGATTACGGATTGAATAAAAAAACTATGGACTGCACTGCGAACACTGAACAGTGAATCACAGCCGAAAAGCAAGCAGATTAATCTGGGGCTATACGGCCGGTCATTTGATCCAAGGTGCAGCCGTGGGAACTAAAAAAACTCTGTTTTTCAAGCAAAAACGCGTGAAGGAGACTGTTAAATCTTACGCTACAGTTATACTGTTCCCGATAATGCGGCCATCTTATTATGATACAGTTACACAGGCCGGTTCTAAGCTGTACTGCTAAGTGCTAACACCCTATTAAAACCCAATATGCAGAAGTAAATCGAAAGCAAAAATAAGGTGGAAAATATCTCGCTTCGCAGGGGGAACAGATAATGCGAGTCGGGAGACAAGCAAATCACCTGGGAGCCCAAGCATTCCCCGGCGCAGCTCGGCCGCCACCCCCCGTCGGTCGCTCAGCCCGCGCCGGCCGCCTCGGGGAATGGCGGCGCGCCCAGGCGGGAGGAGGTGGTGGGGGAGCGGCGGCGGCAGCGGCAGCAGCGAAGCACGGGGAGTGGCTAGGGTTTGCGGCGCGGTGGGAGGGGAAGCAGCGGGGAGCGGGAGCGGGAGTGGGGGAGCAGTGGAGGAGGCAGAGCAAAGCGTGGGCTAATGGCGACGCCTTTGTCTTTGTCTTTTAATGGAGTCCGGAGGGAGGCCTCGAATATAGCAGTTTTTTTTTCTCCCTCCTCTTTCGCTTTTGCCACCTGTGCTGCCCGGTTCACGTGGGCCGTGCCTCCCGGGCCCATACGTCGGCGAGCCGCTGCGGACGCTCGCTGCGGCGTGGGGCCAGCAGCTGGCGCTCCCCACGTGCCCCGCCGACGGACTGACCCAGCGAGGCGTGAATGCGGCCGTGGGTCCCCGGCGGTGGCGTGCGGGGCACACCCGTGTGGCTCTCTGCGGCGCGGGTCCTTGCCACCGGTGCGCGAGGCCGGGCCACGTACGCCGCGCCCGGCGACCTCGTGCCGGCCAGCGGCGTCAGTGTCGGGTGGAGGGAAGCGTAGGGAGAGTAGGAGGCTAGGAGGGCGGCGGCGCGCGGCTCCGTGGAACTGCCGCAGCAGACCACCGGGAGGCCACGTACGGGGGAGCAGAAGGAGACGTTGGCGATGTCAGGGCCTTTGTCGCGCGGTTTTTCGAATCCGTCGGCCACGGGAACGAGCAAGGGATCGGACGAGGACGTGCGTGCCGTGCGCGCCAGCGTGTCGGCCGACCCGCCGCAGCTCGCGATCCGGCGCAAGGCAGAAGCAGCCAAGGTGGTTGGAGCATCCAAGATGGCGGAACAGCGACCCAAGATATGATTTTCCTATCATGCCACTGTTCCAGCGGTTAACCAATCAGAACAGAAAGTAATAAAAGTTGATTGTTAATTTCTTGTTATTATACAAGTAGAGTACTACATCCCTAGATCTTCTTTGGTTCGTATGATTTAAACAAGGTGGGGAAGTAGAAATAAGAGAGAGTTTGGTGTCCCCGCCACATTTTTTTAAGCACGCAATTTGCGTGCCATAACTTTATAGAAAAAAAGAATATCAAGTACAAGATGACTACCATTCGCTACAAACAACGAGTGTAGCACAACTTCATATCCGGCTAGTTCAAGGACAACCACCCACGACAACACAACTACAACGCAAAAGAGCCTACCCAAAACCGAAAACCTCGTCGCGTCTCGACCGACGTCGATCACCTCCGAAGAACAGCCGCTCCCTCCAAGCTTCCCTTGCCAACACACCATCCCCCATAAAGCCAAAAGGAGGTGGCAAGAGGATGGCAGGACTCAATCCGACCTGAGAAAAGCACTGATGAGGTCACCTACTATAGGTAGGGTCAAAGACCTGTCATCTAGGGCCCACCTAGGGCCCCACACCATCATTGGTAGGTCTCTGGACCATGAGCACATTCGGATGTGTATAACAGGAAGTCCACTCGGACGCACTGACGACACTCGGATGCCTCCCCCCAGTTGGC
Organism: Aegilops tauschii subsp. strangulata; assembly: GCF_002575655.3. Lineage (NCBI taxonomy): Eukaryota > Viridiplantae > Streptophyta > Magnoliopsida > Poales > Poaceae > Aegilops > Aegilops tauschii. The sequence goes on from NC_053041.3 coordinate 539,107,566, forward strand.
CCGACCATCACCACTCGGGACAAGGAAGGCGAGGGGACAACGTGGGAGCTGCAACAGTTGAGTAGTCTTAAATCAGGCTTAAAGCAGAGTCATAGCTATCGTTACGTGTAACCGCCGTAGTTGTGACTATTTACACATGTAACTGTTGTAGTTATGGGCATTAATCACCCTTGCGGCGTGGGAGTGAAAGGGGCTGCGGCGCACTCTATATAAGCCGCCCTCCTCCTCCTAAGCAGGGGTTAAGCACTCTCTGTAATCACACACCCCAAAACAAAACAAGCCTCAGGACACGAGACGTAGGGCTGTTACCTCCTCCGAGAGGGGTCTGAACTCGCAAACACTGAGTGTTACACCTGTGCCGTAGTTAGTACTCATTGTCGGTGTCAAAACCGGCGTATCTCGGGTAGGGGGTCCCGAACTATGCGTCTAAGGTCGATGGTAACAGGAGACGGGGGACACGATGTTTACCCAGGTTCGGTCCCTCTCGATGGAGGTAATACCCTACTTCCTGCTTGATTGATCTTGATGAATATGAGGATTACAAGAGTTGATCTACCACGAGATCGTAATGGCTAAACCTTAGAAGTTTAGCCTGTATGATTATGATTCTCTCTACGGACTAAACCCTCCGGTTTATATAGACACCGGAGGGGCCTAGGGTTGTACATAGTCAGTTTACAGAGGAAGGAATCTTCATATCCGAACGCCAAGCTTGCCATCCACGCAAAGGAGAGTCCTATCCGGACACGGGAGGAAGTCTTCTATCTTGTATCTCCATGGCCCATCAGTCCGGCCCACGTCTCATAGGCCGGACGCCCGAGGACCCCTTAATCCAGGACTCTCTCAGTAGCCCCTGAACCAGGCTTCAATGACGATGTGTCCGACGCGCAAATTGTCTTCGGCATTGCAAGGCGGGTTCCTCCTCCGAATACTTCAAAGTAGTCCTCGATCACAGAAAACGTGTCCGGCTTTGCAAAACAAGCTCCACATACAGCCGCAAAGATTATAATATCAACAAGTCCCATCTACTGACATTTTTTGTAGTGAGATGCCACGTCCCTGCACGGTCATTATTTCGAACCGTTTTTAGCCTCCCGCTCCACGTTTCGAGATGCGGTTTCCATTGGCACGTCTTGTCGAAGCAGAGATCGTGTCCCCTTATCACAAGATTCTCATCAATACGGGCGTGGGTAATCCCACCGTGACGTTCGCCTGACCCTTGGGGAATAGGCGAGTTTTAAGGCGAGTGGGGAGGCGCTTGACATTCGCTGCCTTTATAAAGAGATAAGGATTCACCCTTTCACCCACGCCCTCTTTCTCTCTGCCCACCCATTCTCGAGCTCCAGTGCCCAAGCTTCCATCCTTTCCGCCCCAAAAAGCACTCCGAGCATGTCCGGATCTGGAGCACAGGGCAAGTGGATGGCCTCCTCCGTCACGGAGAAGGACATCATGAAGCTCCGGGAGGCGGGGTACCTGGCCCAGGAAATCGCCCACCGGCTTCCGGCCAAGGGGCAGATCGTCCCCACCCCAAAGCCCCAGGAGAGGGTGGTGTTCATTCCCCATTTCGTCCGCGGGTTGGGATTTCCCCTCCACCCATTCGTCCGCGGACTCATGTTCTACTATGGGCTAGATTTCCATGATCTGGCCCCAAACTCCTTCCTCAACATCTCGGCATTCATGGTCGTGTGGGAGGCCTTCCTCCGCATTCCACCCCACTTCGGATTGTGGCTAAAGACCTTCAATGTGAAGCCGAAGGTGGTGGGTGGTCAACACGCAGAGTGCGGAGGCGCTATGGTGAGCAAGATGTCCCAAAGGCACCTTCGTGGAGACTGTCAAAGGGTGGCGGCAACAGTGGTTCTACGTCACAGAGCCCCGCGACACCACCTGGGCCGTGGCTCCCGAATTCAAGTCCGGGGCCCCAATGCGGCTCACCTCCTGGCTAGAGAAGGGCATGGACTGGGCCTCATCGGACGAGCTGACGGCGCTGCAGACGCGCATCAAGAGCATGGTGGACAAGAACATCAAGCTTGTCAATGTGATCCAGGTGATGCTTTTTCGCCGGATCCTTCCTTGCCAAAGCCGGACTTGCAATTTTTGGGAGTTCGATCCGGCCAAGCACCAGACCTTGCAACAGTTCTTTGGTGCTATGCACGAAGGCATCTGGAAGGTGCTTTTAAAGGCCAATGAGACGTGGTCGAAGACGACCGAGGACCGTGGGTACAATCGGACCCATCCCGCCAGTCCCGTAAGTTTTTCGTATTTCAAGGTGTATCCTTCACCTGTACATTCAAGGAAGATGTCTAAGCTTCCCTATCTGTCTTCTCAGGGCTGGACGACGAAGGCGGAGCGGATCCAGTGTCCGGCTCCGCTGCCCGAAAACCCAACAATCCCACTTCTGACGAAGATGCTGGTTCCGGCGCCCTATCAGGCGCCGGAGAAGAAGGCCAAGGAGACCAGAAGTGGCCTCCGCCGTCAAGGCACTTCGGACGTGATGTCCGAAGATGCCGAAACCCACTCCTCCCCCGCCACCGAGGACGACGAGGAGGAGGAGGAGGAAAGCAACTCTCCCCCCGAGGGGGGAAGGAGGAAAAGGATGGCCTCCACGAATCTGGAGGCAGAGGCGCCCAAGAAGGGGAAGGTCTCCCTTGCGGACAACTCCGCGTTGGACATCGATAGCAGCTCCGAGTGGCGCCCCAGGGAGAAGCCCTGGCCGTATCGTAAGTACTCAAAGGCACTTATACACACATATATCTAACTTCTTTACTTCGTGGTTGTAATATGTCGAATCATGCGCTGCAGTCCAGCCCACGCCTGCCCCCAGCGATCCTCATCTTCGGGGAATTCGCTGGATCCAAATGTGATGGATAGCGGGTCGCTTCCTGCGGCCTCCTCTCCCAAGGACATGGACGATGCCGAGGTGTTGTCCTGAAGGACCTCCCCAGACCAGGGAGAGGTACAGGAGGCCGTCAGGGTGGCGCCATAGGGTGATACCTTGGCCGCCGGACACATGGGGGAGCAAATCCCCCCGGAGACTGGTGATGGGGGCCATATCCAATTCGGCCCCCAGCCGAATACTGTTCCGGAGGCCCATACGGCTCCGGAATCAGGCAAGCATCTTCCTTCGAAAGAGGGAGGTGCACCTGTTCCGCCGATGACCTCTGTCCATCCAAAGGCACCGGATACTTTACTGGAAGCACTGCAAAGTGCTTCTACTGTTGAGGAACACCGTAACCTCATGGGTACGGTGGTTGAGAGGGTTCAGTCTGCTAAGAGCGGACTGACCGAAGCCTACACCAGCCTTCTAACAGGCTTTGAGGTATGCGACGTAATTTATGCAAAAAGAATGTCATAGTATAGACAGTAGCCCACTACAAAAATATACACTTCCATGATGATACGTGTTTGTCACAGTAGGTCGCGTTTTTTGTCATGCATGTACATCCATGACAAATTTATGACAGAATCAAGATAGTCATACCTGTGCTGTCGTAGAAGTGTTCCATGACATTAGCAAAATTATCGTCACGGAAGTGTCCACTTCCATGACGATAAATCGCGCGTCACAGAAGTGCTTTCGTCGAGGGTGACCGACACGTGGCATCCACCGTAACGGAACGCCGTTAAGCTATCGGATCGGGTTTTGGATCCGATAACCGTTAACAGCCCCGACCAATGGGGATTTTCCACGTGTAAAATCATCATTGGCTAGAGGAAACACGTGTCGGCTCATCGTTGGCACAAATGTCATCCACTCACTGGACAGAAGGCGCCTATGATACGTCGACACGTGGCACGGCCCAACAGTGGCCCATTCCTGTGAAAAGGCCGGCCCGTTTGACTTGGTCAAAAGCTGGCGGGCCAGCCCATGGAAAGCCTGTTAATGGCATGTTCGCATATAGCCCATTTACAACCCGCTAACCCAAGGCCCGTTATGCCCTATCCGAATTAGGCCCAGTAGCGTCATCTCGGCCATCCAATATGATTCCAGCCCGTTTTCACTTCTGGCCCATGTATAGCCCATGACGCCTTTCGTCCCATATGAGGCCCTTTGTAACTCTTGGCCCATTAGCGGCCCGTGCTGAAACTGGCCCGTAATGAACAGTGTATTACTTTACACCCATTAACGGCCCATGGTGAAACTGGCCCGTAATGAACAGTGTATCACTTTATACCCATTAACGGCCCGTTATTCCGTTGGGCCGTTTCCAGCCCAAGTTAACTTTCGGCCTTCTGAGGGCCCATTTATTCTTGGGCTCATTTGCAGCATTCGGTTACTTACGGCCCGTTACTGTCATTTTCTGCTTGTGGGCCAAATTCAGCCCGTCGTTACAGTCGGCCCGTTTGTGGACCGTTAGTCTGTTGGGCCATTTTCATAGCATCACCAAATACGGCCTATTAACGATGGCCCGTTATGGTCGGCCCATGAATGGACGATTCCAACTCTAGCTCGTTTACGGCCATAATGCGGTCTGTTTGGCCCATGTTTGGCCAATCGATCATACGGCCCGTATAAGGCCCATTCATGATACGACCCGCAGAAGGCCCATTGTTTCTACGACCCGTAGAAGGCCCATTGTTTCTACGGCCCGTAGAAGGCCCACTGTTTCTACGGCCAGTAGGAGGCCCAGTGTCACTACAGTAAATATTAGCCCATGGTTATTGTGGCCTAGTTTTAAAAAATAGGTTATTGCAGCCACTAGCTAACCGCGGAAAAAGAACTGCAATGACTACAAGCAAACAAATAAACAAGACAACAAGGAAATAAATAAGCAAGCAACTAACGCTAGGCTATCACGGCTATTACACATATTACATCCACTGGGCATCAAAGTTCGCCACCAGTGCAAATATAGGGAACAAAGCAGCATATCATATACACTGGTTGTCAAAGTTGGCGACCAGCGCAAATAAACGCCGCAGCAAAACAAATCCAGAACTGAAACTACTTTAGAAGATCTCAAGAAACAATATCCTGGGTACCCATAATGCTGGCAAGATGCTTAGCAAGCTTATTAACTTTCTCTTGTTTGGCGCTTAAATCCTCCAGCGCTTGCTGTTGCACTAGAAAATATGCATCTGAATTCTGCAGGGACTTCCTCAGTCCTTCAGCTTCCTGTCGCAGCCCATCTGATTGATGTCTTTCAACTTGAAGTTGAGACTCAAGAAGACGAACTGATTCAGGCAGCGAGTTCGAAGAGCTTGTGCCAGCAGTAGTGGCCAGTAACTCGAACACTACATCAAGACATGACTTTTGGGTTCCCTCACTGTCGTCAAGGTAGTTTTTATCAGCTTTCTTGGAGACCAACAGGGATGTCTCACTATCTTGAACCTTATCTACATTACTTCCTTTACCATTGGATAACGCGGTACTGTTCTCCAATATTTTGTCCGCATTCTAAAAGAGAAACAAGCAGACACATCACATGTTTACGATGTTGTATATGAAACTCATTTTGGTAAATGAGTTCAGTAGTAAAGTGGACAGGATAACAACATGAAACAAACATATATCTATGTACCATGGTCACTTTATGGTCTATATCATTCTAGTTTTTGTTGCCAAATCAAGATAGAGACACAGTTCAAATAATATTTGTTCAAGACAAAGCAGAATATACAGAATATAAGTGTGGGTAACTATAGAGCAATAACAACACTTGTAATGTGCATGACATGAGAACATAACTGTTTATTCAATTGAAACTGAAATCAACATAGAGCAGGTTACAACAGCAAACCAGTTAAAGAAACAGGTTTAAAACATACCTGTTGTGCCATTGGAGTTTCAATTCCATCCTTCAAATTTGAAAATAGTTGGTATGAGTAAATACAGTAATGCAAGAGCAAAGGAGTATGAACCATAGCTACCGAACCTGACCTGAGAACAAATCTTCTTCTCGTTTAAGCGTTGAGTTGGGATTCGGAGTGGTGGTCCTCGTGCTTTGGGCACTGCAGTTCCCTTACTAACTGCTCGTGTTTGGGTGCTCTGTGGTGGAGACGGTGTTGTGTCAACTGGAACTGGGTTACTATCTGCCGGGGTTGGGGTTAGAAGGGGTGTAGCTGGTTCTCTGTCCAACTGGGTAGGGGTACAATCTGCGAGAGTCTGGGTTATGTGTGGTGGATCTGGTCCTTGGGCAAGTACAACCGTGGTTCTATATGCATCAACTGGTAGCACTATCTTTTCTGAAGACCGTGTTGTTACTCCCTTAGATACCGCCATCACGCTCTCCAATTCAAATGGCTGATAAACAAGAAAAGTAATTGAAGGTATAAACATTGTATGATAGACAGGTGCAATGGATAGTGGGGAATAAAAGAGGGCATGAAATAATTCATATTTATGTTGTCTAACCAAACAGGATAGCATGACACAATTTCACATATATGATGGCTAACTAAACAGGATATCATGACACAATTTCACATTATGATGGCTAACTAAAAAAGATGGAGAGACATAGTTCAAAATATGAGACTATGTAAACAGGATGACATGACATAACTATATAATGTGTTTATTAAATAGGTTGGCATGCCATAATTCACATACATTCATGGATAGAATGCCATAATTCAAAATATGATGACTGTAAACACTAAACAAGATGAGATGATATAACTATATGATGTCTTTATTAAATGGGTTGCCATGCCATAATTCAGATAGATAATGTGTATGTACTATGTAAACATGATGGCATGATATAATTCAAATATATGATTTATACAGTAAGCAAGTAAGCAGATGGCAATCCATATATGATGTAAAAACTAAGCAATGCAAGACAACATGCATGACATGGGTAATATAACCCTGCCAAGTTTGAGCATAGACCTCAGGGGGGAAATAGGACTGGTCACCAGTCTCTGAACACTAGTAGAAAACAGGGTATAGGTCACAGGGCAGTTTTCACATTAGCCCCGGTCTAGTCACGAACCGGGACCCATGGGGGTATTCGTCCCGGTTCGTGAGCCCAGGGGGGCGGCCGGGGCCTTGTGGGCATTGGTCCCGGTTCGTATGGAACCATTTGTCCCGGTTTGAGCCACGAACCGGGACTAATGGTCCTCGCTCCTGGCCCACAACCATTTGTCCCGGTTCTTGGCATGAACAGGGACAGAAGGCCCGGATTTAGTACCGGTTCATGCCACGAACCGGGACCAATGAGGTGCCTATATATACCCCTCGCCCGCGAGCAGAGCACTCCAGTGCTCTGTTTTTCTCTGGCCGGCGAGGGGAGGGCTTTGTGGTGCTCTAGCTCACCTCCTATGCACATGAGGTGTTCGATGAAATGCCCGAGCCACACTAGTTAAGCTTTGTCCTCTCGAAGCTCGACCTCAAAGCTCCATTTTCCTCGAGATTTGTCTAGGTTTAGCGGCCCGTCACGTCCCATTCCCGTCTTCACCGCCGTCGACCGCCCGCGCCGATCTCGTCGCCGGCACCACCGTGGTGAGCCTCTTGTTCTTATCTTCTTTTTGAAAGAAAAAAATTCTTACTTTAGATAGATACTTGTCTAATTTTCTTACTATTTTATTCCTTCTTATTACATAGTGCGATGGTTTTGGTATCTGCCCCCGTCGGCCCTCGTCCTGTCTATGATTCGGATGTGGTATATATTATCTTTTAATAACTATTTGATTCATTTATTGTTTATGACAAATATACCGACCAGCGTGACATAGATTTTATTTATCTAGGAGGTGGTTGAACCGGAAATTCTAACCGACCCTATTGTCGAGAGGTTAAATTTAGTTGAAGAAGAAAACAATTACTTGAAGGAAAAAATAAAAAAAATTGAGGAGGAGAAGATGATATTGGAGTTGCATGTTGCGGATGTCGTCGATGATCACAAGATCAAGATGGATGCAATGCGCTTGAAGATTAGAAAGATTAGAAAATATGCCATTCATACCGAGGCTTGGTATCATTATGCCGTTGGATCAATTGTTACCTTGGTTGCGATTATGATCGCATTTGTTTTCGCATTGAAATGTTTTACATAGTTTCAATGTATGGTTTAATTAATTAGATGCTCTGGAGAGCTATATATATGTTGTTAGATGAGAACTATGTATGTACTTTGGTTCTAATGTGATGATGAACTTCTATTAATTTGGTCACTTAATTATCTATTCATGATGTTCTGTAATGGTTTTTGACACACTTAATTATATATAATGCACGCAGATGAACCGGCAATGGATGTACGGTGACAGACACACCTCCGAGTACATTAAGGGCGTGCATGATTTTCTCGAAGTGGCTGAGGCAAACAAGCAGAATGGTTTTATGTGTTGTCCATGCCCTACATGTGGGAATACGAAGTCTTACTCTGACCGGAAAATCCTTCATGCCCACCTGCTTTACAAGGGTTTCATGCCACACTATAATGTTTGGACGAGGCACGGAGAAATGGGGGTTATGATGGAAGACGGCGAAGAAGAAGAGGACGATGACAACTATGTGCCCCCTGAATACGGTGATGCTGCAACGGGGGAAGCTGCTGAAGATCAAGAGGAACCAGACGATGTGCCCAATGATGCTGCAACGGGGGAAGCTGCTGAAGATCAAGAGGAACCAGACGATATGCCCAATGATGCTGCAAGGGGGAAGCTGCTGAAGATGAAGATGAACCAGTGCCCAATGATGATGATCTCCGCCGGGTCATTGTCGATGCAAGGACGCAATGCGAAAGTCAAAAGGAGAAGCTGAAGTTCGATCGCATGTTAGAGGATCACAAAAAAGGGTTGTACCCCAATTGCAAAGATGGCAACACAAAGCTCGGTACCGTACTGGAATTGCTGCAGTGGAAGGCAGAGAATGCTGTGCCTGACAAAGGATTTGAGAAGCTATTGAAAATATTGAAGAAGAAGCTTCCAAAGGATAACGAATTGCCCGACAGTACATACGCAGCAAAGAAGGTCGTATGCCCTCTAGGATTGGAGGTGCAGAAGATACATGCATGCCCTAATGACTGCATCCTCTACCGCGGTGCGTACAAGGATCTGAACGCATGCCCGGTATGCGGTGCATTGCGGTATAAGATCAGACGAGATGACCCTGGTGATGTTGACGGCGAGCCCCCAGGAAGAGGGTTCCTGCGAAGGTGATGTGGTATGCTCCTATAATACCACGGTTGAAACGTCTGTTCAGAAATGAAGAGCATGCCAAGTTGATGCGATGGCACAGTGAGGACCGTAAGAAAGACGGGAAGTTGAGAGCACCCGCTGACGGGTCGCAGTGGAGAAAAATCGAGAGAAAGTACTGGGCTGAGTTTGCAGCTGACCCAAGGAACGTATGGTTTGGTTTAAGCGCGGATGGCATTAATCCTTTCGGGGAGCAGAGCAGCAATCACAACACCTGGCCCGTGACTCTATGTATGTATAACCTTCCTCCTTGGATGTGCATGAAGCGGAAGTTCATTATGATGCCAGTTCTCATCCAAGGCCATAAGCAACCCGGCAACGACATTGATGTGTACCTAAGGCCATTAGTTGAAGAACTTTTACAGCTGTGGAATGGAAACGGTGTACGTACGTGGGATGAGCACAAACAGGAGGAATTTAACCTGCACGCGTTGCTGTTTGTAACCATCAACGATTGGCCCGCTCTCAGTAACCTTTCAGGACAGACAAATAAGGGATACCACGCATGCACGCACTGTTTAGAAGACACTGAAAGTATATACCTGGACAAAAGCAGGAAGAATGTGTACCTGGGCCATCGTCGATTTCTTCCGACCAACCATCAATGTCGAAAGAAAGGCAAGCATTTCAAAGGCGAGGCAGATCACCGGAAGAAGCCCGCCATGCGTACCGGTGATCACGTACTTGCTATGGTCAATGATTTACACGTAATCTTTTGAAAGGGTCCCGGCGGACTAGCTGTTCCGCATGACGTTGAGGGACACGCACCCATGTGGAAGAAGAAATCTATATTTTGGGACCTACCCTACTGGAAAGAGCTAGAGGTCCGCTCTTCAATCGACGTGATGCACGTGACGAAGAACCTTTGCGTGAACCTGCTAGGCTTCTTGGGCGTGTATGGGAAGACAAAAGATACACCTGAGGCACGGGAGGACCTGCAACGTTTGCACGAAAAAGATGGCATGCCTCCGAAGCAGTATGAAGGTCCTGCCAGCTACGCTCTTACGAAAGAAGAGAAAGAAATCTTCTTTGAATGCCTGCTCAGTATGAAGGTCCCGACTGGCTTCTCGTCGAATATAAAGGGAATAATAAATATGCCAGAGAAAAAGTTCCAGAACCTAAAGTCTCATGACTGCCACGTGATTATGACGCAACTGCTTCCGGTTGCATTGAGGGGGCTTCTATCGGAAAACACCCGATTAGCCATTGTGAAGATATGTGCATTCCTCAATGCAATCTCTCAGAAGGTGATCGATCCAGAAATCATACCAAGGCTAAGGAGTGATGTGGCGCAATGTCTTGTCAGTTTCGAGCTGGTGTTCCCACCATCCTTCTTCAATATCATGACGCACGTCCTAGTTCATCTAGTCGACGAGATTGTCATTCTGGGGCCCGTATTTCTACACAATATGTTCCCCTTTGAGAGGTTCATGGGAGTCCTAAAGAAATATGTCCGTAACCGCGCTAGGCCAGAAGGAAGCATCTCCATGGGCCATCAAACAGAGGATGTCATTGGGTTTTGTGTTGACTTCATTCCTGGCCTTAAGAAGATAGGTCTCCCTAAATCGCGGTATGAGGGGAGACTGACTGGAAAAGGCACGCTAGGAGCGGACTCAATAATATGCAGGGACGGGCATTCTTGGTCTCAAGCACACTACACAGTTCTACAGAACTCTATTTTGGTGACCCCGTATGTCGATGAACACAAGAACAGTCTGCGCTCCAAACACCCGGAGCAGTGTGACGACTGGATTACATGTGAACACATCAGGACTTTCAGCAGTTGGTTGGAAACACGTCTCAGAGGTGACACCACTATTTGTGATGAGTTGTACTCGTTGTCCAGGGGACCATCTTCGACTGTATTGACTTACAAAGGATACAAGATAAATGGGAATACATTTTACATGATCGCCCAAGATCAAAAGAGCACCAACCAAAACAGCGGTGTCCGCTTTGATGCAGCAACCGAGAGGGGAAAGGACACATATTATGGTTACATAATGGACATATGGGAACTTGACTACGGACATGATTTTAAGGTCCCTTTGTTTAAGTGCAAATGGGTCAATCTGTCAGGAGGCGGGGTACAGGTAGACCCACAGTACGGAATGACAACAGTGGATCTGAACAATCTTGGGTACACTGACGAACCGTTCGTCCTAGCCAATGATGTGGCACAGGTTATCTATGTGAAGGACATGTCTACCAGACCGAGGAAAAGAAAAGATAAGGAAGCGAATACATCATACGATGAGCCAAAGCGGCACATAGTTCTTTCAGGAAAAAGGGACATTGTGGGAGTGGAGGGCAAGACAGACATGTCTGAAGATTATGAAAAGTTTCATGAAATTCCTCCCTTCAAAGTCAAGGCTGACCCAAGCATCCTGATAAACGATGAAGATTATCCATGGTTACGGCGCAATAAGCAAATGACACAAGCGAAGAAAAAGTGAAGACTTTCTCCCGCAACTATTATGATGATAGCATGCCAACTTTGTAATAGACGAGTATGATACCATTGTCCGTTTTGTACAAGAAGTGCATCTAGTTTTTGCCGTAACCCTCTCAACTTTCTTGCACATGCTATGTGGATGAAATGATGATACCATGCCAACTTACAACCTTTTCAGAGTTCATTTAAAATGCTTTATAAGCCCTGAGTGCAGAGAGGTTAGGCCCGTAAGCCTGCTTTAGAGAGGAGCTCGACAGCTCAGGCGCACCGCACCTTATAAACAGGTGCGGCTCTCTCTTAGCTAGCGAGGTGGGACTAAACTCACCACCACGCCGCTGTGCAAGGCCATTGGTCCCGGTTGGTGGCACGAACCGGGACCAATTCCACCCTTTGGTCCCTGTTGGTGCCACGGACCGGTACTAATGAGGCTGTGGCCCCACGAGCACCTTTAGTACCTGTTCGTGGCACGAACCGGTACTAGAGTTTCTTACTAGCTAAGCAGTTTTTTAGTCCCACCTCGCTAGCTGAGAGGCACCAGGAGCGGTTTGTAAGCCCTGAGTGCAGAGACGATGAAGAAGAGGCGCAATGCTCACGTTGCTTAGCTTCAAGCCTTGAGGAATAAGGTAGACTGCATCGAGCTATGTGCAGTGCAGTCTACACTATTCCGAAAGGCTTGAAGCAAATCAACGCGCATTGCGCCTCTTTTTTATTTTTAATCATTAAAAGCAAAAAGAATTTTCATAAAGAACTTTTTTTGATAGAAACTTTAATAGCAGAAAGAATTATCATAAAGTAAAATAAATAAGTAATTAGAAACAAAATAAAATAAAATAAATAAGTTTTTTGTTGTAAGTAGAAATAAAACAAAATAAATATAGCAAAAAAGAAAATAAAAAAACTAAATACAGCAAAAAGAATTTTCATAAAGAACTAATGGCACTAATAGAAAGTTTATATGTTTTCTAAAACTAATGGCACTAACAGACAGTTTATAATTTTGCTGACCTAAAAGCAAAAAGAATTAAAAAATAAAGCAAAAAACAGAAGAAAATAAATAATGCAAAAAATTTAAAAAACGGCCACCTATTGGGCCACCACGGCCTGAATACGACTAGAAACCCAACCTGGGCCAGGATTGAGGCCCGCAGAAGGCCCAATAGGCGAAGAAACAGCACAGTGTGACATTAGGCCCGTAAGCCTGCATTTGAGAGGAGCTCGAGAGGGCAGCCGCAGTGGAGCTTATAAACCACTCCGAGCCCCTCTCAACTAGCGAGGTGGGACTAAACTTTTGTCCGCGGGCAGCGCAAGGCCTTTGGTCTCGGTTGGTGGCACCAACCGGGACCAATGCCCACCCTTTAGTCCCGGTTGGTGCCACCAACCGGGACCAAAGGCCGCTGCTTCCCGCCCTTTGGGCTGCTGAAAAGAGGCCTTTGGTCCCGGTTGGTGGCACCAACCGGGACTAATGCCCACCTTTAGTCCCGGTTGGTGCCACGAACCGGGACTAAAGGCTTTCCTATATAAGTCCACACTTAGGAAATTTTCGACATACCTCGCCAGTTGCCCCCGACGCCGCTAGGCTGCCCGTGCTCGCCGTCGCCACCCGCTCCTCATCGCCGTCGTCCCGCGCCTTTGCCTCGACGGGTCGCCGCCCGGTGCTCGTCGCCGTCGCCCTGCCCCCACGCGCCGCCCCGCCTCGTGCTCCCCTGCTCGCACGCGCCGCCTCGGCGCCCCGAGACCCCTGCCCGGCCCGCGCGTGCTCGCCGGCGCCCTCGCCGCCCCCGCCCCGTCCCGGCCCCGTGCGCCGGCGCCCTCGCCGCCCCCGCCCCCGCCGTCGCCATCGTCCTAGCCGCCCCCGCTGTGAGAGCTGCCGCCCCGGCTCTGTTTTTTTATTTTTATTAGTTTAATTTTTTTGTTCATATGTGATGTATATGTGTATGTGGCTATAATGTATATGTGAACAAAAAAAAATTGTATGTATGTAGATGTTCAAAATGTATGAATATATATGTCAAAAATGTTTTTTTGTTCATAGAAAGTTTTTTGTTCATATATAGAAAGTTTTTATATATGACAATGGATATATATTCGATATATATGAGAAATGATGATCCACATGGAAAAGTTTTATATATGCAAAAGTTACAATTTTAGAAAAGTTTTATATATCTAGCTAGGAAGGGAAGAAGAAGAAAAAGAAGGATAGGAAAGAAGAAAATAAGAAGAGGAAAGAAAGAAGAAGAGGAGAGGAAGAAGAGGAGATATAAATAAGAAGAGTAAAAAAGAAGAAAAAGAAGAGGAGAAGAAGAAAGGAATAGAGGAGAAGAAGAAAAAATATAAAATATTATATTTTTTCTTCTTCTCCTCTATTCCTTTCTTCTTCTCCTCTTTTTTTTTTCTTCTTTTTTTTCTTCAATCCTCTCCTCTATTCCTTTCTTCTTCTCTCCTCTTTTTATTTCTTCTTTGTTTTCTTATGTTTTATCGTGTCTGTCGTCGTCGATATATACCCCTCCCGATAACTTCAACACGAGGGGGGGGGGGTCGATATACCCCCTCCCCGATAACATTATTTTCCCGTGTATGTATGTTGTCGTTGTCGATATTACCCCCTCCCGATAACTTCAACACGAGGGGGGATATAACTTCAACACGAGGGGGGGTCGATATACCCCCTCCTCGATAACATTATTTTCCCGTGTATGTATGTCGTCGTTGTCGATATATATAACTCCCTCCTAATAACTTCGACATGATGGACGGTCGATATGTATACCCCCTCTCGACCGTGATAACTAATACCACGGGAGCACCCCCCGGCCCTCTCGCTCGACCAAAACTCTCGAGGACACCCAAACCCTAGAAAAAAACGATGTCGGTCTCCTACCCCCTCCCGCCGCGCCCTACCCTTGAAGCGTTGCCTAGGCCACCCCAAACCCGGAATAAGCTAGGTCTACGTTTGCACTAATATATCCACCTGCTGTCATGTTTGTGTAATAATTGCCATGTTGTAATATTTGCAAAAACAATGGAGCACGGACGAGATGAGCAAGCAGAAGAGGTGTTGGGGGACATAATCTTAGCCGGAGGTGATATCTTGTCGTATCTTAACGACAATGATGGTCTGGAAGAACAGGGTGAAGAAGCTGGCTGCGGTGATCGAAGAGTGGAGGAGGAAAGACATGATTATGATGGCTCCGGTGACCCAATGCTGGTGCAAGAAGGAGCCCGTGGTGACGGCTCCGGTGACCGAACAGAGTCCGGCCAGGTAAATATATTAGTTAAGCCTGTGCTGACTAGCTAATTGATGCATTCATTGTTTTGGTATGTACACATGTTAATTAACACTCTTCTTTCTTCTTTTTTTAGCCCTCCGGATCGAGCACAACTGCGGTAAAGAGACGAGGCCTGAAGAGAAAGTTGCGCTCGGATGAAAGGTTTGAGATCACAGCAATCGCGCGCGACGGCCAACCGATTGAACCCATCCGGACAAAGGATGCTTTTGCTGCTCAGTGCGGGGTTCTAGTTAGGGACAAGATCCCGATCAGCATCCACCAATGGTATAAGCCTAAGAAGGAAGACCCTGAGGTGTCTTATGTCAATGATATGCAGAAAGATGATCTTTGGACTGAGCTGAAGGCAAATTTCACCCTACCACCAGAGGAGGATCCGGAGAAGCCAGTTATAGAGCAATTAATCAAGTCTCATGCTCTTAAGAAGATGGCAGACCTATTCAGGAGGTGGAAGAATGAGCTGAAAACGTTTGTCGACAAAAAAGAGACACCTGAATTCATCGGCCGGTATGAGAAGATCAGAGATCACTGGCCCGCATTTGTGGCCCACAAGACATCGGAAAAGAGTAAGAAGATGTCAGCGACAAACAAGATGAATGCTGCGAAGAAGAAGCTTCACCATCGCACGGGGTCAGGTGGCTACCTCAAAGCCCGGCCTAAGTGGGCCAAGTCTGAGAATGATCTGCTTGATAAAGGGATCGAACCACAGACAATGAACTGGCCAGACCGTTGCCGGACTTGGTTCTTCGGGGCTGGCGGAACCTTGGACCCTGTATCAGGGAGGTGTCGTTGGACGGACGAGCAACTTGCAATACCCGTCAAGAAGATTCAGCACTATATCGATGCAGCGCAGCAAGGGACGTTCGTTCCAGATAGAGAGAACGACGAGCTCACAATGGCCCTCGGGAATCCTGAGCACCCTGGACGGACACGAGGCACGCCAGGCTCCGTTCCGTGGAAGGCTAGTTTTCTGGACGCGGGCGGTTACAAAACCCAGGAGAGGAGGAAAAAAGTGGAGCAGATCCAAATTCAGCGTCTGCACGAAAGGGTTCAAGTGCTAGAGGAACGAGACGGCAATAGAGATGCCGAAACTGCCCCCGAAGCTACACCGCCATCTCAGCGTAGAAGCAGCGTGGCTTCCACCGAGCTGCCTCAGCTGGAGCATGCGGCTACTCCTAGCTACCCCGTGGATGCTATCACGGAGTCTCAACATTGCCACCTTATGGCGGAATGGCAGAACTTGAAAGTCAAGGCGGCTGTTGGCTCTGTTTTACCTACTGAACCCGGCGCAACCTACCACTGCCGGCCGATTCCAGAAGGATATGCTAGGGTGATGGTGGATGAAATAACGGAGGGATTTGAGGACCTCCAGCTTGACCACCCTACCGGTGAAGGGGAGACTCGGCTGGGTTTAGCTCTGAAGACTCCATGCCTATGGCGGAAGGAGCTCATCAAGCTTCCGAACTGGACGGCTCCGGCGAGTAAGGGCACTCCACCTCCTCCTCCGCCTCCTCCTCCGGCGAGTGATCAGGGCACTCAGCCTCCTTCTCCGGCGCATGGCGGCACTCCGCCTCCTTCTCCGCCAGCGCCGGCGCGCCAGGGCAGCCAGCCTCCTCCTTCTCCGCCTCGTCAGCAAGGGCGGAAGAGACCCGCCGCCGCTCCGGCTGCTCCGGCACGTCGTAGTCCTTCTTCTCCGCCTCGTAAGCAAGGAAAGAAGACAGCCGCAGCCGCTCCGTCTGCTCTACCGGCGTCTAGAAGTACAGCTGCCAGAGGCGGGAGGCAATACAGATTCGGTCCTTCTCTGAAGACTCCAGAGAAGTTACCATATGAGAGGACCGAGGAGGAGAACGCGAAGATCGTGCGAGCCGAAGTGAAGAACTTCTTTGAAGGGGACAAAGCAAACAAACATCCACCTCCGGAGGAGAAGGTAGATCTGGTGAAAGCAAAGCGCACTCTAGCTGCCCTGACAAAACCACCAAAGTCTCCGCCAAGAGGCAACTATGAGCGCGTTCTTGGAAAGGCATATGCCGAAGCGGAGCGGTCGGGAAGTACTGTCAGTGATAAAAGGATGAAAGAACGACGAGCTGGGAAAAAAATTGCCCAGCTCGGCGAACAAGCGAACCAATCGTGCCCCCCGCTCAAGGTGTCAAAAGACATCGTCGCTAATGATCCGGGTATGGTACCCGGTTATAGCAATCTTGGAGATTACCTGCCCGACGATGTACATTATGAAATCATGGAGGTGGACAACCACAAATACCATTACGGGAAGCCTCTCGTCAAAGATGTCAGATCTCTAAGCACGATGATGCGAAGACTACATGATTGGTACATGAAAACCTGCAGAGAGTCTGATGGGATGAGTACTTTGACGCTGAGAGTTAAGCCGGAGCATGACCTCGTTGGAATTGAACTGCTGAATGTTCCATTTGAGGATTTCTTCCAGTTTTACAATCTAAAGTCCCTCGATAAAACAACGATCACTTGCTACTGTCTGTAAGTAGTACTACTTCTGTCATTAAGTCTCTCTATATAGGTCAGCTCTTTCATTGCATGTATTTATACTTATCCTCACTATATTATGCAGATTGAAGATCGCCGAATTGAAGAAAAGACAAATCGGTGATATTGGGTTCATTAACACAAATCTCATAGATGCATATACGGTTGAAAAAAATCCCAAAGAAGCCGAGGCCAACTTGCTACAATCGTTGGTATTAAATCAAAACAAAGATATAATACTCTTTCCTTACAACTTCAAGTGAGTGTTACTGTCTTGTGCATATTCGGTTTCCCTTATTAGGCCAGGTTATGGTAATGTAATTGATGACTTATGCATGCATGCGCAACTTCCACTATATTCTCCTAGAGATTAAGCTTGAGCCGGGAGTAGTAACCGTCTTAGACTCGAAACGAAAAGATCCCCAGGACTATGCGAACATGACTCAAATGCTCCAGAAGTAAGTTAAATCGATCATTATCCACCATATCAGCAACTTTGTTCATTTCCTGATATCAAGTAATTGTTTTCTTTGTCTGGCAGGGTTTGGAGAAAATTCACCTCAAAAGCTCCGGGACTGCCGAAGAAGCTGCAATTTAAACACCCGAAAGTACGTACTATAGTAGCATGTTCCGCGCATCTCCTAGTGATTCAAGCGCTAGTTTGATCAATACCATTTAGCATGCTTGCTTATCAGTTAGATTGACCTCTATTTCTTGTAAAGTGGTTGTGGCAGGAACCCGGGAATAATTACTATGGATACTACATTTGCGAGTCCATCCGCTACACGACCTGTGAGCGGGGCTACACTGAAGAACAATATGAAGTGCGTAAGCAATAATATTCACAATTTTATTTTATTACCATCATTTGTGTTGAGTTTCATTTATTCATATATATATGTATTGACCCCCTTCTTCAAATTAGATTTTTCGGAAGCGGGATCAACTCCTAGCAGAAGATCGTATGCGAGGAATTCAAGAGGAATTGGCGGCATTCTTCCTTGGCCACGTGATCGCTGAAAACGGAGAATACTATGTGGACCCTGTGTTCATACAATTTAATTAGGAGATTGTATTGTAAGAGATAATTATTGTATATATGTAGCCGGTAGTGTCGGATAGATATACGAGAACTTGTTGTTCGACCAATATCTCGGAGAAGGAGAGGTGGTCGATATCACTCTTCTCTCTGTATGCATATGTTCATGACGATCTTCTGTTTCCTTCATTGATTACTAGCTAGCGTGTCTACTCCTCTCCATACGTATATAGTACGTAGCGTCGACCAAGCACGGAGATAAGAGAGGACACTTCTCTCTATTAATTAGCTAGCTAACACAATATATGAAACACCTAAATTAATCCCCCAAAACCCCTAAACCACCCCCTTTCAAAAAAAACAACAAAAACCTCAGCTCCTGCTAGCTGCTGACGCGTGGATGCCTATTGGTCCCGGTTGGTGGCACCAACCGGGACCAATAGGCAGGGCTTTTGTCCCGGTTGGTGTCACCAACCGGGACCAAAAGCCCCCCTGCCTGGGCTGGCAGCAGCGGCCACGTGGAGGACCTTCTGTCCCGGTTCGTGTAAGAACCGGGACAAAAGGGTTAGGGCATTAGTAACGACCCTTTAGTCTCGGTTCAAAAACCGGGACAAAAGGCCCTTACGAACCGGGGTAAAAGCCCCTTTTTCTACTAGTGGAATCCTCCTCTGAGGAGCTCTCTGTAACCAGCAAGATGTCTGCTTCAGCAGGTAGCATTGTCTGCTCTAAATACCTTGTTTTCACTCCAGATACTTCCATCACCGCTTCAAATGGCTGATGCACAGGAAGAGTAGTTGAATATACAAACGTTGTCGACAAATGGAACACGTAATACAAAAAATGATAGCATGATATAATTCACATACATGATGATTGGCTAAACAGCATGGCATTGCATAATTCACATATACAATGCCTTTGCAACAAGATAGCATTGTATAATTCACATATATAATGTCTTGCAACAAGATGGCAATGCATAATTCACATATATGGTAATTAGACACTGAACAGGTGGCATTCACACAAAGCATGTCTAAACTAATCAAATGACATAGCAATGCGAGACACCATACGCACGATATGAGCAGCATAACCCTGCCAAGTTAGAGCATACACCTCGGGGGGGGGGATAGGACTGGTCATCTGTATCTGAATCCTCCTCTAAGGAGCTATCCGTAACCAACGAGATATGCGCTTTGTCAGATAGCATATGTAACGCCCACGATGCGGCTATATCTCCCACGTGTCGAGGCACGACTTAGAGGCATAACCGCATTGTGGTTTTGTCGCAAGAAGGGTCATATTCACACAATCCCATGTAATGAACAAGAATGGGATAAAGAGTTGGCTTACAATCGCCACTTCACACGATACATAATAAAATCATACATCATTCAGAGTACACACATAGGTCCGACTACGGAACCAAAATAAAAGAAGACAACCCAACTGCTAGATCCCCGACCGTCCCCACTGGGCACCACTACTGATCAACAGGAAACGAAACAACACAACGAACACGATCTTCATCGAGCTCCCACTTGAGCTCAGTTGCGTCACCTGCACTGGCATCGTCGGCACCTGCAACTGTTTTGGTAGAATCTGTGAGTCACGAGGACTCAGCAATCTCACACCCGCGAGATCAAAACTATTTAAGCTTATAGGAAAGGATGGTGTAATGAGGTGGAGCTGCAGCAGGCGATAAGCATATATGGTGGCTAACATACGCAAATGAGAGCGAGAAAAGAAGCAACGGAACGGTCGTCATCTAGTAATGACCAAGAAGTGATCCTGAACTCCTACTTACGTCAAACATAACCCAGAAACCGTGTTCACTTCCCGGACTCCGCCGAGAAGAGACCATCACGGCTACACACGCGGTTGATGCGTTTTAATTAAGGTCGAGTGTCAAGTTCTCTACAACCGGATATTAACAAATTCCCATCTGCCACATAACCGCGGGCACGGCTTTCGAAAGATAATACCCTGCAGGGTTGTCCCAACTTAGCCCATTATAAGCTCTGACGGTCAACGAAGGATAAACCTTCTCCCAGGAAGACCCGATCAGTCTCGGAATCCCGGTTTACAAGACATTTCGACAATGGTAAAACAAAACCAGCAAAGCCGCCCGGATGTGCCGACAAATCCCGATAGGAGCTGCACATATCTCGTTCTCAGGGCACACCGGATGAGCCAGACGTCGGGTTGGCATAGACCCTGGTTGCCCAGGGGGCGCCGGACATCGCTCGATTTGGACCAGCACTCGAAGGAGCACTGGCCCCGGGGGGGGGGGGGAAATAAAGATGACCCTTGAGTCTGCAGAACCCAAGGGAAAAAGGCTTAGGTAGGCAAATGGTAAAACCAAGGTTGGGCCTTGCTGGAGGAGTTTTATTCAAAGCGAACTGTCAAGGGGGTCCCATAAATCACCCAACAGTGTAAGGAACGCAAAAATCAAGGAACGTAACACCGGTATGACGGAAACTAGGGCGGCAAGAGTGGAACAAAACACCAGGCATAAGGCCGAGGCTTCCACCCTTTACCAAAATATATAGATGCATTAATTAAATAAGAAAATATTGTGATATCCCAAAATATCCATGTTCCAACATGGAACAAACTTCAACTTCACCTGCAACTAGCAACGCTATAAGAGGGGCTGAGCAAAAGCAGTAACATAGCCAAACAACGGTTTGCTTGGAAAAGGATGGTTAGAGGCTGACATGGCAATATGGGAGGCATGATATAGCAAGTGGTAGGTAGCGCAGCATGGCAATAGAACGAACAACTAGCAAAGGAAAGATAGAAGTGATTTCGAGGGGTGGTCATCTTGTCTGTAAGGTTCTCAAAGTTGTCGAAAACTTGATCCTCGTAAGCGTACTCAACAGGTTTCTCGTTCACGAACTCGTCTCCCGGCTCTACCCAAGACGAGAACACAAGCAACGGAACCACAATCAATCACGGGAAATGCACAAGCAACATGATGCAATACATGAATGATATGCAAGATATGATATGCGATGTGTATGCGTGCTCCGGAAGACAAATGATGAACAAGGCAGTAACTTGGCAAACCAAGCATGCCACTGGAAAGATGAGATGATTTCGGTTGAAATCGATATAAAGATCACCGGAAACGGATGCACGGTTTGCAAATGGCAAGCAAAACAAGAATGACACGAATCTGCGATTAACAGCATGATAGCACTTAGAATACACCAAGTAACAAAGCTACATCAGCCCAACATAGCAAAAAAGCATATGGCAGTAATCTACAGAAGATGCTTGACAAAAGATGGACACTGAGCTACGGCTAGATCACAACATAACAAGCTCAAACAAGCATGACAATAGTGCAAAAGATAACAGATTCACAGACTTGGTGAAATTGCTGGACATGCCTGAAACAACATCAGGTAGCAATGTCCAGAGCACGAAATCAACATGCTACAGGAACTTAATATAGCAAAACAAGGCATGAAAGTATTCTACTAAATTCATATGACAAAAGTCCCTTACTGACCATAAGCCAAAAAGGACCAGAAGATATGATGGCAACCATGTGAACATAGCAAGTTTCATTAACAGGTTTCAGACTTGGCAGAAAACAGAGCATGGCAGAAACAACAATATGAAGGCATCTTGATGAGCTTGATGCGCTCACTACAGAGCAATGCATGACAAAACAAGCATAGCTACAATAAGATGGCAAGTTTATGAAGCTATGCATGGCAAGAACAAATGCATAGCATGTATGGATCAACTACAACAAGCTTGGCAAAATTGCATATCATGTTAACAATCTGCCAGAAATATTTTATAGCAAAAGTAGAGCAAGAATGAGTCGTTCTATGGCACTCCATAATTGCAAACAAGGGCAGGATGGATCAATTACAACAATTTTTACAAAATATCCTTACTGAACATCTCCAAAATATGCATGGATCTCTCTGTAGCATCAAGTTTACATGGCAACAAAATAACAGCAGACAAAGACTTGGAGAAATTACTAAGTTTCTGAAATCAGAAACATTACGGAGCCTAGTTTGCATGCTTGTGCTAGTCACCACAGAGATCCAAAAAATACATGGCATACACCACTGGAAGGATGGCATGGCGTACAAAAAAACACATGTAGAGCTCATGCCCATAAGATGCATAGATTAAATGATACAAAAATAACAAATCTCCAAGTTCTGCTAAGAAACAGCAGATAACAGCAACTAGCACTCTTGCACTAGAGATTTGGGCATCAAGATGGCCTCTAATAAGCATGGTACAATGGAACAAAATGTAGAGCATCACGAGGCGAACATTTCAATATATTAGACGTGCGAAACAGAGCTATATGCAGAGAGTTACGATGCTATGAACAGGTGTATATAATGTCAAACTTTCAGGACTTGGAGAAAAAAACGGGGGAGGAAGAAGTCAACCGTACAGATCTAGGGTTCTTGGCACGGTTCACATGATGACATGATATGATATGCATGACATGCACAAAATGCAAAACGAAAGACAAAACCCGACCACGAAGGGAATATCACAGCACATAGCCGAAAATGGCAAGAGTCGGAGTTACAAATATGGAAAGTTACATCCGGGGTGTTACAACACTCCACTACTACGAGAGGATCTCGTCCCGAGATCTAGGATGGCACCGGAGAGAAACGGAAGAGAAAGAGGTAAAACAAAGTTGCTTCTTTGACACAAGAGTGAAACCAATGAACCTTGCGTGGTTGAACCAATCGAAAGAAATGACACAACGGAGATAAGCGAATTGAGAGCACTCCGTAGTAAACGGAAACAAGGAACACCATGAGAACGTTGAGGTTAAGTGGCACGATAGATATTTAAACCACTCCGGTTAAAACAAGATAGGGAAGGAATAAGAATGATATAATTTGGGCAGCACTCCGACTGTAAATGGAAGGAATTGAACATGATCTTGACAAGATGAGAGGATACTCGATGAACTTAACAACACCTTTCCACCGGAACTAATGAAAGAATGGCACAAGGGGTAAGAAATATTTTAGACAGCACTCCGGTTGAGAAAGGGAGGCAAAACTTGATAAGATGAGAGAACTCGAATGAAAACACGACACTCCGACTAAACGGACGAGAAAGGAAAAATTACATGATCTTGACAAAACAAGATGATTGGTCGAAGAGAGCAACATCACAATGCCTCCGGGACGAACGAATAGAAGATAGATCGTCGGAATAAGAGAACGGAGACGGAAATGATTAGTTCTACCACAAATTGAATTTGGGAAGAATCCTTAAAAGAAGGATAGAACGGAGTTGTTGGAAAACCAACAAAGAAAGGAACAAGCTTGTAGTGGGCTTATAGAAATCTTCTCAAGATAGAGGCGAAAATTCTGCCACTACGGAAACAGTTGATTGGATTGAGATCAACAAGGAGATGAAAACTTCTTCACCAAGATGAGAAGGAGAAAACTTGATCATTGATAATCACCACAATAGCAACATTCCTTAGGGAAGGCTTTAGGTGAAATCTATACCAAGATAACTCCAACAAAGAGATTGATGGATTTAAAATACCTCATTCTTGACAACATGTGAATCATGAAACGCGAACTCAAATTGTCAAGAATGACATAACACCACCTCAAAAGATAAGAGAGAAAGAATTGCACTTCGGAATGCAAGATGAAGAATGCTTGAACTCCAAAAAACAAAACATGTATGGAACACCATGTTTATTTTAGAGTATAGCTTGGCGGATCTGAACTCCAAGAAATTTTGAAGAAAAATTGAGGAATGAAAGGAATCCTTGATGAACCACCATGTAGAGCCTCCATGAAGAACTCCGGTAATAAAAGAATGATCAAATGAAAGGGGAAGTTGAAAAGAACTCTGGGAGAAGCCTTGCAATGATTAGATGAAGCTTTGAAATGATATAATTGAAATAACTTGAAGCTCCGGAAAGAAAAGATGCACAACTTGGAACCGAGAATTTAATATCATGAACGAACTCCGGAAGAAGGAATTAATCACTTGGATGAAACAAGAACAAGAATTATGTTATGCGTATCCTTCACCAATATAAATTGATGACAAGCAACGGATTTGGCATACTACTTATTCTCGTAGAAAGGATTAAGATAGATATAGCGCAAACTTGGGAAGATCTTCATCGAACCACCGGTAGGATTGAAACAATGAATAAATTGATATGATAACGAAGGAAGAGAAATCTTGAACGAACCACCGCGAGAATTGAAAACAATTGAAGAAAAGAGGACGAAACACCCGAAGAATTAAAGAATGCGCGAAAATACTCGAGGAAATTTAGATACATGAGAACGAGTAGATCACGAGCTGACTCGATGATACTTGAACGATGCACCGGGAGAATATGGAGATGAACGAAGAGACATCAATTTAGAATAATTGGAGAACGAGGCTGAAAACTTAGAATGTAGAAATCTTCTGAAATGATGGCCTTCGGAGAATCAAACTGAAAAACCTCATGAATTGCCCCGGATGGGTAAGAAAAGAATTTCGCGATTGGAAACAATTATGAGAGGATGGCATAAGCTAGAACTATGAATTTTTTTGGAAGAACGGGTAAGGATTTAAGAGGAACTCTTCTTCGGTCTTCAAATGTTGAGAATGACGATGAGAAACACCACCATGAATTGTTGATATACTCCGGGATGAATTAGAAAGGTTGAACCAACGATGAAAAGAGTTTGAAAGATCTTGGAGAAAGACATTTGACTGATGATAATTCATTCTTACGTCAAACTTTGCGACGAATTTGGGAATAACTCCGAAAAAATAGAAGAGTCAGGTAAGATCCTGGAAAAAGACCTGTGGGTTAGGGCCCACTCAAGAGAAACACCGTTGAACAATTTAAAGAGCGATTGCGCCGGTTGAAATAAATGGCTTGAATGAGATAACAACATCAAAATCCCTTAAACGGATCGAGAATGGAAACGCGAATCTTCTGAGATATCTTCGTCACTCCAGAACAAATGAATGGCGAGAAGTGGATGATTAAGAGTTACACCGGCATGAGAAAGCATTTGAAAGGAGGAAAGGGCTATGATCGACACTGAAAGCTTGAATTTAATTCACCGGAGAAGAAAAGAATGAAGGATGAAAAACTTGAAGAACATCTTCATGAGAACCACCGGGTAAGAACATTGACAGAAAAGAATGGAGAGACTTCACATCAATAAAATGATACTTGATTAAGAAATATGAGTCCCTGAAGAAAAAGGGTGGGAGGGCGGGAAAAATAAAGGCACCTTGGGACGGATGAAACAAACAACGTTAGGAAAGACTGAGAGGTGATCTTGTGAATGTTGAAATGATCGGATCCACTTGAAGAGAAACACACCGGATGAAAAGAATTGGCATGACAATCTCGATGAACAAGAAGGATTAGTATTCACATAGCAATATGAGAACACCGTTTAGGAAAGGTGTGGAATCAACACTTGACAATGAAGCAACTCGAATGCCACAGTTAAAACAAAACAAAGGATTTGGCTTGCAGAATAAGCCGGAACAAACATATGATAGAGATTTCGTCCGAAGTTTTCGTGGTGGGGCCCACACGGGCTCGATCGTACAACACCATCATGTACAAGGCTGTGCACATGACATACGAAGCGTCCCCGAGTCGGCATAGCCAAGGACTCTTTAAGACACTACAAGACCACTGTAAAACCAACCGTGGAAAGGCGGACCACTAGACGTCGAACCCCAATCTCATATCATGCGTCTGTCGGAAAGATATCCTAAGAGCTACTTGAATTCCCACCTATAAACTCCCGAAACTTTCTGGTTATGCAATCTGGTGTTGGGGATACAGGGGACACAAAATATATCACCCAAACTAGCAATCCCTAGATCCAGCTGTATCCATCCGTCAACACATAACCAAGAAACCTTCGGAAATCGTGTACCTCAACCTTCGAAAACATCCGTTATACGAGTTATGGCAATACTCCCGAACTCCCGCCCCAGTACTGGGTGGCGTCGAGGTGATCTCACCAACAAGTGCATAAAAGAGATTTCGATGTCGGCGAAACTCAGGTATTCCAGAACTGCAACGATAAAATTGTGACGACAACACCTCGGAGCTCAACTCCCCGGGACACTGCCACAACCCCTAAATGTCAGGAGGCACCAAGAACAATGTTCTCGTCACAAAACCATCGGAACGATTCCAAGATACCCGCGTGATCCTAAATTTTTTTTTTAGTGAAATTTGAGGAGAGAAGAGTCAAAACTTCTACGTGAGGAGACCTCACCAGAGCGACGAAGGGACTGAGGAGTAAAAAGAATCCTACTCTCCGATATATATAATCCTAAGACACAAAACATTTTTGTTCTAGACTCAACAACGCCAGCGATTCGATCAAGCAGGGGGCTCCTAAGTCGGGGATGGCTCTGATTACCAACTTGTAACGCCCACGATGCGGCTATATCTCCCACGTGTCGATGCACGACTTAGAGGCATAACCACATTGTGGTTTTGTCGCAAGAAGGGTCATCTTCACACAATCCCATGTAATGAACAAGAATGGGATAAAGAGTTGGCTTACAATCACCACTTCACACAATACATAATAAAATCATACATCATTCAGAGTACACACATAGGTCCGACTACGGAACCAAAATAAAATAAGACAACCCAACTGCTAGATCCCCGACCGTCCCCACTGGGCACCACTACTGATCAACAGGAAACGAAACAACACAACGAACACGATCTTCATCGAGCTCCCACTTGAGCTCAGTTGCGTCACCTGCACTGGCATCGTCGGCACCTGCAACTGTTTTGGTAGAATCTGTGAGTCACGAGGACTCAACAATCTCACACCCGCGAGATCAAAACTATTTAAGCTTATAGGAAAGGATGGTGTAATGAGGTGGAGCTGCAGCAGGCGATAAGCATACATGGTGGCTAACATACACAAATGAGAGCGAGAAAAGAAGCAACGGAACGGTCGTCATCTAGTAATGACCAAGAAGTGATCCTGAACTCCTACTTACGTCAAACATAACCCAGAAACCGTGTTCACTTCCCGGACTCCGCCGAGAAGAGACCATCATGGCTACACACGCGGTTGATGCGTTTTAATTAAGGTCGAGTGTCAAGTTCTCTACAACCGGATATTAACAAATTCCCATCTGCCACATAACCGCGGGCACGGCTTTCGAAAGATAATACCCTGCAGGGGTGTCCCAACTTAGCCCATTATAAGCTCTCACGGTCAACAAAGGATAAACCTTCTCCCAGGAAGACCCGATCAGTCTCGGAATCCCGGTTTACAAGACATTTCGACAATGGTAAAACAAAACAAGCAAAGCCGCCTGGATGTGCCGACAAATCCCGATAGGAGCTGCACATATCTCGTTCTCAGGGCACACCGGATGTCGTGGAATTGTCACGGCAGATGTCCTTAGTGTCAGGACTTAGTCGCGAGGCCAACGCATCTATGTGGTAGCTTGAGAGGGGTTGAGCGGAATCGAGAGACGCAACACAAGACAAGGATTTAGACAGCTTCGGGCCCCGGGAAACATCATCCGGTAACAACCCTACATGCTGTTTGAGGCTAGGTCTCATTACGATCATGAGTGAGTCACCGGGAACCGGCTCTCGGTGTCTAGCCCTAGAGATCGTTTCTTGTTGCTTGTCCCTCTTTGGGGTGCCCTGCCCCTCCTTATATAAGTTAGAGGGGTGGGTTACATGTGGAGTCCTAGTAGGATTAGGACTAGTCTATCTTGCTTTACAAGTTGAATACAAGTCCGGGTCTTGCTTCCTTGTAAAGGAAATAATCCTCACGCCTTTCATCTTAAGCCGGCCCACCAGAGTATAAGCCAGCCTGCCGGGCCTTGGGCCTTGTCGTCCGTCTGATCCGCCCGCCGGGTCTCCAGGGAGTCACAATGTCTAGGCGGGTTACTCTGTGAACCGCTATGTTCGGGCGGATTGCCAGTGAGTCGCCAAGTCCGGCCGGGTCATACCGCGGGGTATATCCCCGACATTAGCCCCCAATTTAATTTTGATTTATCCATGTTAAACTGATCCTGTAAAATAAACACAAGAACAAACTTGATAGGTTGTGCTCCGGGTTAAATTTTTGTAAACCGGCACCTGATCATCCTTGAGTCCTTGACATTTTCTCCTGGAATATCCGGGTCAATAGGCCAGCTTCATAACCCATTTGCTGATATTGGCTCTTGTAAATAAAGAATCCATTTGATTCGGCCTTCAATGCTCTGACTTGAAAAAATATTGGTCTTGAAATATTCAACTGATATTCAGCCGGCTTAAAGATGTAGATCTTGCCGATGATTGCCAAAATTGCCGGGTTATAAATAACTGATGCCGGGTCATGATTGTTGCAGACACCGGGTTAATCTGGTCTACTCCAAACTGAGAATTAGTCATAAACTGAATATTCCACATATGTAGCCCCAAGTGCCGGGTTGTCATGCTTGCAGCAACCTGGGACTTGTAATTTCCTTATGCTCATAAAAAACTTCAACCGGTGTAGCCCCCAAGGGCTGGGTCAGTAAGGCATTACCGAGCTGGGACTTTGTATATGATTCATTGATAATAACAACATATGATGTAATCTCCACCATGGGGCTTGAACCCACATCCACAAGGTTAAGAGCTTTGTACTCTACCAACTGAGTAGTGGATCTTTCAATATAATAGATTAAGGCTTGTGTACCTTGAATTTTCGACAGGAGCAATTGGTAGCCCCCAAGGGCCGGCTCATTACAATGTGATGAGTCGGGTCTTCAATAAGGCCAGTAAAAATGACTTTGCATTAGCCCCCAAGTGCCATGGTGCATGCTGGGAGTGACATGGGACTTTGCATATTCGATGTAATCTCAATTTGAATAATATAGCCCCCAAGTGCCGGGTTGTAAGCCTGCAGCGACTCGGGACTATTCCTTTCATTGTAGAATAAATCATATCCATTGAAAAATAATAGCCATTGCGCCAAAGCGACTTTGAAAACCTCAATCATAATATTAGTTACTGATAACCATAATAAAAATCCAGCCATGTTAGCTATTAAAAATTTGAATAACCCGGTTTGTGAAAATCTTCAAATTCAATATCATAGTGAAAATCCAGCCAAGTTTGGCTATTTGAAGATTCAAATACCTTATCTGTTGATAAGTAAATCCGGATTTTTAAATACCGGGGCCCCTTGGCCGATGGCGATTTAATACGCCTCCATTGTAAGCCGGAATTTTTATAACCCGGCGGCTTATAGCCTTTGAGAAAATCCAGAACGGATAATCATTTTGAAGCATCAATTTTAGTGAGCTTGGACTTAAAACATTTATATAAGTCATAGTTCTGCAAATCCTGCACAGAGTTTAAACAACATACGCCCTAGCGACTTAATGTCAAAAGCTAGGGCGGGTAACTACCCAAATGTAGTCTTATCCTTCACACAAGTAGATCACAAGAACCCTTGGCGGTTTACCGCAGGGCGGGTCATAATATCTTACACATGACCACTGATGTGTAAAAAAGGAGTCACAGATAAGCCTGTTATGAATCATAACTTTGAAACATAACTATAATAATAATATTATACCTGTGATATTGAATTTTCACCGCCAGTTTATGTGACCTGTGCAGTAAGGGTGATAACCCAATCTTTAGAAATCAAGACTTCCAAATGTTTATGATTGCCATATGACAGCGACTTATCATCCAAAGTCAAACCGGGTTAAATAGCAACCACTCATATACACTTTACATATGAAAAAGAGCTTCCAAAAATTGTTTGCAAAAAGAGACTTCAAAATTTTTGAGGCTTCTGATTCGAATACGATCAAAAAACCGTCCCAAAGGGGTTAAGCTAAGATTCGAATACGATCATATAGCCCCCAGTGGCTTTGGCGTTGCCGATCAAGAGGGTACCGACAGCTATGTTCTCTTTGGTTCGAATACGGCCTATGTTTGAACAGGAAGCCCCCAAATGACCTTGAGAGTTGTTTAACGACGCTGATTCGAATACGATCCACGTCGGTCCCCAAAGGGGGTTGAGCTATGGTTCAAATATGACCAAGAAACTCCCCAATGAGCTCGGCAGTGTGCCGATCAAAAGGGTACCGATAGCTATGTTCTCTTTGGTTCGAATACGACCTATGTTTGAACAGGAAGCCCCCTAGTGATCATGAGAATATTTAACGACTCTGATTCGAATACGATCAGGGTCACACCAAAAGGGTTAAGCTAAATTCGAATACGATCAGCTCCCAATGGTCATTAAAGCAGGGTACCTATATTTGAGTTGTGCTTTGTAACAGACTCTCTTTGGTCCCTTAAATTTTTCCTGAGAACTCGAACCTTGCGAGAGATAACCTCTTTTTGAACCGGAAATTTGTAAACCGGATATTAAGAGCTTCAAAGCTTTATAAGATACAAATTTACCTTGAGCCGGATGTTTGAACCGGAATTGAGAGCTTCAAAACTTTGCGGGAGAAAGATATCTCTTGAACCGGATTTTAAACCGGAATTTTTATTTGAACCGGCAATTTTCTGACGGCCTTTAAAGTTTCATCAATATGGTAGCAGCCTCCGGAACCGGGTTATCATTCCCTCCAACGATCCGGGGTTCCCGAGTCATGTCACTGTAGCCCCCGAGTCTCCAGATGACTCGAGGAGTTGGTTTGAGATTCTCCATATTTAACCGTGATATAAACCGGCATAACTTGTATATCATTGGTGTTGATAGCACGATGTGTATCCACAGAAGGTTGAGGTGACTGCGGCGGGTTATAAATGATCCCGTATGAGCCGTGTCAGCAACTCGGCCAATGGTTCCTTCCAACTGGCTGTTTGAAGTTTGACCAAACTGTAGTGACGGCGACTTGTGCGCATGTCCATTGAGCCATCCGGTGCAGACGGCGGTTGATAGTATATGATAATTGCCTCCATTTTGTTGAAAGAAAAACCGGGCTTCCCAAGTAGTGACTTGCTCATACTCAATAATCAGCTCACGCAGACGGGTGTGGCCCGATATGTTGATATAGACCAGACCGCGAGAAACGGATGGTAAAGACGACCGTTGCATCCGAGGCGGCATAGACAGATGAACCGGCCATGGCGTTGTAAGCCGGCGTGGACGGGCGAATTAGCCACGTCATATTGATGTAAACCGGTCTGCAGAATGGCGGTTTGCACATATATTCATCGAGCTTGATGGCATGATAAGATACTAGCGCATTTATAATGGTAGCGCGAGTTTATACATCCATGACACAGCCATAGCTTTTGCAGTGAACAATTGTCCTGCATAACAATATTGCAGACCAAGGCAAAGGTAAACTGTTCCTTGACAAAAATAATATGTGCTAAAAATATATTTTAGATGGATATCACCTGATGTGTTTAGGCCAAAAATAATCCGCCATGAAGTTGATGATCACTAGGTGAAACTGAAATCAATCACGGCCGAGCCGGCCGCGGGAGCAGACATATGAGCCGGCCGCGGTGTTGTAAGCCGGTGTGGACGAGCAAGTTGTCCTCTTTGTTGTAAGCCGGTGCGGACGCGTGAACTGGCCGCGAGAGCGGATGGGCGAGTCGTCCACGGCGCTGTAAGCCGGCGTGGTTGCCAGAAACGGCCACGGCGTTGTAAGCCGGCGCGGTCGCGAGAGACGACCACGGTGTTGTAAGCCGGTGCGGGAGTCCGTTGAGTAACGACAACCACCTGTGCCAAGAGATGTTGGCATGCCTCCATCTCCGCGGTATAATATTACTTTGTAATAAATAATGGTCCTGCGGAAATATACCACAGACCAAAGTAATTGTTCTCACACAATTTAATATGTATTGATAAAATACATAGAAAAGATAGCACCTGGTACTTTCATCGGATGAACGTGGTCAATGATACTGAGCGTAGTCAGACACAAAGATAGTCCGTATAGATGTACGTCATCTACGTGCTTTTCCTTTGTCTTTTTCCCCTTTCCAAAGTAATGATTGCCTGCAGCAAGGGAGAGGCGCACGGCAGAGATCCGGCGGCGACTTAAAGTGAGGCCGGGGCGGCTTAATCCGGCGCAGCAGTGGGTAGAAGACAGGCATGGCCAGTGAAAGGCGCGGACGGCAAGGAACGACTCAAGGCCGGCCGATGCGGTGGCGCAGGGCACTGCGTGGGTGACCCGGTAAGGCAGGATCCGGTTCAAGGCCGTGCCGGTCTAAGCACGCGCACGCGCAGGCATGCTCCATATCCGTAGTGTAACAATACTTTTGCAATGAATAATTTACCTACATATAAAACACCACATGGCAGTGTAATGGCGCTCACAGGAAAAAAATATATACTGATAAAATATATAGGAAGGATAACACCTGATTTATTTAGGCGATTGCTCCATATGTAGACCCGGCGCCTCATAGTATTTGACCAGATAGAGAGTGCGGCAATGCTCCGAAGAGCGGGCGGGTCACTCGGCGGCGGCTTGGCCATGATCAAGGCAGTGCAGGCCCGCAGCAGAGGTAGAGGCGGCGTGATCAAAGGATCAAGTACTTGGCAGGCCATGACCCACTCTTCCTTTGTAGAAACTCCGCCAGTAAGGAGGATCGCTCCGTCCGTGCCGGAGACCGGCGGGTCAAGACGGCCATCAAACGCCACACAAAGTGGACTCTGGCGAAAAAATCTTCTTGCCCTATTCCCTAGTATTCCCATCTCCAGTAGATTTGAATGAGCTTTTGCCTGCATCGCGGCCGGTCATTGAAATAAATAGCAGCCGGTCCCGCTTGATGCAAAGGGCTTCACGTGAGTAGCAATCCTAGTCCGAATAGGACAGTGCTTTTTCAATTAATACAGCCTTGATTCCTGTGCTTATCAAGCAGTACTACTAGCAGTACTATGGTCAATTGAATAGTCTTCGGTGGCGATATTTTCCATCAGGAGGGCGCAGATATTCCTTTCAACCGCTGACTGTCTTTGTGCAGGGAGCAACTTCACAATAACGTGGCGACTTGGAACGGCAGCACGGGCGGCCGATGACATCAGTCCGTGGCCGATTGGTTTGAGACAGACTCAACTTGGACTAGTACTTCCCTCTGGTCTGACGGTTCAACCTCGTCTTTCCATAAAAATAACATCGATGAAAACGCTTTTGATGTTGCCTGCCCTCACCGCTGTGGAATTTCCTTGGGACTTGTACCAGTGCAGTGCAAGTTTCTTTCGACTCGGACTCGGCGGATCTCCATGGTGCGTGCGGCGATCGCGTAACGCGTAAACCAAAAAATTTCTTAATCACAATCTTGTACCTGCTGCTCCAAGGTTTAATCATAATTCTGATTTCCCAACTATAAATTTGCCGGCTCTGTCCATAGTTGTCCGATGGCTCACACGGTTGTTCCATGCTGGCTTCTTTCATCTCATCAATTGCGAGCTTCTCGATCCCTGAAAGAAATCCTCCAAAAACTAAACACCACCGTGCGCGAGCCCCACGGTGGGCGCCAACTGTCGTGGAATTGTCACGGCAGATGTCCTTAGTGTCAGGACTTAGTCGCGAGGCCAACGCATCTATGTGGTAGCTTGAGAGGGGTTGAGCGGAATCGAGAGACGCAACACAAGACAAGGATTTAGATAGCTTCGGGCCCCGGGAAACATCATCCGGTAACAACCCTACATGCTGTTTGAGGCTAGGTCTCATTACGATCATGAGTGAGTCACCGGGAACCGGCTCTCGGTGTCTAGCCCTAGAGATCGTTTCTTGTTGCTTGTCCCTCTTTGGGGTGCCCTGCCCCTCCTTATATAAGTTAGAGGGGCGGGTTACATGTGGAGTCCTAGTAGGATTAGGATTAGTCTATCTTGCTTTACAAGTTGAATACAAGTCCGGGTCTTGCTTCCTTGTAAAGGAAATAATCCTCACGCCTTTCATCTTAAGCCAGCCCACTAGAGTATAAGCCAGCTTGCCGGGCCTTGGGCCTTGTCGTCCGTCTGATCCGCCCGCCGGGTCTCCAGGGAGTCACAATGTCTAGGCGGGTTACTCTGTGAACCGCTATGTTCGGGCGGATTGCCAGTGAGTCGCCAAGTCCGGCCGGGTCATACCGCGGGGTATATCCCCATCACCGGATGAGCCAGACGTCGGGTTGGCATAGACCCTGGTTGCCCAGGGGGTGCCGGACATCGCTCGATTTGGACCAGCACTCGAAGGAGCACTGGCCCCCCCGGGGGGGGGGTAAATAAAGATGACCCTTGAGTCTGCAGAACCCAAGGGAAAAAGGCTTAGGTAGGCAAATGGTAAAACCAAGGTTGGGCCTTGCTGGAGGAGTTTTATTCAAAGCGAACTATCAAGGGGGTCCCATAAATCACCCAACCATGTAAGGAACGCAAAAATCAAGGAACATAACACCGGTATGACGGAAACTAGGGCGGCAAGAGTGGAACAAAACACCAGGCATAAGGCCGAGCCTTCCACCCTTTACCAAAATATATAGATGCATTAATTAAATAAGAAAATATTGTGATATCCCAAAATATCCATGTTCCAACATGGAACAAACTTCAACTTCACCTGCAACTAGCAACGCTATAAGAGGGGCTGAGCAAAAGCAGTAACATAGCCAAACAACGGTTTGCTAGGAAAAGGATGGTTAGAGGCTGACATGGCAATATGGGAGGCATGATATAGCAAGTGGTAGGTAGCGCAGCATGGCAATAGAACGAACAACTAGCAAAGGAAAGATAGAAGTGATTTCGAGGGGTGGTCATCTTGCCTGTAAGGTTCTCAGAGTTGTCGAAAACTTGATCCTCGTAAGCATAGTCAACAGGTTCCTCGTTCACGAACTCGTCTCCCGGCTCTACCCAAGACAAGAACACGAGCAACGGAACCACAATCAATCACGGGAAATGCACAAGCAACATGATGCAATACATGAATGATATGCAAGATATGATATGCGATGCGTATGCGTGCTCCGGAAGACAAATGATGAACAAGGCAGTAACTTGGCAAAGCAAGCATGCCACTGGAAAGATGAGATGATTTCGGTTGAAATCGATATAAAGATCAACGGAAACGGATGCACGGTTTGCAAATGGCAAGCAAAACAAGAATGACACGAATCTGCGATTAACAGCATGATAGCACTTAGAATACACCAAGTAACAAAGCTACGACACCCCAACATAGCAACAAAGCATATGGCAGTAATCTACAGAAGATGTTTGACAAAAGATGGACACTGAGCTACGGCTAGATCACAACATAACAGGCTCAAACAAGCATGGCAAAAGTGCAAAAGATAACAGATTCACAGACTTGGTGAAATTGCTGGACATGCCTGAAACAGCATCAGGTAGCAATGTCCAGAGCACGAAATCAACATGCTACAGGAACTTAACATAGCAAAACAAGGCATGAAAGTATTCTACTAAATTCATATGACAAAAGTCCCTTACTGACCATAAGCCAAAAAGGACCAGAAGATATGATGGCAACCATGTGAACATAGCAAGTTTCATTAACAGGTTTCAGACTTGGCAGAAAACAGAGCATGGCAGAAACAACAATATGAAGGCATCTTGGTGAGCTTGATGCGCTCACTACAGAGCAATGCATGACAAAACAAGCATAGCTACAGCAAGATGGAAAGTTTATGAAGCTATCCATGGCAAGAACAAATGCATAGCATGTATGGATCAACTACAACAAGCTTGGCAAAATTGCATATCATGTTAACAATCAGCCAGAAATATTTTATAGCAAAAGTAGAGCAAGAATGAGTCGTTCTATGGCACTCTATAATTGCAAAGAAGGGCAGGAATGGATCTATTACAACAATAACTACAAAACATCCTTACTGAACATCTCCAAAATATGCATGGATCTCTCTGTAGCATCAAGTTTACATGGCAACAAAATAACAGCAGACAAAGACTTGGAGAAATTACTAAGTCTCTGAAATCAGAAACATTACGGAGTCTAGTTTGCATGCTTGTGCTAGTCACCACAGAGATCACAAAAATACATGGCATACACCACTGGAAGGATGGCATGGCGTACAACAAAACACATGTAGAGCTCATGCCCATAAGATGCACAGATTAAATGATACAAAAATAACAAATCTCCAAGTTCTGCTAAGAACCAGCAGATAACAGCAACTAGCACTCTTGCACCAGATATTTGGGCATCAAGATGTCCTCTAATGAGCATGGTACAATAGAACAAAATGTAGAGCATCACGAGGCGAACATTTCAATATATTACACGTGTGAAACGGAGCTAAATGCAGAGAGTTATGATGCTATGTACAGGTGTACATAATGTCAAACTTTCAGGACTTGGAGAAAAAAACGGGGGAGGAAGAAGTCAACCATACAGATCTAGGGTTCTTGCACGGTTCACATGATGACATGATATGATATGCATGACATGCACAAAATGCAAAACGAAAGACAAAACCCGACCACGAAGGGAATATCACACCACATAGCCGAAAATGGCAAGAGTCGGAGTTACAAATATGGAAAGTTACATCCGGGGTGTTACAGCATAGTCTGCTCTGAAGACCTTGTTTTCACTCCAGAATTTGCCATCACCGTGTCAAATGGTTGATGCACACGAAGAGCAGTTGAATGTACTAACATTGTTGACAAATGTAATATGTAACGAAAAAAAGGATGGCCTGATATAATTTACACATAAGATGACTGGCTAAGCAGGATGACATTGCAAAATTCACATATATGATGCCTGGCTAAACAAGATGGCGTTGCATAATTCACATAAACGATGAATAAACTAAACAGATGGCATTCACACAAAGGATGTCTAAACTAAGCAGATGACATATTTGATGTATAAAGTAAGCAATGCAAGACACCAACCAACATCAGCATGCCATGTTAGAGCGAAGACCTCAGGGGGTAAATAGGAGCTGTCTTCTCCTTCTGAATCCCCCTCAGAACAGATATCTTCCTCTCGATTACAATCTGAAATGTGTGGAGGGGGCTGCCTTTGCCCCTACCATGGAGCGACGTCTGCATGAAATTTTATTGCCACACAAGGCTCGTCTCTTTTGCTCTACATGTTAAGTTCCATTGTTTACAATAACTGCCATGCATAGGAATAAAACATAGTGAGATTATGTAAGGAGTGCATGCAGAAATCCAGAGTGATGGTAGCAACCTGTGGATAGACCCAAAACCAATAATAGCAGGCAGATAATGGCTTCAGTTAAAAATACAGATAATGGCTTCTTTACTGTTTGTTTCCCACCCAACATGAAACTCATAGTAGACACCGGAGATTAACCAGATAGTAGATAGATACTATTGATAGCGGCCCCGATATGTACCCCACAACCATTTAAAAACTCAAGTTTGACCATTAGTTTGGAGCTGACTCAGAGTCTAATCGGTGAACAGGACGATAAAGTAGCATGTAATATTAAGCGATGCATAACGTAAGTAGACACGAAAGAGTGCGACCTCTCTTGCGGACCCGTGTAGTCCTCGAGGTCATCTGCTCGGTTGATGATGGTAATGCAGTTTTCATGGCTGCCAGCGGCGGGGAAGAAGATCTGAGGTGGCGAAAGACAGTCTGGAGGCCGGATCCCTGCTGTGCTGGACCCTTCTGTCGTTGGAGCAGCTGAGCTGGGGTGGACGACGGCGCAGCAGGAGCGGGACAAACCACGCAAGGTTTTCTTTGACAACTATCTGTAAGAGAAGTAATTCTGTAAGGGCTCGTTTGAATTGGAGGATTCCAACAATGCAGGGATAGGAAATAGACATGAATAGGATAGGAATGCACGTGCAAAACAGAGAATTTAAAAACACAGGATTTCTGCCAATCTGGGTGTTTGATTCACAACAATTGGAAGATCACAGGATGCAAAGAAGCATGGTGAGATTAAGTCAAACCACAAGAAAATGTATGGTTATAATGCTATTATGCTACTATCTCTTAGTCTTGTGCTTCATGAATAGGAATTTGAAAAGGAGGACAAGTGAAAATTAAAATTCCTACGTTTTTTCTTTCAAGGAGACACTAAAGGAACAAATCCGTGTGCTCAGTGGACAATATATATAACATGTAGAGTAAAAAAGAGATGCAACAAGTGTACAACCTCTTTGGCGAAGCCATGTCGATCTCAGCGTGATTGGGTTGGCCGGTGAGGATGCTCCGGCTGACTTTGCTGTCGGAGGAGGGGAAGAAGATCTTAGGCGTCTGGAGATGGAGCCCGAGGTACTGCTCCGCTGTGATGGAGGGTTTCGTCGTTGGAGCAGCTCCGGTGAGTTGTACGACGCCGGGGCTGAAGCAGGACAAGAGAGACAACGAACAACGTTAACCTGAGTGGAATTCTAATAGCATCTCCAATACATGATGTAAAATACATAACCACAAAGTGCTAGATGTAAAATACATCAGCCGCTCATCTCTAAACTTAACTGTCGAAACCGAACTTAACTGTCGAAACTGAACTTAACTGTCGAAACTGAATTTTGCTGTCGAAATAGAATTTTGTTGTCGAAACTGAACGCACTAGCAAGGTGAGGCTACACGTCGGTCGACTGACTTTTTCATCTCTGGTCAGTCGATTTTGCAGCCGTTGGATACGAAATCAAGGGCATGCAGTTCATCTTCAACCTCCACCCCCTGAGCCGCCAGCCACCACCGGCCAAACAGCAGCCCCCCGCCGCCCGCGGCCGGCGGTGCGCCGCCCCGCCCGCCCCGAAAACACTCCCCACCACCGGTCCGCCGCTGCCCCGGCCATCCCTCTAGGCCCCCCCGTGCCGAGCTTTTTCTCCGGCGATCCCCACGCCACCGCCCCGCCAACGCCCCGCCACCACCGGCGACCACCGCCCCCATCCTGAACCCTAAGATAGATAGTGGGGTACCTCTCCAGCGAGGCCCCCTCCCCGCTGCGGCTGGTTCTTCCTTCACCCCGGCGAGCCCCCCCACCCCCTGAAAATCGACTGACCCAAAAGTCGATTCAGTCGACTGAACTGTAGCTAAATCGGAGCAGCATCGCAAGCAAGAGCAAGAGTGAGAGCAGCAGCACGAGCAAGAGCAATAGCAAGAGCAGACCAGGCAGGGGACCGAGAGCAAGAGCAGAGCAGCAGCGCGAGCGAGAGCTAAAGCAGCAGCAACTCCTACTGATGTGGACGTCGCCGCCGAGGGAGCGACGCCGTGGAGGAAGTGGCCGGCGACGCCGCCGTGGATGGAGCCGCGCCGTGTCGGCTCGGGACCGAGCGCCGGCAGCACCGTGAGATCGAATCAAGAAGAAAATGCGGCGATTAGTGTACAACCTCTTTGGTGGCGCCGATTAGGCCGCAGCTTCATCCGAGGAAACGGTGATGATGATGCTCTTCCGGTGGTGCAGGTGAAGACGATGGTGTGGGAATGGAGGTGACGCGAAAGACGAGGGGAACGTCGGGGCAGCTCCTTGGAGGTGGAGGACGGGGTGGCTGAACCGGCGGGACGATGAGATCGACGACGGATCCTCATCCGGTACGGTGGATGAGGGACGTCGAGGTGTTGCTGTGGACGACGTCGTCGGGGAAGAGGCTCCGGCTGGGTGGCGGACGGAGCAGGGTGTGGGGTTTCGTCGCGGGTTTTCGCGGCCTCGGTGTACGAATGGGTGGGCGGATGGGATGGCAGTGGGGAACCATGGCTTAGAGACGCGCTTGTCCCAAATGTGGGGTAAGTTACGAAAGTACCCCCACCGATTTGAGGCGGTTCTTTCGGTTCAGGGGTACCACGTGCATTTCGCGTGTCGGGATTTCACAGGAGGTGGGAGTTTTCGCGCGCGTTGTAATTTCGGAATAGCAAGGCGCGGGTTGAGATGGAGGGAGTTGTCGGAGCACAACGAGACAAAGATATATCTTAAATATTTCGGGCTAACAAGGCGCGGGTTGAAATTTCCGGACAAGCCTAACGTGTACTGTACCAAATCAATGCGCACTACAAATGTCATTCAAAACTTTGAATTCATGTTATGTTCAATTAAAATATTTCGCTACGTGTATAATGCATGCAACCTACTACTCAAATGAGCGTTTTAGTGCATTCCAAACGTATATACTACCGCTTCAATATGGACTAAATTTGAATTCGTTTCTCTATTTGAATAAGATCTACAGTAATGATTGTTGTGAAGTCAAAGTATTTGAATTCGTTTCTCTGTTTTAATAAGATCTACAATCATCATTATTGTCAAGTTAAACCATCGTTTGTGTATTATCTTCACAACACACCACATGATTAGTCTCGAGTTACATATGAACTATGTGTACTATATGAACTCGAACTAGATTTTTTGAATCCACTTTATTTTGATTTCAAATCACATTACATTTCTAGCTCTAGCTAGATCTTCATAATCTAAACCATGTCTCATATGTATAATGTGTTT
The DNA here is from genome assembly GCF_002575655.3 of Aegilops tauschii subsp. strangulata. NCBI lineage: Eukaryota > Viridiplantae > Streptophyta > Magnoliopsida > Poales > Poaceae > Aegilops > Aegilops tauschii. The sequence continues at coordinate 539,148,401 of NC_053041.3, forward strand.
ATCACATTATGTATGGTGCCCCGCCCCCTACGCCTACAAGTATTTAGATGTGAGTTGCAAACACCACACATTACCACAAATTCAAATAAAATGTGAGAATGTTCGATATATAGTATTGTTTAGATTGTTCGATATTTAGTTGTAAGCTGCAAACGCCACACATTATCACAAATTCAAATAAAATGTGAGATTCTTTGATGTATAGTATGGTTTAGATTGTTCGGCATTTAGCTGTGAATTGCAAACGCCATGCATTATCACATTATGGTATAACATGGGCACAATACGTGTATCACCGCTATATTCATGCATGCAATGTTTAAAACACTATGATCTCCTATTCAAATATATGAATCCGCTTTCATATCAAATTATGATCTTTGTTAGTCTCTTACACCCACACAATCCTTTAACCTTTGTAGCTACCACTAACTTTCTCTCGTGCATGCACACCCCCTCCTCGCCCTCCCCCTCCCTCGGCATTCTATCCACCGGGCACATTCATTTTTTCTTTAGGTCGTTCTCCCAGAGTCTCCACAACTCCTTTCCGACACACACCGATCGATAAACCTCTCCAGCGATGCCTGCCTACAACATACACACACACCTTCAATCTCCTCCTTTATGTGTCCTTGCCTCGTGTCTCTCATACGGTCAGACACACGTGTAAACTCTCGCCCCTCTTTTCATCGATCTCACAATCGCACACTCCTCCCCTATCTAGCTAGTAGTTGGGCCTCTCGCACCACCTCCTAGCTCCATTCTCTCTGTCTATCCGTCTCGCTGGGCCTTATTGGCCTCTAACAAATGGACGTACACCGACCGATCTCTCACTATACATATAGCTAGCTAGGTCCTTATAACTCGTTTTTACCCACACGTCAATCGATCTACCTCATTAGTTGTGTCTCTCCCTTCCTCCGACAAACAACAATTGATCTATCGATCTAGTTAGGTTTGCTTACCAAACACATGGTTCCCCTTCATCATCCATGGATGCGTCCCGACAGATCTATCACGCACAGGCACACACAGAAACACATCCCCACTCTTATTGATAACATTGCAGTTCCACCCTTAGTTTGTCTAGTAGGCCTCTCCCACCATCTTCGAGAAGCAACTCCATCACCCATCCAGCACTCTACCCCTCTCCCTCCCTCTCCCTCCCTCTCTCTCTCTCTCCTCTCTCTCTCTGTCCCATCATATTTCCCGTCCTTCAGTTATGTATGGACGTCGACCGATCTCTCTCAAGACATAGCTGGGTCTCTCCTTCTCAACACATATACGAGTCATTCTACCTCTATAGTTAGGCCTCTGCCTACCCCTCCCCCCACACACACCGATACATCGAGCGCTCTAGTCATGTCTCCCTGCCACACACAAACTTGACATGTGCCCTCTAACGTTCCGGTAGGCCAGTTGCCCTATATCTTTGACTTGCACACACACACAATTTCGATGGCTCTCTTCATCGATCTCGCACCCACCCACTTGATCCTCTCTTCGACTCTATCGATAGCTATGACCGCTCCCTCTCTTCTCGTGGATTGCCCGACCCTCTATGTATGATATGGATAGGCCTCCATTTCACACACATTGCATGCAAAAATTTTGTTCGAGATGTCATCGACACATATTCCCACAAATAATTCACGAAATCAACCCCCACCCCACCCCCACCCCAAAACAAAAACACTCACGAACGCGGTTTGTATCTCTCACACACACCCACGTAGGTGGGGGACGTGCACGAAGAGAAGAGGTGCATGCACGGCGGACGTACTCCCGTCTCTTTCCCAACCACACCCTCGCGGGTACACGGTGGAGCTCATTTCTGTACGAAAAAGGCAGCCCACGTGGTAATTTGGCACGTGTACTGGTTGTCCACTTGGTGGAGGGAGGACCGTCAACCACGGGTGAACAAACAAATTGCGACTTGACGTGTTATGTTAAAAAAAGAGGCAAACCATGTGGGGCCTACCTTAGAGGCAAGGCTCTATACACTAGAGTACTTTTGATGTGTCCCGTCAACTCGCAGAATGAGGAGAAGCTTGCTTAGTACGCCGTCTCCCCCACCCACGGGCGCGGTGGCTCGCAGGATGAGGTGAAGCTTGCTCCGCCTTACGCCCGCTCCCTCGCCCATGCGCGCGGTGGCTCGCAGGACGAGGAGAAAAATTTACTACTCCCTCCGTTTACTCCTCGTCCCTACTACCTTGGTTATAGAGATTATATCATATTGTTTGGAATATATATGTCCTTTAGTAGATTTCAATATGAACTACTAGTACATACTCCAAACACTGATGTATATAGACGTATTTTAGAGTGTAGATTCACTCATTTTGCTCCGTATGTAGCACTCTCCCTCGCCCCTCGACCCTCGCCCACGTGGTGGACGTGTAGCAATTCTTTCGGTCTCATATAGCCAGAACGATATATACTGCACTACCATTATTGCTCGACTTCCCGAAGAGGCGAAGAGCCAATCGCAAGGTTAATATTTTGGAGATGCCAAGCGCAAGGTTATAGGAGAACGAGTAGTAGGTGCCGCGTCATTTATAAATAAAGATTTTTTTCTTCAGTGGCACGTACGCAATATGATAGGTTCATATGGAGAGAAAAGGAAACCGCTCCACTATATACATAGTTAGGACGGGCCAGCCTACACGGTTGCTTGCTGGGGTTGCTCTCTTCACACTCTCTCGCACAAAATGACTGTGGCCACATCTCTAACATCCCGGCGGATCACGTCCGCTTGGGGAAGGGGTGGATGCTTAGTGTAGATGCGGTGGCCGTCGCCGACGGCGAAAACCCACTGTCGGCACGTCCCGATCAGGGGTCCCCGCCGTTCTCTCTCACAAAGCCGGGAGGTTGCCTTCGTCCCTTGCTCACTGTCGCGACGTGGGCAGTTGCCGCCTCCCGCCGCCCTCCTCAAGGTTGAGCTACGTCCCTCAGGTACAACTCCCTTTACAGCCGGCTTGCACCACTGCTCCAGCTGCCCACATCACTCCCTGTGGATATTTCTCTACTTCTTTGCCCCACACATACCTCTACTGGCTTCTACGTACTGTATTTGTGATGAGTTTATGTCTCATCAACTAGTCCCAGTAATCTTATTCTAATCACGCTTCTTCAATTTCTTTGCCACAGGGATGCTCATCTCAATTTTGGTGAAACTGCACAAAATGATCCGATGGTCAAAAGGTTGCAAACTTCATTTATTAGGAAGCTCGAACATTGCCAGCAAATTAAAGCCTGGTCAGGGTTCACGGTTCAAGGGCTAGGGTCTGGATGGATCGTTTTTTCTTTAGCTGTCTCTGTTCCAAAATAAATGTCAACTTTAGTAGTAGTACAACTTTGTACTAAAGTTTGCACAAAGTTGAGACACTTATTTTGGAACGGAGGGAGTACATATTTGCTATGATCTGTCAATCATTGAGATGCAATAGCATGCATGTTAGTCTCCTTTGTATTTGATGAAATGTTGCAACGGGCAACCTTGGACGCAAGATACACGTAACAGAAGCTGGAAGCTTCATAGCATTGTACAAATTTATCTCACTGATAAATTACAGTACATACTATACTAGTACTTCCTCCGTTCCTAAATATAAGTCTTTGTAGAGATTTCACCATGAACCACATGCGGATGTATATAGATGCATTTTAAGTGTAGATTCATTCATTTTGTTCCGTATGTAGTGGAATCTCTACAAAGACTTATCTACTAGTAATAGCTAGCCCCCACTACTAGGAATTCTCTATCCTCTCCTTGAGCCACATCATCAAAATTGATGTAGCCGTTAGATGAAGTAAATCATTCCATAATAGCCGTCTGATCTAGACGTTGAGAGGCTCCGCACTAAGCCACATGCAAGCATGCAGAAATACCATGGCACATGCATGTGAGTGGGTTTTAAATCACATCAACATGTCTGCATGCAAGCATGCACCGGTAGCATGCATGTAAGTGAGCTTTTAAGTCCCATTAACATGTCAAAAAGAAAAATATAATCCCATTATGCAGTAGGAGTTGGCTGATCTTTTTTCCTTACATGGGATGATCTAAATGATGATGGGAGTTTATTTAGTTTGGCTACCATTTGTCATGCGGTTATAGAGTTTTTTTAGTTCTATGAAATCGATAATTTTGCGCAGAGAGATATACCGCTGTTCCGCGGCAACGCGCGGGGACTCATCTAGTAATATTTAGGAACGGAGGGAGTACTATGTAAAGAGTTAGGTGTCGCACGGTGATAGTGTGAGGTGGGCCATGTAATCACTGAGCCTGCGTGTTTTCACTGCTCTTGCACGCCTCCGCTATAAGAATGGAGAAAATTGTAATCTAGTAGTAGTAGTACCTCCTTTCGCCGAAAGCGTGGGACATCTAGCAGTCCTACCACCTCAGTAATAAAGACCAATGAGCCATCAAATCACATAGACCCAGCAGTAAGTTGGACGAACGAAGCAACCATCACTCTTGCGCCAGTGAGAGGTCACGTCCGCTCTGCCCGGGCATGAATGCGGCACCGATTCTTTGGAGCGGCGCTGACCGTTTCGGGCGGGAAGCGCGCGCGGGCGATGGAGGGGCTTTGGGTGGGCCAGGCTGGTCAGGAGCGGGCGTGGCAGCTGTCCGCATGTCCCTACCGGACATGCCCGGAAACGAGAGGATGCACCGACTCTCGCGGCTAAAATCGTACACTACACAACATCTCTCTGTAGGAGTAGGTCGATCTGTCGCTCTCTCTAATACACACATGCTGTTAAACACACACACACACACGCACATGCACGCACCTTGGTCCCGTTGCACCTTCTAACGTGACTTATTACACCTAGACAGAGGGAGTAGTAAGTATACGAGATACGGTGGCACACTGACTTAAGTCGAATACAAGTGCCCAAAAATTGTGTGCATGTTGTAATAAGGATTCACTTAAAATAGTACGTGAGCGAACAGAGGGATCAATTGGACAGTGTTCCCGAGCAGTAGCGAGATGTGTGAGGTAAGATACACCGCTGGCGCTTTTAATTTTTCTTATTAGTTTGTTTGTTTCACCCTCTGACTGGTGGGACCCAACGTACTACGTGGAGAGAGGTAAGGTGACTAAGGCTGCATTATTTCTGCACCACTGTGGATAGTCTTACCACCAAAGCCACATGACACGATTATGATTGAAATCCCAATGACTCCCACACACAAAAAAACACGGCATGCTTGTCACACGAATGCAGGAATTTATAAAAGGTTATTTCCCTCTCGTTGAACATAAAGGGAGGGTTGTGTAGCTGGTTAGCCTATTCGCTCATCAAACTTGAGGTCTCGGGTTCGATAACTACACTTGAGCATAATTTGTACCAGGAGGATTCTTTGACTGGTCAAAATGTTTTCTAGGGTTTACACGCTTCACACTCTCTCTCCATTATATATATACACGCTGGAGCCTCAGCCCTTGTAGTTGCTCTCTTCACACTCTCTCGCCCTCTCCCGCCGGAGCCTCAGCGCTTGTAGTTGCTCTCTTCACACTCTCTCGCCCTCCCCAGATCTAAACAAGACTTCGTTGGCCTCTCTCTCCCCTCACTGCTGCTCAAAGAGCCGGCAGGATTCGTCCATCGGGAAGGGAAGGAGGCTTAACGCTGTCGCCGTCGGCGAGGGACTACCGGTGCAGCTATTCACTTTCCACCCAGCGGCGGCGCGGGAGGGCCTCCGACCCCTTCTTCTTCACCGCCGTCCCGTCACCCACCGAACCACGCCCCAAGAACCTTAAGGTATAATTTACTTACTCCACATGCACTGCTCTAGCTGCATGTATACCATGAATCTAGGACGTGGTTCAAAGAGGAAAGGAGTGGGGAAAAGTAGTGGGAAAAGTTGTATATAGCATGAATCTAGGACGTGGTTCAAAGAGGAAATGAAGGGGGAAAGTTGTATAGCATGAATCTAGGACGTGGTTCAAAGAGGAAAGGAATGGGGGAAAGTAGTGGGGAAAGTTGTATCGCGTAAATCTAGGACGTGGTTCAAAGAGGAAAGGAAGGGGCGAAAGTACTAGTTCAAAAAGGAAAGGAAGGGACAAGGTTGTAGAGTTTGAGCAGGACTAGATTTGCTGCGCTCACATAGGGAAAGGTGTCTAAAGATAACAAAACTGGGACCAACACAAATATGCTCCTTGGTTGTTTGCTCTTTGTTGCAACAGACTGTGCATGACCACAGTACATTGGTAGATGCACATGGTGCTGGTGCGTCCATTGTCCCGTGCAACTCATTAGCTGTTGTTAATCTAAGGCCCTGTTTGGTTAAAAACTCCCTAGTCCCTACCTGCTTGGTTCCAGGGACTAAACATGGACTAGAGGTTATTAAATGACATGCTAAAAGACCATGTTACCCCTAGTAATGAACTAATAGAGACAAGGTGCGATGCGTGGCAGGGGCAACTGTTGGAAAAAGTCCCAAAAGGACTCCCTCGGGGTCTTCTTTCTTCAGTCCCAAATGCCCACTTTTAGTCCCTAAAAGTCCCTCCTGTTTGGTTTAGATGGGACTGACACGGAGTTTTTTTAGTCCCTACACCAAAATGTCACTGTAAACAAACACCCTCTAATAATGCCGCTGGAAAATTGATGCAATGCCACAGTTAAAAGCAAATTACATGTTTAACGAATTTTATTGTTAATATAATCTCTATGTTAATATTAATCAATGCCACCGTTTGAGAAATGCTACTGTCTTGCTTTCTTTCCCATTTAGATAAGGTAGATGCTTCTTTTTGTTGGCTTCTGTGTCATCCACCGTTATTGACCACTAATTGTTTCCTTTGCACCTCTGTGTAAACAAGGTTATCTACTTCACCTCGTTGCCATTGTGACCTTTTGTTGCATTGCAGAAAGCACTTTTGTTTTAAGAGTGTTTTGTGCAGTTCAACCAAATGTCACACCGACAACGTTGCTTGATTGCTTGATCTTAGTGGAACTGCACAAGAGGAGATCTTACTTCCTATCCGTTAAGGCGAATTTGGTTCAGATCTTCTTCATGTGAGTTGTTTGAATTCCGCATCATGAGAGGTCAGTACTAGCCTTCTTTCACATGATTCTGCAGTGTGCTTTCATATGTTGTGCTACTTGTACGATAATGTTGCTTGATTTTAGTGAACTGCACAAATGGAGACAAGACTTCCAATCTGTATGTGCACCGTAATATCCCATTGAAGTAAGATAAGGATATTTCACAACTGCTGGCCTGTATTCTGCCACTTTGATCAGAAAATTAAGTTTAGTACTATACTTGTGCTCCCTAATTGACATGCCAAATCTTACATTGAAGGCGAAGCTTGTCTGTTATTGAACCAAGTGATGAAGGGGAAGAACAAGCGGAAGAAAAACAAAAATCAACTCCCGGTGCTGTAATGAAGCACTGGAACTGTGATGACACAAGTAATGATATAGTTTTGCATCTTAATTTATTGCTATGGCTGGAACGAGCAATTGTTCTGCCACTGATTTGATGCCACTCTTAATGTAATATGTAATTATCTCTACTTGTGCAAACAAGGATCTTCTTTGAAGATACCATATATTTTAGTGGAACTGCACAAGAAGATGTTGGAAACATTAAACTAATCGAGGAGTATATAGTAAGCATGGCCACCACCGTAGATAGCAACAGATGGTTCCAGAGAAGTGCTTCATCTGTATGCTCTACACAATAAGCCTCCTGACAAAGGTTGGTACTCGCCCACTGATTTGATCCATATGATTGAGCTTTGTCATCTCTATTGGTGTTGTGCTACTGTTTAGATACTATCATGAAAAAGTGGTATTGTCCTTGAGAAGTGCTTCATCTGTGCTGTTTTAAATATTTCCTTTCCTTTTTTTCGAGCAAACATGGATGCTAGCATTTAGTAGTCCTCTTGTCTTTGCACAACAGGATCATCTTCCTCTGAAGAAGAATATGGAGTACGTGAAGTGACTAGTTCCGATTATGCCAGGATGAAGAAGCCCTGTCTATCTTCTCATCAGAAGGAGCAGTTGAAGGATGGTTACATTACTCCCCACACGACCAAACTAACTTCAGCTCCGAAGGACTGACAAATCTCCATTTTTTGCTGTGATGCGCGAGTACAATGTTGTTCTAGGATTCTTTCTGGTGAGTTCCATTTTCTAAAAGTGTGCTCTACATGGACCATGTATGTGCCTGTTGAAACTGTCAATTCATAGTACAGTTTGCTTTATACTAATCACTTTTTTGTATTTGTGCAAACAGGGGTGCTCAGCTTGATTTCAATGGGAACTGCACAAAATGTTCAGGAATACATCGAATCATTCATTTCCACCACAAGAAAGGAGGTGCTGATAAGTTCAAGGCGCTGCAACATATAAGGGCGAAATCATACAAGCTGCGCGCGAATTTGGTTGATTTTGGTGGAACTGCACAAAAAGAACAGCTGGTTTATTTAGCACGAGGTGCCATGTCAATGTCCGAACTGATGGCAAACCCTGCCCATTCCACAATTGTAGGCATTTGATATTTTGGAATGGGACAACCTTGTCAAATTTTGCTCATTGATTTTAGCAAGACATGCGTTTGATATTTTCGAATGGGACGCCCTTTGCTGTCAGCAGCGTCGATCAATTTTTTCTTTAGTTGTGAAGTAAATATTGCCTCTGACATGTGAGTCACTGAGATGCATAATCATCGATTGTTTTGAATGTTCTCTATGAATTGCCAGGCCTGTGTGTTTGATTGCAATGTACAGAAACGCTAAAAAGCTGCTCAAACTCTTTGTACTCCTTCTGTTCCTTTTTACTTCGCACATTGTGAAAGTGCATACTTTTTTGTATAAGATTGGTCAAAGTAGAGATACTTTCACTGCAGACAAAACTTGTATGCATGACTAGAAAGGACCGGAGGGAGTACATGTGAAACTGCTGCAAACGAGGTGATCACCCTGGGAATAATGCTAGTACGTATTGTTTTGCATGTTCATCCAATGCCAGTGATACAGGAATTTGAACTAATCGAAATAAATTCATTCATACACGGTCGGATTTCATATAAACATGCCGGATTTCATTACATTTCATACATTCTTCAACTACAAAAGGGGTGCGCTGGAGGTATAATTAATTAACCGAAGCTACCCACCTGTGTCCCGCTGAGCCGAACAGAAGCTTCAGTGACTTAACTGCGGTGCAGTTGCGTAACTGACATGTGGCCTGTTGGGCCCACGTGTCAGTCAGCCAACTGCACCAGCAGTTAAGTAGAAGCAGCGTTCTTCTCCAGCGCAGCTCTCCGACTCCACATCGCCGCCAAGAAGCTAACCGGCCGTCAATGGTCAACCCGCCTAGCTTGGATTCAACTGGAGGGTAGCAGCGGTGGCCTTACTTGGACCCGAGCGGCGGCGACCTACCGTGTTCTACTCTTCCTCGTTTTCTGTGTGGTGCGGCCTCGTTGGCAGCGGGGCGGGGCCTCGGCGGAGCCGGCGATGTCCTCTGTCTCGTTGCCGGCGGGCGGCGCCTCAGCGGAGCGGTGGAAATCCTCCCCCACGTTGCCGACAGGGTGGGGCCTCGGCTGAGCCGGCGATGTCCTCTGCCTCGTTGTTAGCAGGGCGGGGCCTCGGCGGAGCAGGCGGTGTCCTCTGCCTCGTTGTTGGCGCCGCGGGGCCTCGGCGGAGCAGGGCCTCGTCGATGCCAGCGGAGCGGGGACTCGTCGGAGCCGACATTGTCCTTTGCCTCGTCCTCGGTCTCGCCAAACAGCGCCTCGCCCGCTTCATCGCCCTCTTTGCTAGCCTCTTTGTAGGCGGCCGCAGCCTCCGCCACCCGCATGCGGTACCGCCAGCGCTCGAGGCGGCCCTTGCGGGCGGAGTGGTACGAGTCGAGCAGCGCCTCCTGCTCCGCCCGCTCCGCGGCGATCTGCTCCTCCGCCTGCAGGTGCTCCTGGAGGAGATGGTGGTTGTAGGCGGCGTCGGTCTGCGCCTCCCGGAACTGCTCCTCACGCATCTGCCTCACCCTGTCCATATATTGGGCACGGGCCTCGCCGATGGTCATGGTGCAATGCACCGGCGAGGATGGCGTGGAGGAGGGTGTTGGCGCCGGATCATCGACTACCATGTTCTCCATTGGGACGTCGTCGTCCTCCGGCTGCCTGCCGGCCAGCCGGTCGACAGCAATGGCTGCCATCTCCTTGTGGTCTGTCGTCCGCCCGTCCCGAAGAGCGCTGGAGCGCGAGGAAGCCATGGTGGGCAGTAGTGGTGTGGACAGGAGAAAGGGAACGGATGCGGATGACTGCGGCTATGGCCGGCGCAGCAGTTTATATAGCAATGGTGGGCGGGCGGAGGGACGGACGTGTGGCGCCGGAGTAGCCGCCTCGGCAACCGCGTATCATTAATGTGGGCGGCAGATGGACGGACGGACGGCACTTGTGTCGTTTGAAGGCGGAGCAATCGCCTGCATCGGGAAGCGGGGCGGGCGGCGCTGACTGTTTCAGGCGGAAAGCACGCGCGGGCAAGGAGATGACTTTACTTGGAGAGGATGACAATGGGGACCCACCAGGTCCATAGCCTCACGTACGCAAGTGCCTCCTTATTATATATATATATATATATACATATATATATAACTATAATTTATTTTGCTTCCTCCTAGTTTCCTGACATCACGGTCCCACACCATTGTCAACCTATGTAGTAGTTAATAAACGAGAGAATTGCACAAGAAGCGGCCGACAGCTGGGACCAAGGAGCTCGAGTAGTATTTGTGTTTTTGAGGTGTGAGCACTGCAGAGTTTTTTGATGTTTAGCCCAGATATTAATTTTTCTCCTCTGAACAACAACGAAAACATCGCTGCAGGTATTAACTGGGCGGGCTGTGGCCCGTCTAGCCCAGGCCAGATATCCAGCCCAGATATTAAATTTTTTCAAGCTGAAAATGGCTAGCCTAGCTATACTTTTTTTAGGAATACCCACGCAAGGTCAAGTTGTTATTCTCCGCCCCGCTGGGCTGCAAATCTTTCCTAGGAGGGATGCATTAGGCTTAACAAGAAAATGGGCTTTAAAAAATAATAAATGGGTTGTAATTATAAAAACTGGGCAGTAACTATAAAAAAATGCACCAAACACGTGATTACTTTATAAAGTATTATTTTTGGATATTGAAAATTTTAATTTCATTAATTGTTGCGAGCGCAATGTTTCGTTGGATTTTTACGTAATATAAATTTATATTGAAATTGTATTTAATCTGACTAGAAATTTCGGGATAAAAATATTTCGGATCCCATCAAAATGTGGGAAATTTTATTGAATTCTGTTTTGAATGGTTGGTTGAAATGGGCTGTACTTTTAACAAACTGTAAATGGGCTGTAGTAAATTCCATTAGAATTCAAAAATGGGCTACACATTCTTACAAATCTCAAATGGGCTATAAGTTCTCTGCCACACACTTCTGACCTTACTAAGTTGACGCGTCCCCTAAAAAAACAGAGTTGACGCGTATGCAAGGCTTTGTCAACTTATAGTCAACACACGGTTCTAGCAGCAGTGGCCATTGGATGTCCATCCAACGGATGCCGTGCTTCTTCTTCAATCTCGGATATTCTAGCTTCACCCGCCCAAAAAATGATTCCTCCCCCTGACATCTGGGGCTCACCGTTTCGGAAGCTGGCCTGTGGGCCTACTAAGTTGACGTACCAAGGGCTTTGTCAACTTAGTCAATATAAACTATTCTAGCTGCAGTGACCGTACGATGTCCATCCAATGGCCGTCTTGCTTCTTCAACCTCTGGTCTTCTTGCTCCAGCCTCGCAAAGCAGCGCCGGTCGTGCCGCCTGCTCCTGCCTCCCATGGCCGGCTGTGCTGCCGCGGAGGCCTCACCGCCCCCTACTACTCCCACCGCTGGCCAGGCCATCCCTCCACTCACCCACACCCACGGTTATTCTGTGGCGACGGCAGCGTAGCCGAACCAGTGAACCCTCGGACTCCTCTCCGCGTGTGCATCCACTGCCGCGTCTTCCCCGGCTCTGCGTCGTCCCCTTCCTAGGCCTCGCCATCGTCCACCGCCCTGGTGCTCTCGGCGCGGCGTGGTCAACGTGGTCAAGGAACGAGTTCCATCGGACATAGACTGTACGTGAGAGGCTGACAGCTGGGTCCACGGCAGCCGCAAGGAAGTGCCTCCTTATTACGCGCAAAATAATTATTCCTCCACCTTACATCGGGGACCCACCGGACGGGCCACCGTATTTCGCAAAAAAAATTATTCGCCCCCTGACTGCTGGGACCCACGAGCTACATCTTCGCACGCAAGGAAGTGCGTCCGAAAAAAAACGATTCACCCCCCTCACTGCTGGGACCCACCAGCTACATCTTCGCACCCAAGGAAGTGCGTCCGAAAAAAAACGATTCGCCCCCCGACTGCTGGGACCCACCAGCTACACCTTCGCACACAAGGAAGTGCGTCCGGGCAAAAAAAAATGATTCGCCCCCTGACTACTGGGACCTAGCAGCTACACCTTCGCACGCAAGGAAGTGCGTCCGGGCAAAAAAAACAAAATGATTCGCCCCCTGACTGCTGGGACCCACCAACTACATCTTCGCAGGCAAGGAAGTGCCTGAAAGTCGGGACCCACCTGGTCGAAGCGTACGTAGCGTTGTCATTCTAGTCGCGAACGTGTACGTACATACTGGTCGATGTAGAGGCGCGCACGTGTCATAGTAGAGGCGCGCACGTGTCGTAGTAGAGGCGCGCACGTAGCATGTACACGTACGTACAGCGGCCAGGGTGCAAGAAAGAAAATACGGCCAGGTATGTGTACATACGGGCAGGGTCTCGAACGCCTACTCGCGCATACGTACGGCCAGGGCTCGTGTACATGGCTGGGTCGGAACGGAGAAACAGCGTCGTCGTCGTGTTCATGGGGAGGCAACAGAATGCGTCGTGTTCATCGGGAGGCAATGGAATGCGTCGTGTTCATCGGGAGGCAACGGAACGCGTGGGAGCCAACCGGCCGGGTCGGAACGGAATGCGTGGTCGTGTTCATCGGGAGGGCTTGGACGGAACAGGCGATGGAAGCGAGGCCTGGCGTACCGCAGAATGGAGGAAACGGACCTCCTATGTTCGGAACGGGGTCCTGTTGATCGGGAGGGGTGTGGCGTACAGCAAAACGGAGGAAACGGACCTCCTACGGTCGAAACGGGGGTCCTGTTGATCGGGAGGGGTGTGGCGTACCGCAAAACGGACGAAACGGACCTCCTACGGTTGAAACGGGGGTCCTGTTGATCGGGAGGGGTGTGGCGTACCGCAAAACGGATGAAACGGACCTCCTACGGTCGAAACGGGGGTCCCGTTGATCAGGAGGGGTGTGGCGTACCGAAAAACGGATGAAACGGACCTCCTACGGTCGAAACGGCGGTCCTGTTCATCGGGAGGGGTGTGGCGTACCGCAAAACAGGACTCCACGGGATACTGTTCATCTCCACCGTTGACCTCCTCCAGCCTCCACGGGCTACCGTCGACCTCCTTCAGCCTCCACGGGCTCCTGTTCATCCAGCCTCCACCGTGCGCTACTCCACCGGCTACTGTTCAACCACCCCTCCACGGGCACCCCTCCACCGTCTACTGTTCATCCAGCCCTCCACACCACAGGGTCCTGTTCAACCACCCCTCCACGGGCAGCCCTCCACCGTCTACTGTTCATCCAGCCCTCCACCACACCACGGGGTCCTGTTCATCCAGAGGCAACGGCACCGCTCACTGTTCATCCACCCCCCGGAACGCTCACTGTTCATCCAATCGATCGGCTTCAGTTAGCAGCAGTAGCGAAGGAATCGCTCGATCGGGTTCAATTAACAGCCATCGATCGATCGCTCGGGTTCAGTAACGCGTAGCCTGCAGTGCAATCGCTCGGGTTCAATTAGAGCCCAACGCCTCGCTCGGGTTCAGTTAGAGCCAACGCCTCGCACACACGCTCGTACGTGTACGAGAGAAACGCACATCGCTCGGCCCCCAACCTCCCACCGTAACTGGGAACTCCCCGAAATTTTCCTCCCCCTCGCTTCTACCACGGTTTTTTCCGTCATGGACGGCCCAAAGAATGTCATGCAGCTGCGTCTCCGGCCCGCCCAGGACGAAAAGCCCATTTTTTGTCATGATTTTTGGTCATAGAAGTAGGAGCCCACCACATCTATGATGATACCGGGTTTTGTCACAATTATCGTCATAGAAGTGTCATATGTATGACAGAAAAAAATTTCGTTCGACCCAAAATGTCACGGATGTGTCTTTTTTTGTAGGAGGCCCTGCAACTCTGTTCAGTGTTCGAAAAGAAATGACGGACAGAGGATGAAATAGTTTTCGCAGGAGACTAACCATATATGTCTATGTGAATAAGCAGGTGTCGATGCTAGCTGCAACCTCCCATTCTGCCGAAGTCTCCAAACTGAAGCAGAGTCTGAAGCAGGCCGAGGAAGATCTCGACCGTGTGAAAAAACAACTAGAGGACAAGCAAGGTATGCAATGGCCTATTCAGATCTAGAAAGATATGAATTGCTTGTGTTGATCATGTTATCATGATATTTTGTAGGAGCTGCGACTGAGGTGGAGTCCCTCAAGAACGCGCTGGCCGAGGCTCAGAAGAGAGTGGCGAAGGAACAAGCCGCCCGCGAAAAACACGAGGCAAGGGTCAGGGAGGTCTAGCAGGAGCTCCAGGACGCCGTAAAGAAATGCGAGTCCTTGGAGCGCAAGTTTGCGGACCAAGAGTCCAAACTTGCTACGGCCCGCCAAAGCGCACAAGAGGCCCGGGTTGAAGCCTAGGGAGCCCTCCAGGAAATCCAGGAGGCTAGGAAAATCGAGGCGGGTAAGGCCTTTATTATGCAGAGCAAATTTGTGAAGAAAAGGTACCCCTTACTGACCCGGATTTGGAGTTCTCCAGGAGCGTTTGCGGATCTGCCGCGCAGTGTTGCTGATGCTGCGGAGTTCTTCCAAGCCGAAGAGGGGAGCTCAACGGAGAAGCTGTTCTGGTCGCAATACCTTGCGCCAGAGCATCCGGTGCCCTTTAGCGATCAGCTGAAACAACTGACCAAACTGCATAGGATGGCTGAATTGGCCATGAATGATTAGATAATCCGTTTATGGCCTGCCGAAGCCATACCCAACAGCTACTTCGGGCTCGTGAAGCGGCTTGTCGATGCCTGCCCTCAGCTTGAAGCCATCAAGCGGTCGGTCTGCATCAAAGGTGCGCGGATGGTCTTCGCCCGTGTCAAGGTGCAGTGGGCGAAGATGAACGCCGTCAAGCTCGCGACCAAGGGACCGCCCGCGCGCAAGGAGCACCGCATGGCCGAGCGGTATTTTGATGATGTCCTGGAGGGATCCCGCATTGTAGAGGGCCAGTGCGCAAAAGACATTATCTTTGAATGAATACATTCATGTTATCCTGTCCTGTATGATAAAACAAAGCCGATATGTAATATAATTTTTGTTGTTTATTTAAAATTTTACCTCCTGTGCGGCTGTTTTTATTAAATCTGAGAGTTGGCTAGTCGTCGGCTTCAGCCCCCACGTAGGTAGTACGGGGGTGTTCGGGTTGAAACCTAAACACTCTTGATCCAAGAGTTTGGTCCTTGAAGGAGGTGTTTAGCGCAGCGAACCAGACAATCGGACTACGTGGCTTTATCACCCTCACTTAGCCATAGTAGTTTGACAATAGAAATGTAGGCGCAACCCCTAGTGAGGATATGTTAATCCGGAGTATGGTGTTGTAGATACCTGATCGGGTGGAGGCCGATCCATCACATAATGTGGAAACAATCGCAAAAGATTTGAACCTCCGAATTGCTGACCAGCTGTCGCCACATCATGACAGCCAGTTCTCTACTGAGGTGTTTACCTGGATAAACCAGAAACACAATCACAGTAGTTCTCCCTTTACTACCCTGGCCAAAGGACGGAACGTAAGGTAGTAAGCACAGGAGCCGGGCAACCCAACTATTGACCAAAGACATGATTCGGAGCCGATGCATATAATGCCAAATTCGGGGTGCCGAACTATACTGTAGAAAGTGTTCGGACTTTGTTGCCGTAGTGCGGAGCGCAATGAAGCCCCTGGCGAATTAAAGCGTACCAGGGTGTACGGGTGCAATCGATAAGAATATCGAAATAAAATGAAGTAGTAAGCCAGTGCCACATAAGTTGGGCCGCAAACTGTTTCCATTATAATTTGATTAATACGTCAAAGCGTATTTGTACAAATAGTGCGATAGGCAACGGGGCTATTTAACATGCTGAGACCAAGGGGGGGCTGCGTGCGGGTCCTGAAAACAGGTAGAGTGATCGTCAAGAAGACCAACTAGAGATTCCCCCACACTTCTATGCTGCTTGCCGCCTTGGTGTATCCATCCTTCGAAAGGGTCGATGATCAGGTCGTCGTGAGGGGCCTGTGGAAAAGAAAGAGAAAAAGGATAAAAAGAAAACAGAAAGTAAGTGTGCCCGAGGAAGGTCGAGCCGTATTATGGACCACAATCAAGTTGTGCCTCCGTCTTTGCCCATGGTATTTTGAGTGCGTAGTTATGTACGCGCGGTACGTACGCCGCCGTTTGGTCGGGACTGAGACGGAGGCCGAATTGCTAGTCGAACTCCTGACGAGCTGGACTGTCAAGATGCGGAGTAGTCCGGACTCGTTTGAGAGTGTCCGGGAGCTTAGCCGCTGAATTAAAATTCTGCTTGATAAGGCCGCTCTGTACTTCCGCTGCCAGGGCCGCGGTGTGCTCCTCGGTACGGAGGGAGCGTTCAGTGTTTCCATTGACTGTTATGACACCGCGTGGTCCGGGAATCTTGAGTTTGAGATAAGCATAGTGTGGCACCGCATTGAATCGAGCAAATGCAGTTCGTCCAAGCAGTGCATGATAGCCACTGCGGAAGGGGGCTATATCGAAGATCAAGTCCTCGCTTCGGAAGTTGTCCGGAGATCCGAAGACGACTTCCAATGTGATTGAACCCGTGCAACGGGCCTCTACACATGGTATTACTCCTTTAAAGGTAGTTTTTGTGGGCTTGATCCTTGATGGATCGATGCCCATCTTGCGGATGGTATCCTGATAGAGCAGGTTGAGGCTGCTGCCACCGTCCATGAGGACTCGCGTGAGGTGGAATCCATCAATGATTGGGTCGAGGACCAGTGCGGCTGAACCGCCATGACGGATACTGGTCGGATGGTCCCTGCGATCGAAAGTGATCGGGCAGGACGACCATGGGTTGAATTTTGGGGCGACTGGCTCTATCGCATAGACGTCCCTGAGCGCGCGTTTGCACTCCCTCTTGGGGATATGGGTAACGTATATCATGCTCGCCGTTTTAACTTGGGGGGAAACTTCTTCTGTCCTCCTGTGTTTGGCAAACGAGGCTCCTCGTCGTTGTCCTCACTTTGCAACCCCTTCTCCTTGTTCTCGGTATTTAACTTGCCGGCCTGTTTAAAGACTCAACAGCTTCTGTGGGTATGATTGGCTGGTTTATAGGGTGTGCCGTGGATCTGACATGGATGACCGAGTATACGGTCCAAGCTAGATGAGCCCGGATTGTTTCTTTTAAATGGCTTCTTTCGCTGGCCGGACTTGGAGCCACTGAATCCGGCATTGACCGCCATGTCATCGGTATTGTCACCGTTGCTTTGACGCTTGTGCCTGTTGCGTCGGGGCTTGCCGTTGCTATTTCTGGCTTCACAGGTGCCAGGTTCGCTTGTAGTGTTGTTGCTACGGGCTAGCCAACTATCTTCTCCCATGCAAAAGCGGGTCATAAGTGCCGTGAGGGCTGCCATGGACTTCAGCTTTTCTTCGCCGAGGTGTCGGCCGAGCCATTCGTCGCATATGCTATGCTTAAAGGCCGCTAAGGCTTCGGCATCCGGACAGTCGACAATCTGGTTCTTTTTGGTCAGGAACCTGGTCCAGAATTTCCTGGCTGACTCTCCGGGTTGTTGAACTATGTGACTTAAGTCATCGGCATCCGGAGGTCGGATGTATGTACCTTGGAAGTTGTCGCAGAAGGCGTCTTCCAAGTCCTCCCAGCTGCCAATAGAGTTTTCTGGCAGGCTCTTTAACCAGTGTCGAGTTGGTCCCTTGAGTTTTAGCGGGAGGTATTTGATGGCATGGAGATCATCACCGCGGTCCATATGAATATGGAGAAGAAAGTCCTCGATCCATACCGTGGGATCTGTTGTTCCGTGATATGATTCGATATTGACGGGTTTAAACCCTTCTGGGAATTCGTGCTCCATTACTTCATCAGTGAAGCAGAGGGGGTGTGCGGCGCCTCTATGTCGGGCCAAGTCGCGACGTAGCTCAGATGGAGTCCGTCTGCGATTTTTGGCCCAGACATGGTTCTACTTATCACATCCGGCTAGATATCCGTCATCGCGTGTCGGGGCACGCCCCCGCGATCCGTAGATCGATCTGGTCTGACCTGCTCTATTTTCCAGGTCCTGACGCAGGTCATATGTATAACCCTGAGCTGTTATGTCTCTACCTTTACGGTGAGGTGGCATGGGCTGGTGTTCGGCTTGAAGCCAAAGAGGAACAGGCCCAAAACCCGCCGTTTATCGGGCGCTGGACGGCCACCTCTGAGGGAGTTCTGGATTAGGGGTCCTCGGACAGCCGGACTATATACTTCTGCCGGACTGTTGGACTATGAATATACAAGACTCAAGACTTCGTCCCGTGTCCGGATGGGACTCTCTTTTGCATGGAAGGCAAGCTTGGCAATACAGATATGTAGATCTCCTCCCTTGTAACCGACTCTGTGTAACCCTAGCCCCCTCCGGTGTCTATATAAACCGGAGGGTTTAGTCCGTAGGACAACAACAATCATAATCATAGGCTAGCTTCTAGGGTTTAGCCTCTACAATCTCGTGGTAGATCAACTCTTGTAATACTCATATCATCAAGATCAATCAAGCAGGAAGTAGGGTATTACCTCCATCGAGAGGGCTCGAACCTGGGTAAACATTGTGTCCCCCGCCTCCTGTTACCATCCGCCTTAGACGCACAGTTCGGGACCCCCTACCCGAGATCCGCCAGTTTTGACACCGACATTGGTGCTTTCATTGAGAGTTCCACTGTGCCGTCGTGATAAAGGCTTGATGGCTCCTTCGATCATCGACAACGATGCGATCCAGGGCGAGGCTTTCCTCCCCGGACAGATCTTCCTATTCGGCGGCTTCGTACTGCGGGCCAACTCGCTTGGCCATCTGGAGCAGATCGAGAGCTACGCCCCTGGCCATCAGGTCAGGTTTGGAAACTTGAACTATACTGCCGACATCCGCGGAGACTTGATCTTCGACGGATTCGAGCCCATGTCAGGTGCGCCGCACAGTCACGACGAGCATGACTTAGCTCTGCCGTCGGACAGTGTTCGGGAGATCACACCTACAACTACTCTGGCCCTCAATCTGGAGCAGATCGTACCGTTCGAGGACGGGTGGATAGACCCCGCCACGGAGGCCGCGCACGCAGCGGCGATAGAGCCGAATACTGACTTCACCTCTTATGAGACCCGTGTTGCCGGACACTTGGATTCGTCCCCGGCCACGGGCTCCGAACCGCCTGCGTCCGTGCCAATCGAATCTGATTGGGCACCAATCATGGAGTTTTCCTCCGCGGATATCTTTCAGCACTCACCACTGGGCGACGTGCTAAACTCATTAAGGTCTCTCTCCTTGTCAGCAGACCCTTGGCCGAACTATGTCCGGCTAGAGTGGGATGCGGACGACAAAGAAATTCGCTCCCCACCCACCACCCACTTAGTAGCAATTGTCGATGATTTAACCGACATGCTCGATTTCGGCTCCGAAGACATTGACGGTATGGACGACGATGCAGGAGAGGAACAGGAACCACCGCCCACAGGGCGCTGGACAGCCACTTCATCACACGATATATATATGGTGGATACACCCAAAGAAAACAACGACGAGGAACGGAAGGATGCAGCAAAGGGTAGTTCCCTCGAGAAGCAACCAAAGCGATGGCGTAGGCGCCGCTCCAAATCCCGCCTCGGCAAAAACAGCGACAACAACGCAAGAAAAAATAACACCCGGTCGACTCCAGAAGAAACAACGACCACATGGACCCACCGACAGAGCAAGACGAGCCAGTGGACGGCGAACATAGTACGGAGCCGCCGTCCGACAACGGTGACGCCGAGGGTAAAACTAATCAACCTGTCTCAGGAGAGGAGAACAGTCCATACGACGATGCACACATCATCCCGGAAAGGCACTTGGAGCAAGAGAACCTCCATAGAAGGCTTCTTGCCACCACGAGGAGCCTAAAGAAGCAGAAACAAAGGCTCAAGGCCGCGCAAAATACGCTCAACAGTAGATGGAACAAAGTGCTCGACACTGCAGAAAAGTACGGTGGCAGTCGCCACACAAAGAGCTTTCCAAAGCGCAAGCTGCTGCCTGAATTCGATGACGAGGCTTTAGAGCCCACACAGCCAAAAAATAAAACGGCCAATCAGCCGGATCGACCACCCCGTGGCTGCGATAGGGCGGCTAACGATGTTGGTATAACCAGGTCCATCTACGGATCTAGGAAGCGCGCTCCGACACTGTCACATCCTAGTTAGTTCATGCATTAGAGTGTTGCATCATGTCTACATTTCACAGAAACCTGAAATGGGGATGCCAGAAAACCCCCAGCACCCCCCTGGAACAACTAGGGTTTACTAAAATTCTTTTCAATGAACCTGAAATGCCCTCCATAAATGTTCACCACCTTTGGTCTTGGCTAAAACCTCTGCCAAAAATGGTTTCATATTTTTGGAGGCCATCTTGGATTTTTGCACAAGCCATAAGTATTTGCATTTGGGCATTTTTAATGCTATAAATATTTTCAAATGCCCAAATAATCTTGAAGGTATTTTTAGGCTGTTGGGAATAATCTCAAAGGTGCCCCAAAATATTTTCAGGATTTTTCCAAATGAAATAGTATTTTTACTATTTCAAAACACAGTACAGAAATAAATAAAAAGAGAAACAAACAGAAGGCAGAGAAACTCACCTGGCAGCCCACCTGGCGGCCCAGCACTGTGCTGGCCCGCGCCAGTCAGCTGCCTGCTCTCGCCAGAGCAGGCAGAGAGGTGACGCCGGCGAGCGCGAGCTCGCCACGGCGCCAGCAGCTTGCCGCCCCCGCCGCGGATGAGCTGGCCGACCTCTCGCGACGCGCCCCGAGCACCTGGACATCGCCATTCTCCCCCATCGCCTCTCCCTCGCCTTCTCCCCACCATGGCCGACGCCGCCGCAGACACCTCACCGGAGTAACCGCGCCCACCGTCGACCTCGCGCCACTCCACCGTGTCCTACAGCACCGCCGTCGCCCACTCCTTCGAGCAAGCCGAGCCCCGAGCGCCCGGTTGCCCCGAAGCTTCGCCACCGACCTCGCCTTCGCCGCTCACCGTCGGAGATCCCCTCCGCCGTCGCCACTGCTACAGCTCGTCTCCGACCTCGCCGTCTGCTCCGTCGCAACCGCCGTGAGCATGGCCACCTTCCATCCTCTCCTCTCTCTCTCTCGAGCGCTGTAGCCACCGCACAAAGCTCACCCATACGCGCCGCCGCACGAGCTCGTCGCCGACGAGGCTCCGGCCATCCAACGGCCACACCACCGTAGCCATTAGCTTCACCGCAACGCCAGGAACCCGTAGCACCCTCACACGTTCCTCGCCGTGCTCTCTAGCTACGGTTTCAACCACGCCCGTACCCCGGCAGCCGCCCGGCTCGTCGCCGGCGTCGATTCCGGCGACCCCGAGCTCCACTACCACCACCAGTCGACGCGGCTCGCCCCCAGCTACACGTAGGTACTCTCCGCCGTCCTTTTGGTCGCCGGAGGGGGATCCCGCACTCCACCGCCGCGTCTGGACGTCGCCGGCGGCTAAACGCCGGCGAGTCAACGTGGTTTGACCATGGTTTAACCCCCCCAGGGTCACTGACGAGTGGGGCCCGCCTGCTAACTAATCTGAGTTAGAGTTAAAACTAATCCTAATTAACTAATTACCTAACAGTGACACTGACACAGGGGACCCACACGTCAGGATTGACCTGGACGACCCCGTTGACCTGCTGACGTCACACTGACGTCAGGCTGACGCAGTAAAGCTTTTACTGGAATTATTCTTATATTGGAAATTCCAGAAATTATCACAAACTTCAAAAAATCATAGAAAATAATCTATAGCTCAGAATGAAAAGATTTATATATGAAAAAAGATCAGAAAAATCCATTCTATCCATCTGTACTGGTTTCATGCATGATTAAGCAAGTTAACCTACTGTTTTATACAGAACAAGATAAAGCACTAATATGGGCCATTTATGAACTTGGAATTTGAATCTTTGATTCAAATTAGTCCAAACCCTTCTGGCCTTAGTCGCATTAGCCCAATACATCCATTTTTGCCATGTCCCATGCATGCATCATATTGTTGCACTTGCTTGGTGTTGATTGTGTTCCGATGTGTTCATTGTGGTAGGTCCTGCCTCCGAGGATATTCACGAGTATCCAACTGAAGGGCAGTATCCCACCACCACTTTGTCAGGCAAGCAACCCATTGATCATTTCGATACAAACCCATCTTCTCGCTTCTGCTCTCGTTTACTGCATTAAGACAACGCGATTCAAACTGCTGTGTGTTGCGGTAGTTGAACCCACTTCCTTTGCATGACCTGTCATTGCCACAGTAACTAGATGAAACCCACTAGCATGTGTAGGAGTTGATTGAGCCATGTTGTGTTCCTACAATGCTATGCTTGCTATGCTTAGAGTTGTGTCAGGTCTGGCTCATCAGGGTGATGAACTGGAGTGAAAGTGTGTGTGTCGGTAAAGAGAGTGAAGTGTTGAATACGATTTGATAAAGGTATCGATGGGAGGCCATGTAGGAGTACATGGTGGGTTGTTTCATTGAGACCGTCCCTAAGAACTGAGATCTGTATGCGTGATTTAAGATTCAGCTACTACCACACATTGGGCCCGAAACCAATGGACCCCCTCGACTTCTTATTCACCCTTGTCCTCTGTCCAGGAGTTGCACGTAGTTTCTGGTGTTTGTAGTAAGCTGGAGGCCGTGGACAACGCTGACCAAGGGGTGGGCTGTGATGCGATAGGCTCGTGGCCCGGTGTACCGAGTCGCCCGTTTGGTGACCGGGAACCCTGCACACATCGTTCGGGGCCGTAAGTGGAAACCCCGGCCGGACTCCCTGCGGATGGAACCTGAATAGGCGATAAACCTGGACTAGAGACTCGAGTGTTTAGGTAGGCTGTGGCCGACACCCACATTGGGCTTCCGCTTGAAGGTTGCCGAGTACACGTCGTGTAGCGACGATAAGTGGTGAGAGCGTGTGTGACGAAGTACACCCCTGCACGGTATGAAACTATTCGAATAGCCGCGTCCGCGGTAAAGGACTACTTGGTCGCTTATGCAGTTCATAGACAAGTAAATGGATACTACTAAAAGCCTCAAGATAAGTGTGAGTACCGCGGATGGCCCTCTCGTTGGATGACGAGGGAGGATCCACGGTGGAGTATTGAATTGGTGATTAGTGGACTCGTGTGCGAAAACTATTTCTCAAGTGGTGTATCGTAGGATAGCTTAGCCAAGAGTCAAAGCTGGCTTGCTGCAATAACCCCACTACCTCCTTGAGAATGAGCATGTATAGTAGGATCTGTTGTAAGACTTGCTGAGTACCTTTGTACTCATGTTGTTTTAATTACTGTTTTCAGACGACAACACCGCCCCTTCTGACGGGTTCTACGTAGAACTCGACGACGACGAGTGACGCGCCACCCAGGTGGTGATCTAGGCTTGTGAAGGGCCTATGTAGATAGACAGGCTTCGTCAAGCCTTCTTTCTTTCTAGAGTCTGTACCCAGGCAGTTTGCTTCCGCATGTGCTTGTATGATTGTATGACTTGAGTGTCGGGTCATGTGACCCCTATCTGTATGAACAAGTTATGTAAGGCTCTCCGGAGCCCTTTAAATAAAGTACTTGAGTTGTAGAGTTTTGTTGTGATGCCATGTTGTATTTGCACATATCGAGCATATTGTGTGTATGTTTGAAATGCTTGGTATGTGTGGGATCCGACAATCTAGTTGTTTATCTTTAGCAGCCTCTCTTATGGGGAAATGTAGTCTGGTGCCTCCTTGAGCCATAGTAGTCCGCTACAGCCCGGTTCACCGGAGTCCTGCTAGCCCAGCACTACTGCTCTGGACACTTGACTGGCCGGCATGTGAGTCATATCGTTCCTGTGTCTGTCCCTTCGGGGAAATGTCACGCGGTGACATCCGGAGTCCTGCCTAGCCTGCTACAGCCCGGGTTCCCGGAGTCCTGTTAGCCCAGTGCTACAGCCCGGATTCACACGCTGCTGACCGACACGTTCGATGTGGACTCATGTATGCCTGTCCCCATACGTTAGTGCCGCTTTGGGTTCACGACTAGCCATGTCGGCCCGGGTTCTCTGTCATATGGATGCTAGCGACATTGTCATATACGTGAGCCAAAAGGCGCAAACGGTCCCGGGCCATGGTAAGGCGACACCCGTGGGAGTACCGTGCGTGAGGCCGCAATGTGATATGAGGTGTTACAGGCTAGATCGGTGTGACTTGGAATCGGGGTCCTGACAGGCACAGAATCAAAACCGAACACTACAACCGTCAGAACGTCATGACACGTCCAAGTACAGGGGTGCCGCGCACCCCCTATGCTTCACCGATGAGGTGCTGGATCACGTATTCACAGAGGGATTCAAACCCGTGAACATAGAGGCGTACGACGGAGCGACAAACCCTGGGGTCTGGATTGAGGACTTTATACTTCATATCCATATGGCTCGCGGAGATGATCTCCACGCCATCAAATACTTGCCCCTCAAGTTGAAAGGACCAGCTTGGCATTGGCTGAAGAGCCTCCCCGAAAACTCAATTGGAAGCTGGGAAGAGCTTGAGGATGCTTTTAGGGCTAATTTTCAAGGGACCTATGTCCGATCTCCGGATGCAGACGATTTAAGTCATATAATTCAACAGCCCGGAGAGTCAGCCCGAAAGCTTTGGAACAAATTCCTCACTAAGAAGAATCAAATTGTCGATTGTTCGGACGCCGAAGCTTTAGCAGCTTTCAAGCACAGTGTCTGGGACGAATGGCTCGCCAGACACCTCGGCCAGGAAAAACCGAGGACAATGGCAGCCCTGACAAGCCTTATGACACGCTTTTGCGCGGGCGAAGATAGTTGGCTGGCCCGTAGCGGCACCAGCGACCCAGGCACATCCGAAGTTAGGGATGGCAATGGAAAACCACGACGCAACAAAAGCAAGCGTCAAAACAATGAAGACAGCCCAGACAACATGGCGGTGAACGCCGGATTCTGGGGCTCACGATCCGGTCAACGGAAAAAGCCATTTAAAGGCAGCAGTGATGGACCATCCAGCCTAAACAAGATTATAGACAGATTATGTCAGATTCATGGCACCTCCGACAAACCTGCAAATCACACCAACAGAGAATGCTGGGTTTTCAAGCAGGCCGGTAAGCTAAACGCCGAACACAAGGGGAGGGAGACACCAAGTGAAGATGAGGATGAGCCTCACCAGCAAAATACTGGGGGTCAGAAAAAATTCCTGCCAGAGGTCAAAACAGTGAACATGATTCACGTAATGAAGAGGAGGAGCAAACGCGCACTCCGAGACGTATGCGCCGTGGAGTCCGTCACCCCCAAATTCAAACCTTGGTCGGCCTGCCCGATGAATTTCGATCGTAGGGATCACCTAGATAGTATCCGGCACGGAGGATCTGCTGCCTTGGTGCTAGACCCAATAATTAATGGATACCATCTCACCCGAGTCCTTATGGATGGCAGCAGTAGTCTCAATCTGATATATCAGGACACAGTCCGCAAAATGGGGATATACCCGACAAGGATTAACCAAAGCAATACTACCTTTAAAGGAGTAATACCATGCCCAGAGGCCCGCTGCACGGGCTCTCTAGTACTAGAGGTTGTATTCGGTTCTCCCGACAACTTCCGAAGTGAAAAGTTAACCTTCGACATCGCTCCATTCCGAAGCAGCTACCAAGCACTACTCGGAAGAACGACCTTCGCTCGTTTTAACGCAGTACCGCATTATGCTTATCTTAAGCTTAAGATGCCCGATCCACGTGGCACCATCATAGTTAGCGGAAACGCAGAGCGTTCCTTGCGTACGGAAGAATGTGTGACGGCTTTAGCAGCCGAACACTGACTGGCATCTCCAACCAGAATAAATGACCTGTCGTCAAGACCGCAGACACGGCTAGACGAGTCCGGCGCAACACTGGCTGTAACAGCTCAGATAAACCTGAGATTGGGTTGATGGATATATCCCCATAAGTGGCGCTAGGGGCTTCCCGCATGTAAAAATGAACTACAGTTTGGGTCACCCTTATTTAGATTAAATTTTAATGGTTTATTAAGAATAACCAATTTTTCGCATGAATACTTTCACCTGAGTTTTTCTCTTTTACAGATGATAATCGTGCTACACCCTTCCAGGATACGGCACAACGGAGACACAGGCGCAGATGTGCAGCAGGGCCCCGCTCAAAGGTTTCTTTTTAGATTAAGACCCTGTGTAAACCTTTCTTACTGTCTCTTGTTGCTTTACACCCCCTGGATACTAAACATAACCGAGAGGGATGCTGGTGTTATTGGCATTTCGCCATGCCAGACTAATGCACGTACCTGGAAATTCAGGGTTCATTATCAAGGGCGTTACTCAGCCCGGTATATGTTGTAAAGACCGAATACCTTAGGGAGTGTTTGGCATCGCGAGTCTGGCCTTATATGCATCAGCTCCGAATCATGTCTTTGGTCAATAGTTGGGTTTGCCCGGCTCCCATGTTTTGGTACCTTACGTTCCGCTATATCGGCTAAGGTAGCACTGGGAGAACTACTGCGATTGTGCCCTGGTTCATCCGGACGAGCACCTCAGTAGAGAAAGCCGAAAACTGACTGTCATGATACAGCGCGAGACTGGTCAACCACTCGATGACTCATCAGAATCTTCGCGATTCCTCCGCATTAACGAAGGACCGGTTTCCCGGTCATGTATGTACGCGCACCGTCTTCGGATAGACGCGGAAGTACCAGGGGCCATATAGTAGCCCCACCGTCAAACTCCTATGGCTAAGTGAAAGTGTTAAAGCAATATAGTCCGATTGCCTTGTTCGCCGCGCTATCACCTCCTTAATGGACCAAGACGTTGGATCAAGTGTGAATACGCGCTTTTCCAAACACCCCTGCATTACATGCGTGGGGGCTGAAGCCAACGACTGCAAACTTTCAGGTTATATACATACATAAACGGCCGCACAGGAGGCATCATAATACTTTCAGGCAAAAGTATAAACACAACCTTTATAATCCTAATAACATTGTTTTTACAATCGGGTTACATGTAACTAGAACATGACACTCTTCGAGCACTGAGCCTCTATTAAACGAACGCCTCTTAGGACTTCCTCAAAATAGTGCTCGGCCGATGCCTGGCCTACGGCCGGACTCTGGGTTCCAATAGCGGTGGCCTCCATCTCTGCCCAGTATGTCTTAACACGGGCAAGAGCCATCCGCGCACCCTCTACGCACGCCGACCTCTTTGCAGCGTCGATATGCGGCACAACACCAAGGAATCGTTGCACTAAACCAAAATAAGTACTCGGCCTTGGTCCTTCCGGCCAAAGATGATCCACGACAGACCTCATGGCAAGCCCGGACAACCTATGGAGCTCAGCCCACTCGGCCATTTGCTCATTCAGCAGCAGCGGACGCGTTGGAGCACTGAACTGCGACCAGAACAACTTTTCCACTTCATGATCTTTTTGATCTTTGAAAAATTTAGTCGCATCAGCAGCACTCGTTACCAAGTCCACGTACGCGTCTGCAGCACTCCATAATTGATCCAGAGGGGCATACTTCGGATCTCCGAACTTCGTCCGCAACAAAAAGGGCTTCCCAGCCGTGATATCTCCGGCTTGACGAAGCTCCTCCTTCGTCGCTCTGATTTTCAAGCGGGTCTCCTTGGCTGCTACCATGGCTTTCTCCAAGTCCGCCGCTTTCGCTCGATTGTCCTTTTTGAGAAGCTCATACCGGTCGGCGGCATCCTTCAGCTTAACAGCCATCTTGGCTATTTTATCTTCGCTCTGGCGATGAGCAGCCTGTTTGGCTCTTAATTCTTCGACCGCCTTTACGGCGGCCGCATCACTTCTCCCGGCTTGTTCCTTGGCTTGGGCAAGCTCCGCCCGAAGGGTCTCCACGGCGGCAGCTCCATCTGCAGTCACAGCATATTATAGATACTAGCGTCATGCTCCTCTTAATATCTGTTAACCACCGGAGAATACATACCCTGTGCCTCGTCAAGCCGCTTGTTTACAAGCACGATGTCGGCATCTGCTGCATCAAGTTGCCGCTTCAGTTCGGCAAACTCACCAGTCCGGCTAGCCACCGGACCCTCAGCCGACTGCACATAAAAGTAGCATGATCATTACCTGGGACTATGATCCTCTGTTTGCTGCCTTTGGACAGCAACCAGAGTCTCAGGGGCTACTTTCTGCATAAGGGCACACCTAGCGTGTGCGGCACCATCAATATATATATATATATATATATATTACTTTGCGTACCTCAAAACCTCTTAGCAGGCTCATAAAAGCCTCATGCAACCCACTTTCGGCGGATGCAATCCTCTCAACCACCGTACCCATTAAAGTAGATGCGTCTCTGAGATAGTCGCTTGCTCCAGAAGTCCCATCAGTACGTCCGGTTGTGCACCGGGCAGTCCCGGACTCTTTTTGTTGCTCTCCTTAGGAGCCGAATCCTCCGGACTTCCGGTGGCCGAAGGGTTACCTTCCGGCCTTGGCGGATCAGGAGAAATTCTCCGCGACAACACCTCAGGGTCGTCCGCCTCATGAGGCGAGGAGACAGGGGGAGGCGTTTCGCTCTCCATCCTCTCCGGAAGAAGATCCCCCGAAGACGAACTCTGTCGAGAAGGGCTACGATCCGAACTGCAAGACATACGTCTCAGTTATTGTCCTCAGAGATGAAGCAGGATATATTTACCAAAAGTACACTTGTTCACTTACAGCTCGGTGGAGGGCTGATCCCCTTGCGGGCACTGTGCGGTAAGGATGCCCTCCGGGGCAGGACCCCCTGGCGAAGGTTTCTTCCCTCGTTTGGAAACCCTTGTTTCCAAATCTTTAGAGGCGGTCCTCTTCCATCCTTGGGGAGAGGAAATTTTAGATTCTTCTCCCCGGTTATCCTCCTTCATGGAGACACTAATTCCCCCGGTTCGGATGAGTAATGCGTGAAGCCCGCTTTCGGCTTCCTTATTCTCCCTTTATCTTCCTCTGATGGCACTTGGTGAGGTGCATACTCAAGCATCCTAGCTAGTACAGGATCCAGTGAGCCTTCGGGAAGGGGAGCTGAACACCTGACCATCTTCGCCTTTTTTATCCAGTCCTGGTCAAAGAGCGACTTTTCAGAATGATGTTGTGATAAATAAAAAGACAGCGTGTTCGGCCGCAGAATTACTTACCTGGGTATCTGGACGATTGCAGTTTAGACCCGCATCCTCGGTGGTGTCCGGACACTTCATTCGTGCTCCGAAGAACAACCCATACATCCCTTCGAGCGTCACGCCGAAGAATTGCTGAATAGTTCGCGG
Organism: Aegilops tauschii subsp. strangulata; assembly: GCF_002575655.3. NCBI lineage: Eukaryota > Viridiplantae > Streptophyta > Magnoliopsida > Poales > Poaceae > Aegilops > Aegilops tauschii. The sequence goes on from NC_053041.3 coordinate 539,178,108, forward strand.
TCCTTCCGGGTTGAACTCCCACATACGGAGAGGTCGACGTTGGCATGGCAGGACCCGACGAACTAGCATGACTTGCATTACCTTGAAATGGCTGACATCTCTCTCGAGGAGATCTCGGATGCGACTCTGTAGTATCGGCATGTCGTTAACTGGCCCCCAGTCCAGCCCCTTGTTGACCCACGACGCCAGTTGTGGCGGGGGCGCGAACAGAAGGCGGGGCCAGCTGCCCACTTAGTGCTTCGGGGAGCCGTGATGTAAAACCACTCCCGCTGCCATAAGTTGGACATCTCCGGGAAGGAACCCTCCGGCCATGGAGCATCAGCGCCTTTGCTTATTATGGCACCTCCGCACTCTGCGTGTCGCCCATCGATCATCCTCGGCTTGACATTGAAGGTCTTGAGCCATAAGCCGAAGTGTGGGGTGACGCGGAGGAAGGCTTCGCACACGACGGTGAACGACGAGATGTGAAGGATGGAATCCGGAGCCAGATCATGGAAATCGAGCCCGTAGAAGAACATAAGCCCTCTAACAAAGGGACCAAGACTAAAGCCTAGCCCTCGGAGGAGGTGGGAAACAAATACGACACTCTCGTTGGATTCGGGAGTAGGGATAACCTGCCATGGAGCAGGCAGCCTGTGCGAGATTTCAGCTGTCAGATACCTGGCTTCTCTTAGCTTCTTGATGTCCTCCTCTGTGACAGAGGAGGCCATCCACCGGCCTTGAAGGTTGGATCCCGACATGATTGAAGGTCTGAAGCGCTTAGCCGGAGCCTCGGGTGTTGGAATTCGAGGTGGGGGAAGGGAAGGATGGAGCGCGAGAAGAAAAGGACAGGCCTTGGCCCCTTTATAAAGGGGGTGAAAATACCGAGCGTCCTCCGCGTGGCCGTTTGGACCTTGCCTAAATCGAGGAGTCATACCAACAGGCGCGATTGGGTTACCCACGCCCGTATTGATGAGAATCCCGTGATAAGAGGAACACGATCTCTGCTTCGACAAGACGTGCCAATAAAACCGCCTCGCAACACGTGCAGTGGCAGGCTGGGAAAAAGGTTCGTCATGACCAGGCCATGGCAGAACATCACGCTATGAAAAGTTGTCAGCAGATTAAGATTTGTGAAAATATTATACTCTCTACGATGGTAAGTGGAATTTATTGTACAGAGCCGGACACGATCCTTGTGTTCAAAATCTTCTATGGAGTATTCGGAGGAGGAACCCGCCTTGCAATGCCGAAGACAATCTGCGGCGCGGACTCATCGTCATTGAAGCCTGGTTCAGGGGCTACTGAGGGAGTCCTGGATTAGGGGGTCCTCGGACAGCCGGACTATATACTTCTGCCGGACTGTTGGACTATGAAGATACAAGACTCAAGAATTCGTCCCGTGTCCGGATGGGACTCTCTTTTGCGTGGAAGGCAAGCTTGGCAATACGGATATGTAGATCTCCTCCCTTGTAACCGAATCTGTGTAACCCTAGCCCCCTCTGGTGTTTATATAAACCAGAGGGTTTAGTCCGTAGGACAACAACAATCATAATCATAGGCTAGCTTCTAGGGTTTAGCCTCTACGATCTCTTGGTAGATCAACTCTTGTAATACTCATATCATCAAGATCAATCAAGCAGGAAGTAGGGTATTACCTCCATCGAGAGGGCCCGAACCTGGGTAAACATTGTGTCCCCCGCCCCCTGTTACCATCCGCCTTAGACGCACAGTTCGGGACCCCCTACCCGAGATCCGCTGGTTTTGACACCGACAACCTCCTCATACGACGTATACATGGTGGATACACACAAGGAGAATGACGGCGACACCAAGAAGGATCCAGCCGAGAATAAACCTCCTGAGATACAGCCAAAACGCCGACGTCAGCGGCGCCACTCTAAATTACACCACGGAAAAGAAAGCAATACCGGCACGAGAGAAAACAATACTCCGGACGATGCCGGAGACAAAGAAGACCCCGTCGAGCCGACCTATAAACAGGACGACCGGGAAGATGGGCAAGTCAGCCCTAATGAACAGGCCATAAACGAAGACTCAGAGGACAGTAACTATCTTCCACCCTCCGAGGATGAGGTGAGCCTCGGCGACGAAGACTTCATCGTGCCTGAGGAACCCGTCGAGCAGGAGCGCTTTGAGCGCCGGCTAATAGCCACTACGAGGAACCTGAAAAAGAAGCAGCAGCCACTTGAAGCTGACCAAGATCTGCTCAATGACAGATGGACTAATGTCTTGGCAGCCGAGGAATACGGCCTCGAGCGCCCAACCAAAAGTTACCCGAAGCGCAAATTGTTGCCTCAATTCGATGACGAGGCGCTGGAGCCCATACCATCAGCGCGTAATGCGGCTGACTGGCCACATGAAGCGGCAACTAGCCGAACACCCGACAATACCACCTCGCCGTAAAGGCTGAGACACAACAGCTCGGGGATACACATACGACCTGCGGCAAGACCTGGACAATAGAGCATGTCAGACAAGATCGATCTATGGATCGCGGGGGCATGCCCCAACGCACGACGACAGCTACTTAGCCAGACATGAGAAGCATAATCACGTCCGGGCCGAAAACCACAGACGGACTCCATCTGAGCTACGTCGCGACTTGGCCCGATATAGAGGCGCCGCACACCCCCTCTGCTTCACTGATGAAGTAATGGAGCACGAATTCTCAGAAGGGTTTAAACCTGTGAATATCGAATCGTACGATGGAACAACAGATCCCGCAGTATGGATTGAGGAATTTCTTCTCCATATTCATATGGCCCGCGGTGATGATCTTCATGCCATCAAATACCTCCCACTAAAACTTAAGGGACCAGCTCCGCACTGGCTGAATAGTCTGCTTGAAAACTCCATTGGCAGCTGATAGGACCTGGAAGACGCTTTCCGTGATAACTTCCAAGGTACATACGTCCGACCTCCAGATGCCGATGACTTAAGTCACATAGTCCAACAGCCCGGAGAGTCAGCCAGGAAATTCTGGACTAGGTTCCTAACTAAAAAGAACCAGATCATCGACTGTCCGGATGCTGAAGCCCTAGCGGCCTTTAAGCATAGCATCCGCGACGAATGGCTCGCCCGACACCTCGGCCAGGAAAAGCCAAAGTCAATGGCAGCCCTCACGGCACTTATGACCCGCTTCTGTGCGGGCGAAGATAGTTGGCTAGCCCGTAGCAATAGCAATACAAGCGAACTTGGCACTTCTGAAGCCAAGGATAGCAATGGCAAGCCCCGACGCAACAGGCATAAGCGTCGAAACAACGGCAACAATACTGATGACATGGCGGTCAACGCCGGATTCAGTGGCTCCAAGTCCGGCCAGTGGAAGAAGCCCTATAAACGAAACAATCCGGGCTCATCCAGCTTGGACCGCATACTCGTTCGTCCATGTCAGATCCACGGGACCCCGGATAAACCAACCAATCATACCAACAGAGACTGTTGGGTTTTTAAACAGCCCGGCAAGTTAAATGCCGAGAACAAGGAAAAGGGGTTGCAAAGCAAGGACGATGACGAGGAGTCCCGTCCGCTGAACACAGGAGGATAGAAAAAGTCCCCTTCCCCCCAAGTAAAACGGTGAACATGATATACGCTACCCATATCCCCAAGAGGGAGCGCAAACGCACGCTTAGGGACGTCTACGCGATGGAGCCAGTCGCCCCAAAATTCAACCCATGGTCTTCCTGCCAATCACCTTCGATCGCAGGGACCATCCGACCAGTATCCGTCACGGCAGTTCAGCCGCACTGGTCCTCGACCCATTGATGGATTTCATGTCACGCGAGTCCTCATGGACGGCGGCAGCAGCCTGAACCTGCTCTATTAGGATACAGTGCGCAAAATGGGCATCGATCCCTCAAGGATCAAGCCCACAAAAACTACATTTAAAGGAATCATACCAGGTGTAGAGGCCCGCTGTACGGGCTCAATCACATTGGAAGTTGTCTTCGGATCTCCGGACAACTTCCGAAGCAAAGAACTGATCTTCGATATCGTCCCCTTCCACAGCGGCTATCACGCACTGCTCGGACGAACTGCGTTTGCTTGATTCAACGCGGTGCCTCACTATGCTTATCTCAAGCTCAAGATGCCCGGAGCACCCGGTGTCATAACAATTAACGGAAACACGGAGCGCTCCCTCCGTACCGAGAGCACACCGAAGCCCTAGCAGCAGAAGTACAGAGCGGCCTTCTTAAGCAGAACCTTAATTCGGCGGCCAAGCTCCCGGACACTGTCAAACGAGTCCGGACTACTCTGTAGTAGGACAGTCCAGCTCATCAAAAGCTCAGCTAGCAATTTGGCCTCCGTCCCAGTCCCGATCAAACGGCGGCCCTCGTGCCGCGCGTACATAATTACGCACTCAAAATACCATGGGCATAGATGGAGGCATAACCAGACTGTGGTCCACAATACGGCTTCGACCTTCTCCGGACACACATACTTTCACTTTTCCTTTTTTCCTTTCCAGGTTCCTTCTCCACAGGCCCCTCGCGGCGGCCTGCTCAGTTGTCCTCTCGAAGGACGGATACACCAAGGCGGCAAGTAGCACAGACGTGTGGAGGAATCTCTAGACGTTCTCTTCGACAATCGTCCTACCTGTTTTCAGGACCCGCACGCAGCTCTCCCTTGATCTTGGCATGTTAAATAGCCTTGTTGCTCCCTTGATCTCGGCATGATAAATAGCCCTGTTGCTTATCACACTATTTGTACAAATACGCTTTGACGTATTAATCAAATCATAGCGGGAACTGTTTGCGGCCCAAATTACGCGGCATAGGCTTACTACTTCATTTTTTCGCCATTTCTCTTTCACCCGTACACCTTGGTACGTCTTAAATAGGCCAGGGGCTTCATTGCGCCCCATACTACGACAACAAAGTCCGAACACCTTTTACAGTACAGTTCGGCACCCCGAATTTTAGCATTATATGCATCGGCTCTGAATCATGTCTTTGGTCAATAGTTGGGTTGCTCGGCTCCTGTGCTTACTACCTTACGTTCCGCTATATCAGCTAGGGTACTAAAGGGAGAACTACTGCGATTGTGTCCTGGTTTATCCGGATGAGCACCTCAGTAGAGAAAGCCGAAAACTGACTGTTATGACGCGGTGAGAGCTGGTCAGCTATTCGGAGGTTAAAAATCTTTTGCGATTTTTCCGCATAATGCGATGAATCGGCCTTCATCCGATCAGGTGTTCACAGCACTCTAGTCCGGATTAAATGATAACTAGGGGCTGCGCCTACATTTTTATTGTCAAACTCCTATGGCTAAGTGAGGGTGATAAAGCCACATAGTCCGATTGCCTGGTTCGTTGCGCTAAACACCTCCTTCAACGACCAAAAGCTTGGATCAAGAGTGTCTAGATTCATCCCGAACACCCCCGTACTACCTACGTGGGGGCTGAAGCCGACGACTGGCCAACTCTCAGATTTAATAAAAACGGCCGCACAGGAGGTAAAATTTCAAAAAATAACAAGCATTATATTACATGTCAGCTTTGTTTCATCATACAGGAAATGATAACATGAATGTATTCATTCAAAGATAATGTCGTTCGCACATTGCTCCGCCACAGTGCGGGATCCCTCCAGGACATCATCAAAATAACATTCTGGCGTGCGGTGCTCTTTGCCAGTGGGCGGCCCCTCGGTCGCGATCTTGACAGCGTTCATCTTCGCCCACTGCACCTTGACGCGGGCGAAGGCCATCCGCGCGCCCTCGATGCAGGCCGACCGCTTGATGATGTCAAGCCGGGGGTAGGCATTGACCAGCCGCTTCACGAGCCCGAAGCAGCTGCTGGGTATAGCTTCGGCAGGCCACAGCCGGATTATTAAATCCTTCATGGCTAGTTCGCCACCCTATGCAGTTCGACCAGCTGTTTTAGCTGGTCGCTAAAGGGCACCGGATGTTCTGGCGCAAGGTATTGCGACCAGAACAGCTTCTCCGTTGAGCTCCCCTCTTCGGCTCGGCAGAACTCCGCAGCGTCGGCAACACTGCGCGGCAAATCCGCAAACGCTCCTGGAGAACTCCAAATCCGGGTTAGTAAGAGATACCTCTTCTTGACATATTTGCTTTGCATAATGAAGGCCTTACCCTTCGCAATTTTCTTGGCCTCTTGGATTTCTTGGAGGGCGCCCTGGGCTTCAACCCGGGCATCTTGGGCACTCTGACGAGTCTTGGTGATTTCGGTCTCTTGATCCGCAATGTTGCGCTCCAAGGACTCGCATTTCTTAACGGCGCCCTGGAGCTCCTGCTGTACCTCATCAATCCGGGCCTCGTGTTTTTCACGGGCAGCTTGCTCCTTTGCCGCTTTCTTTTTGGCCTCGGCCAGGGCATTCTTAAGGGTCTCTACCTCTGTCGCCGCTCCTAACAAATATCATGGCACTATGATCAGCACAAATCATTCATCCTTCCTGGATCTACAAAAGGTTATTACATACCTTGCTTGTCTTCTAGCTGCTATTTTACACGGCCGAGCTCTTCCTCGGCCCGCTCCAGACTCTGCTTCAGTCCGGAGACTTCGGCAGCATGAGAGGTTGCAGCCAGCAACGATGCCTGCTTATTTCACATAGATATGTAAGGTTAGTCTCCTGCGGAAATCATTTGATCCTTAGTCCGGCTTTTCTTTCCGAACACCTGCCAGAGTATCAGGGGCTATTATCTATAGTGTGACATTCTTTGTATACAATCGCGTCGCTTACCTCAAAGCCTGTTAGAAGGCTGGTGCAGGCTTCGGTCAGTCCGCTCTTAACGGACTGAACCCTCTCAACCACCGTACCCAAAAAAGGATACGGTGTTCCTCAACAATGGAAGCGCCTCGTAGCACTTCCAGCAGATTATCTGGTGCCTCTGGATGGATAGAGGTCACCAGCAGAATAGGTGCACCTCCTCCTCTTGAAGGAGGCTGCTTGCCTGATTCCGGAGCCGTATGGGTCTCCGGAACGGTATTTGGCTAGGGGCCGGATTGGATACGACCCCCATCGCCAGTCTCCATGGGGATTTTCTCTCCATGTGTCCGACGGCCGAGGGGTCACCCTTTGGCGCTGCCCTGATGGCCTCCTGAACCTCTCCATGGCCTGGGAAGGTCCTTTGGGACAGCACCTTGGTGTCACCCTTGTCCTTGGGAGAGTAAGCCGTCGGTGGCGACTAGCTGGCCATCGCCTTTGAATCCAGCGAACCCCCCGAAGAGGATCGCTGGGAGCTGTTGTGGGCCGAGCTGCGGCACGTAATTCAATATGTTAGAACCATAAAGTAAAGGACACTACTAGAAAAAGGCTTACTAGTGGCGCACCAGTTTTGCCTACTAATGGCGCACTACTGGTGCGCCACTAGCACCACGCCATTAGTATCTGGTATACTAATGGCGCACCAGGCAGTGCGCCATTAGTATAGGCCACGGTGCGCCATTAGTATGCCTCCCAGGGGGCCATATATACCCATGTGCTTTGCCATACTAATGGCGCACTGCGGGGTGATGCGCCATTAGTATCCTTTGGCATACTAATGGCGCACTGCTGGGTGATGCGCCATTAGTATCCTCTGGCATACTAATGGCGCACTGCGGTGTGATGCGCCATTAGTATCCTTTGGCATACTAATGGCGCACGTTGGTGTGATGCCCCATTAGTATGTATATTAGGGATTTTTTTCTTTTCTGATTTTTGCACAGATTACAAAATATATTATTAGACAGAATATAAGCAGCACCACACAGCAACAGCAGATTCATCGAATACAATAGAAGATTAGTCTCCGAATACAATTCATCATATTAGTCTCCGAATTCAAAAGACCGAACAAAGATAGAACATTACAAGTCTCGAGACCGCGAGTAGCGAGTTTGTCTTCACATTACAAGTCGATATCGATCATCTAAACTACCATCACATAGAAGAGAGCTGCGGTCATTACGATGAGCATCATCGCGATGAAACTGGTCTTCATCCGGTTCCTCCAACGCTCCCTCCTCTCTCCCGCTAGATAGCGCGCGTATCTATATTCCGCCTCCGCCCTAGTGGTGTACCCTTTGTAACTGTTACCGCTGAAACGGTGAATCTGTGTCCGACACTCCTCCCAGTCGTCGTAGACTCCGGGAACCTTACCCTTGTACTCGACATACGACAGCATCTCTATGCACTAGCCAAACAACAGACAATACATAAGGAATATATAAGTATGCAACAAAAGGATCGGAAGAGAAAAGCAAGACATTAATAGCACGATTCATGGTCCTACTAATAAATAGCAACGATTACATCTAAGTTGAACGACTGTCCAAACCAAAGACACATACAAGTTCATTAAAGTTTAATTACAACATGAGCTAATCAATGTTTCAGAACTACACATAGCATCACTACTTTCGACTCGACTCATGGGACCGGAGCGTGGATGAAGCCGCCGTCTGTCGTGATGGTCATGAAGTCGCGGGCGTTGTCAGCCTGCATTTGTAGCGTTGTGTCTATCTCACTGTTGGACGGTTCAAATTTGAGGTAGAACTGCCCCAAGCTACGAAGGACATCTTGATGGATGATTTCTGCAAACTCCGACTGGATGCGAAAGAATTCTTGTTGGATGTCCGCGTCCTGGATTGCCGCCAAGCTTGCGGCCCAATCTTTGAGATTATTTGGTAGCAGAAGGTGATTATGGTCCCGCACGATCGCCCGCATGTGATGGAGGGCGTAGTAGGCATCCTTCTGACCGCCAGGCGGCTGCTTGACGCAGGGGAACGTCGTAGTGTGGGTGAACACGTGCCTGCCGTACCTACGAACTGGCCTCTTAAAGGTGCCTCCAGATGCGGCGTAGCCGGGGAGAGCATCATCAAGAACTTTCTTGATATTTGTGTAGTCTATCTTGGAGTCACGGTCCGGGTCGAAATACGTGGCCATGGAATATTTGGGGCTTAAGAGGATGAGTGTGCAATGTGTGTCACTGCACAGAACACGGAATGTTAGAAGAAAAAAAGAACGATCGAAATCTAAGAAATCATATGTTACGGGGCGGTTAGGAGATGACTTACTCGAGAAAGTAAGGCACGAGGAAGTTATCCTTATCTGGGTTTGCCAGAATGACGCCTTCGAGGTGTGAACTCGCGACTTGCTGGTCCCCAGCGCTGCCCAAGATCTTGGCACGCATGTAGTAGGGGTCGACCATCACAATGTCCGGGGTCTTGTCTCTGATGATCCGCATCTCCATACTCAGCGAAAACAGCCGAACGAAGGTGTAGTGCAGCGGATGAAGGTTAAGCATAGCAAAGATGTCATCAAACCGCAGGACGATCGTACCCCCGATGGCGCTATCCACAAAGCCCTTGCCCTCTGGCACCTTGGCCACGAAAACCGGGTATGCCACATCATTCTCTCTGAGACGCCGCTTCTCCAAAGAAAGAACACTGTCATGGAGACTCCGCATAGCACCGGTTGCAGCATTGAGCATATTTGTCGGTAGCATCGGCCTACCCGCCACATGCACCCTCCTCGAGATATCCTTAGGTGAAGGTGGCCCGTCCTGAGCACGGATCGTACTCGGTGCCGGCTGGCTCGCACCGGCTGGCTCGACTCGTCTTTGGTCCTCTCTGGCATGTTGAGCAGGGTACCAAGCAGACTCTCGCACACGTTCTTCGTGATATGCATGACATCAAGGCTGTGAGGCACACGGTGGATCTTCCAGTACGGCAAGTCCCAGAAAACAGACCTCGTTTTCCATACCTTCAGCAGTGGCTCTGGCGCCTTAAGCTTTCGCTTCTTTCCCGGCTCTGGCGCCTTTTGCTTCTTTCCCGGCAGTGGGCAATCTTTCCAATTTTTCAACAGCTCGTCTATTTCCTCACCGCTCCTCGTACGCAGGCGTCTTCGGGGTTCGGTTTCACCATCGAATAGATCCTTGCGTTTCCTCCACGGGTCATCGTCGCGAAGCCACCTTCGATGTCCCATGAACACGGTTTTCGAAGACCCGGGATCTCTATCTAGCTGGCGATACGTTGTGTCATCCATGCACCTGACGCATCCAGAAAATCCGTGGACCACCTGCCCCGCGAGATATCCGTAACCGAGATAGTCGTGCACCGTCGTGAGCAGTGCAGCTCTCATAGGGAAATATTCTTTCTCTGCGGCGTCCCACGTATTGGCTGGCGTTTTCCACAGCGTGTCTAGCTCCTCTTTCAGCAGCCCCAGATACAGATTGATGTCGTTCCCTGGTTGTTTCGGCCCTTCAATTAGCATACTCATGTGAATGTACTTCCTCTTCATGCACAACCAGAGGGGAAGGTTGTACATCCACACAAACACAGGCCAGGTGCTATGTGTGCTTCTCTGGCTGCCAAACGGATTGACTCCATCGGTGCTCGCGCCCAGCACGATGTTCCTTGGATCGTTCCCAAATTCTGGGTGTTCGAAGTTCAACGCTTGCCACTGGCTCCCATCCTTAGGGTGACTCAGCATCTTGTCTTTTTTATTTATCTTCGGATCATTTGCGTCATCTTCTCGCTTCTTCTCCTCCCTATCCGCGTGCCAACGCAGGAGCTTTGCTACCTTAGGGTCCGCGAAATACCGCTGCAGACGAGGAGTGATCGGAAAGTACCACACCATTTTTCGAGGAGCTTTCTTCCTCTTCTTGTATCGAGTGACGCCGCACACCGGACATATGGTAGACTCCGCGTGCTCGTCCCGATAAATGATGCAATTGTTCATGCACATGGTATTTCACGTGCGGTAAATCCAGAGGACACACGATTTTCTTCGCCTCCTCGAAACTGGTCGGGCACTTGTTCCCCTTGGGAAGATGTTCGTGCCAGAATGACATGTTCTCGTCGAAGCAGGCGTCGGTCATTTTGTGTTTTACCTTCATCTCCAGAGCCATGAGCGTTACTTTCAGGCGGGTATCCTCGGGCCTGCATCCTTCATACAATGGAGTAACCGCGTCTATCTCCAGTTGATCCAGCTTGGCTTTCTCTCGGGCGGCAGCTCTTGCGTTATCCGTCTGCTTGAGAAGCAGCTCTTGAATATGAGGGTCCTGCACCCAGCCCATCGATGGTCCATCGTTGTCTGCTCCGCCGGCATCTTCATCTTCATGATCATGCCCTTCGTCTGCTCCCACATCTTCCTCATCATCATGTCCGGCATCTTTTACATGATGACTGTGTATAGCATCACCGTCGTGATCATGTCCTGGAGATTCTTCGTCTTCTTGCCCGCCCGAGCCGCGGTGGTTGTCTTGCTGCCCATCCTCATTTCTTGCCCGACCCCCATGGACGACTTCATAGTCATCTTCATCACCTTGCCACCAATAGCCATCCATGAAACCACGCAAGAGCAGGTGGTCCCGCACCTGCCCGGAATCCGGGTCTGCAATAAGGCTCTTCAGCTTGCATCTTCGACACGGACATCTTATCTCCGTCTCGTTATTTTCAAGCATCTCGGCCTTCGCGGAGCTCAAAAACCTATTCATGATGCCTTCGGTCATCGTGCGGACCATGGTCGCCTGCGGGGTAGAGCAAAACGATATTTTAGAACCAAGAAAAAATTTGGCATGACTTTCCCTAAAAATAGGACCAAAAAGAATGCATAGTGCCAAAATTCTCGCCGAAACGGAAATGAATCAACATTCCGGCAAAATATTGGCAACTATCGCATTTCAAATACCGGTACCTGCAAACACAAACATATATGCAACACCACAAACATATGCAACACCACAAACATACATAGATCTAGCTAGGACATAAAAAGTGCATGTGCACGTTGTTGGAGGGAGAACAACATAAAGATAGTTTCCCCCTTACTTACCTATCAAACAAAGGGGGTTGAACCACTTAATTTGGATGAATTTATGGTGAAAATGAGGTGAGTAGGAGGAGGCAGCCGAGACAAGCTTGGAGGAGGAGGAGAGAATGAAGTGGGGAAAGTGAGTGGGTAGGTGTGGCTGTCCAAAATATCTAGCTCGTCCCAGGTTACTAATGGCGCACCACCACCTAATGCGCCATTAGTAACCCTGGTTACTAATGGCGCACCTGCTGGGTGTGCGCCATTAGTAGTTTTGCAAAAAGAAACAAAAAAAGACACTAATGACGCACCGTGGAACAGTGCGCCATTACTAGCTTAAACTAGTAATGGCGCACTGTCCCCAGGTGCGCCATTAGTAGTTTTGCAAAAAAGTAAAAAATAAAATAAAAATTGTAGTGGCGCACTATGTGGCTGGTGCGCCATTACTAGTTCTAACTAGTAATGGCGCACTGTGCCCTGGTGCGCCATTAGTATGTCTGGAAAAAATTGTTACTAATGGCGCATCATGTGTCTGGTGCGCGATTAGTGTATTTCACACTAATGGTGCACCAGCACATGGTGCGCCACTGCTACATAGCAATGGCGCACCACATGTCTGGTGCGCCATTAGTGGCCATTCCATCTATAGCCCTTTTCCTAGTAGTGGGAGCTGGATATATATGCGCGCTATTGAGTACTCACGATTTGGCCAGGGGCTTATCCCTGGGGCGCCACTCCGAGCTGCTGTCAGTATCCAGCGCGGTGTCATCCGCGAAGGATGCTCTCCCCTTCTTGGATGCTTCGGCCTCCAGATGTGGGGAGGCCGCCCTTTTCTTCCTCCCCCCCCTCAGGGGGAGAGTTGCTCTCCTCCTCCTCCTCGTCATCCTCCACAGCGGAGGAGTGAGTCTCGGTGTCTTCGGACGCCACGTCCGAAGCACCCTTGCAGCGGAGACCACTTCTGGTCTCCTTGGCCTTTTTCTTGGCCTTCCAGCATCTTCGTTAGAAGTGGGATTGCTGGGTCTTCGGGCAGTGGAGACGGACTCTTGACCAGCTCCACCTTCTTTGTCCAGTTCTAAAAAAGAAAGATGGGGAAGTTCAGACATTCTCCTCGGGTGTTTAAGTAATGGATACACCTTGAAAATATGAAAAAACTCACCGGACTAGTAGGGTGGGTCAGGTTGTACCCACGGTCTTCAGTCTCCTTCGGCCACGTCTGTTTTCCCTTGAAGAGCACCTTCCAAATACCTTCGTGCGTAATGCCGAAGAAGTGTTGCAGGGTATGGTGCTCGGCCGGATCGAACTCCCACAAATTGCAGGTCCGGCTTTGGCATGGAAGGATCCAGCGAAAGAGCATCACCTGGATCAAATTGACGAGTTTGATGTTCTTGTCGACCACGCTCTTGATGCGCATTTGTAGCACTGTCAGCTCGTCTGACGAGGCCCAGTCTAGGCCCTTCTCTAGCCAGGAGGTGAGCCGCATCGGGGCCCCGGACCGAAACTCGGGTGCCGCGGTCCAGGTGGTATCGCGGGGCTCTGTGACGTAGAACCACCGCTTCCGCCACCCTTTAACGGTCTCCACGAAAGTACCTGTGGGCCATATGACGTTGGGCATCTTGCTCACCATGGCGCCTCCGCACTCTGCGTGTTGTCCGTCCACCACCTTCGGCTTCACATTGAAGATCTTCATCCACAATCTGAAGTGGGGGGATATGCGGAGGAAGGCCTCGCACATGACAATAAATGCCGAGATGTTGAGGAAAGAGTTGGGGGCCAGATCGTGGAAATCCACCCCGTAGTAGAACATAAGCCCGCGGACGAATGGGTGGAGGGGAAATCCCAATCCGTAGACGAAGTGGGGGATGAACACTACCCTCTCATGGGGCTCCGGGGTAGGGACAATCTGTCCCTTGGTCGGAAGCCGGTGGGCTACCTCCTTGGCCAAATATCCGGCCTCCCGGAGCTTGGTGATGTCCTTCTCCTTGACGGAGGAAACCATGCAATTACCCTGTGCTCCAGATCCGGACATGGCTGGAGTGCTTTCTTGAGGTGGAAAGGATGAGAAGTTGGGCGCTGGAGCTCGAGAATGGATAGGCGGAGAGAGAGAAGGCGTGGGAGAAAAGGGTGAATCCTTATCCCCTTATAAAGGCAGCGAATGTCAAGCGCCTCCCCAGTCGCCTTAAAACTCGCCTGTTCCCTAAGGGCCGGACAGACGGCGCGGTTGCATTACCCACGCCCGTATTGATGAGAATCCCGTAATAAGGGGACACGATCTCTGCTTCGACAAGACGTGCCAGTGAAACCGCAACTCAAAACATGGAGCGGCAGGCTGAAAAGCGGTTCAAAATAATGACCGGGTTATGACATGGTGTCACGCTACAAAAAGTTGGCAGTAGATTGGACTCGTGAAATATTATGCTCTCTACGGTTGTGTGTGGTACTTGTTTTGCAGAGCCGAACACGTTTTTGTGTTCAAAGGCTGTTTTGGAGTATTCGGAGGGGGAACCCGCCTTGCAATGCCGAAGACAATCTGCGCGCCGGACACCTCGTCATTGAAGCCTGGTTCAGGGGCTACTGAGGGAGTCCTGGACTAAGGGGTCCTCGGGCATCCAGTCTGTTGGACATGGGCCAGACTGATGGGCTATGAAGATACAAGACCGAAGACTCTCACCCGTGTCCGGATGGGACTCGGAAGGCAAGCTTGGCGTTCGGATATGAAGATTCCTTTCTCTGTAACTGACTTTGTACAACCCTAGTCCCCTCCGGTGTCTATATAAACCGGAGGGTTTAGTCCATAGGGACAATCTTAATCATACATGCTAGACTTCTAGGGTTTTGGCCATTACGATCTCGGGGTAGATCAACTCTTGTAATACTTATATTCATCAAGATCAATCAAGCAGGAAGTAGGGTATTACCTCCATAGAGAGGGCCCGAACATGGGTAAGCATCATGTCCCCTGTCTCCTGTTACCATTGACCTTAGACGCACAGTTCGGGACCCCCTACCCGAGATCCGCCGGTTTTGTCACCGACAAGGGGCCGAACCTGTGTAAACATCGTGTCCCCCGTCTCCTGTTACCATCGACCTTAGACGCACAGTTCGGGACCCCCTACCCGAGATCCGCCGGTTTTGACACCGACATTGGTGCTTTCATTGAGAGTTCCGTTGTGTCGTCATCAGAAGGTTCGATGGCTCTGTCAATCATCTAGAACAATGCTACCTGGAGGGAGGTTTTTCTCCCCGGCCAGATCTTCGTATTCGGCGGCTTCGCACTGCGGGCCAACTCGCTTGGCCATCTAGAGCAGATCGACAGCTACGCCCCAGGACACCAAATTAGCTTTGGAAATCTAGACTATGTCGCTGATATCCGAGGAGACTTGATATTCCAAGGGTTCACGACCCCAACCTCCGCTCTGGCCTTAGAGGTGGAGCGCATTACCAGGTCCGAAGACGGGATTCCTGAGCCCGCCGGACTATCTGCGGCCACTAAGCCCAGTACGGGAGAACTGGAGGAAGAAGTGTCGCTGGCAACCATCAGGAAGACAGACTCTTCTCCGGACACTGGCTCCGACCCCTCGGAGTCAGCATCGCGTGAGCTCGGCCAAGAAGCCTCCTACCCACCGTACTCCATGGACACTTTTCTCCCTGGCCAAACCTCTCCTTTAAGCGAGGCTCTGGACTTGATGCGATCCCTCATCAATACAGAGGAGCAATGTCCGAACTATGCCCAGCCCGGACTAGGGGCTGAGAGTAGGGAATTTTACGTCCCACCCACCACCCACTTCATAGCCACTGTCGAGGACTGAACTAACATGCTCGATTACGGCTCCGAAGACATCGACGGTATGGACGACGATGCCGGAGAAGAGCAGGCCCAAAACCCGCCGTTTACCGGACGCTGGACGGCCACCTCTTCGTATGACGTGTACATGGTGGATACACCCAAAGAGGGTAACAACGATAACGAGAAGAATGCAGTCGAGGATAAATCTCCTGAGATACAACCAAAGCGCCGACGTGAGTGGCGCCGCTCTAAATCACGCCGTGGAAAAGACAGCAATACCGGCACAAGAGACAACAATACTCCGGACGGTGCCGAACACCAAGAAAACCCCGTTGAGCCAACCTCCGAACAGGACGATCGGGAAGATGGGCAAGTTAGCCCTGATGAACAGGCCATAAACGGAGACTCGGAGGACAACGATTATCTTCCACCCTCCGAGGATGAGGTGAGCCTCGTCAACAAAGACTCTATCATGCGTGAGGAACCTCTCGAGCAGGAGCGCTTTAAGCGCCGGCTAATAGCCACTGCAAGGAGCCTAAAAAAGAAGCAGCAACAGCTTCAAGCTGATCAAGACCTACTCAACGACAGGTGGACTAATGTCCTGGCAGCCGAGGAATACGGCCTCGAGCGCACAACCAAAAGTTACCCGAAGCGTAAACTGCTACCTCAATTCAATGACGAGGCACTGGAGCCCATACCATCAGCGCGTAACGCAGCTGACCGACCACCACGTGTGCGGGACAGAACGGCAACTCAAGCCGAACACCAGCCCATGCCACCTCGCCGTAAAGGTAGAGACATAACAGCTCGGGGGTATACATATGACCTGCGTCAGGACCTGGAAAATAGAGCAGGTCAGACCAGATCGATGTACGGATCACGGGGGCGTGCCCCGACGCGCGACGACGGATATCTAGCCGGACGTGATAAGTATAACCATGTCCGGGCCGAAAACCACAAACAGACTCCATCCGAGCTACGTCGTGACTTCGCCCGATATAGAGGCGCCGCACACCCCCTCTGCTTCACTGATGAAGTAATGGAGCATGAATTCCCAGAAGGGTTTAAACCCGTGAATATCGAATCAAATCATGGAACAATAGATCCCGCGATATGGATCAAGGACTTTCTTCTCCATATTCATATGGCCCGCGGTGATGATCTCCATGCCATCAAATACCTCCCGCTAAAACTCAAGGGACCAGCTCGGCACTGGTTAAACAACCTGCCAGAAAACTCTATTGGCAGCTGGGAGGACTTGGAAGACGCCTTCCGCGACAACTTCCAAGGTACATACGTCCGACCTCCGGATGCTGATGACTTAAGTCACATAGTTCAACAACCTGGAGAGTCAGCCAGGAAATTCTGGACCAAGTTCCTAACCAAAAAGAAGCAGATTGTCGACTATCCGGATGCCAAAGCCTTAGCGGCCTTTAAGCATAGCATCCGCGACGAATGGCTCGCCCGACATCTTGGCCAAGAAAAGCCGAAGTCCATGGTAGCCCTCACGGAACTTATGACCCGCTTTTGCGCGGGCAAAGATAGTTGGCTAGACCGTAGCAACAACACTTCAAGCGAATGGCACCTCTGAAGCCAGAAATAGCAACGGCAAGCCCCGACGCAACATGCACAAGCGTCGAAGCAACGGTGACAATACCGATGACACGACGGTCAACGCCGAATTCAGTGGCTCCAAGTCCGGCCAGCGGAAGAAGCCATTTAAAAGAAACAATTCGGGCTCATCCAGCTTGGACCGCATACTCGATCGTCCATGTCAAAACCACGGCACCCCCGATAAACCAGCCAATCATACCCACAGAAGCTGTTGGGTCTTTAAACAGGCCGTCAAGTTAAATACCGAGAACAAGGAGAAGGGGTCGCAAAGTGAGGACGACGACGAGGATCCTCGTCTGCCGAACACAGGAGGACAGAAGAAGTGCCCCCCCCCAAGTTAAAACGGTGAGCATGATATACGTTACCCATATCCCCGAGGGGGAGCGCAAACGCGCGCTCAGGGATGTCTATGCAATAGAGCCAGTCGCCCCAAAATTCAACCCATGGTCGTCCTGCCCGATCACTTTCGATCGCAGGGACCATCCGACCAGTATCCATCATGGTGGTTCAGCCGCACTGGTCCTCGACCCAATCATTGATGGATTCCACCTCACGCGAGTCCTCATGGACGGTGGCAGCAGCCTCAACCTGCTCTATCAGGATACCATCCGCAAGATGGGCATCGATCCATTAAGGATCAAGCTCACAAAAACTACCTTTAAAGGAGTAATACCAGGTGTAGAGGCCCGTCGCACGGGTTCAATCACATTGGAAGTCGTCTTCGGATCTCCGGGAAACTTCCGAAGCAAGGACTTGATCTTCGATATAGTCCCGTTCCGCAGTGGCTATCAGGCATTGCTCGGACGAACTGCATTTGCTCGATTCAATGCGGTGCCACACTATGCTTATCTCAAACTCAAGATGCCCCGACCACGCGGTGTCAGAACAGTCAATGGAAACACTGAACGCTCCCTCCGTACCGAGGAGCACACCGCGGCCCTGGCAGCGGAAGTACAGAGCGGCCTTGTCAACCAGAATTTTAATTCAGCGGCCAAGCTCCCGGACACTGTCAAACGAGTCCGGACTACTCCGCATCTTGATAGTCCAGATCGTCAGGAGTTCGACTAGCAATTTGGTCTCCGTCTCAGTCCCGATCAAACGGCGGCGTACGTACCGCGCGTACATAACTACGCACTCAAAATACCATGGGCAAAGACGAAGGCACAACTTGATTGTGGTCCATAATACGGTTCGACCTTCCTCGGGCACACTTACTTTCTGTTTTCTTTTTATCCTTTTTCTGTTTCTTTTCCACAGGCCCTTCACGACGGCCTGATCATCGACCCTTTCGAAGGATGGACACACCAAGGCGGCAAGCAGGATAGACGTGTGGGGGAATCTCTAGTTGGTCTTCTTGACGATCACTCTACCTGTTTTCAGGACCCGCACGCAGCTCCCCCTTGGTCTCGGCATGTTAAATAGCCCTGTTGCCCATCACACTATTTGTACAAATACGCTTTGGCGTATTAATCAAATTATAATGGAAACAGTTTGCGGCCCAACTTATGTGGCACTGGCTTACTACTTCATTTATTTCGATATTCTTATCGATTGCACCCGTACACTTTGGTACGCTTTAATTTGCCAGGGGTTTCCTTGCGCTCCGCACTATGGCAACAAAGTCCGAACACTTTTTACAGTATAGTTCGGCACCCTGAATTTAGCATTATATGCATCGGCTCCGAATCATGTCTTTGGTCAATAGTTGGGTTGCCCGACTCCTGTGCTTACTACCTTATGTTCCGTCCAATCGGCTAGGGTAGTAAAGGGAGAACCACTGCGATTGCGTTTCTGGTTTATCCGGGTAAACACCTTAGTAGAGAAAGCCAAAAACCGACTGTCATGATGTGGCGAGAGCTGGTCAGCTGTTCGGAGGTTCAAATCTTTTGCGATTTTTTCCGCATTATGCGACGGATCGGCCTCCACCCGATCAGGTGTCTACAACACCCTAGTCCGGATTAACATACCCTCACTAGGGGCTGTGCCTACATTTCTATTGTCAAACTCCTATGGCTAAGTGAGGGTCATAAAGCCACATAGTCCGATTGCCTGGTTCGCTGCGCTAAACACCTCCTTCAAAGACCAAACTCTTGGATCAAGAGTGTTTAGGTTTCAACCCGAACACCCCCGTACTACCTACGTGGGGGCTGAAGCCGACGACTTGCCAACTCTCAGGTTTAATAAAAACGACTTAAATAAACAACAAGCATTATATTACATATTGGCTTTGTTTTATCATACAGGACAGGATAACATGAATGTATTCATTCAAAGATAATGTCTTTTGCGCACTGGCCCTCTACAATGCTGGATCCCTCCAGGACATCATCAAAATACCGCTCGGGCATGAGGTGCTCCTTGCCCGCGGGCGGTCCCTCGGTCGCGAGCTTGACGGCATTCATCTTTGCCTACTGCACCTTGAGACGGGCGAAGGCCATCCGCGCACCTTCGATGCAGATCGACTGCTTGATGGCATCAAGCCAAGGGCAAGCATCGGCAAGCCGCTTCACGAGCCTGAAGTAGCTGCTGGGTATTGGTTCGGCAGGCCATAAACGGATTATCAAATCCTTCATGGCCAATTCGGCCACCCTATTCAGTTCGGTCAGCTGTTTCAGCTGATTGCTAAAGGGCACCGGATGCTCTGGCGCAAGGTATTGCGACCAGAACAGCTTCTCCGTTGAGCTACCCTCTTCAGCTCGGAAGAACTCCGCAGCATCAGCAACACTGCACGGCAGATCCGCAAACGCTCCTGGAGAACTCCAAATCCGGGTCAGTAAGAGGTACCTTTTCATCACAAATTTGCTCTGCATAATAAAGGCCTTACCCGCCGCGATTTTCCTGGCCTCCTGGATTTCCTGGAGGGCGCCCTGGGCATCAACCCGGGCCTCTTGTGCGCTTTGGCGAGCCGTAGCAAGTTCGGACTCTTGGTCCGCAAACTTGCGCTCCAAGGACTCGCATTTCTTTACGGCGTCCTGGAGCTCCTGCTGGACCTCCCCGACCCTTGCCTCATGTTTTTTGCGGGTGGCTTGTTCCTTCGCCTCTCTCCTCTGAGCCTCGGCCAGCGCGTTCTTGAGGGACTCCACCTCGGTCGCAACTCCTACAAAGTATCATGATAACATGATCAACACAAGAAATTCATATCTTTCCAGATCTGAATAGGTCATTGCATACCTTGCTTGTCCCCTAGTTGTTTTTTCACACGACCGAGCTCTTCCTCGGCCTGCTCCAGACTCTGCTTTAGTTTGGAGACTTTGGCAGAATGGGAGGTCGCAGCTAGCATCGACGCCTGCTTATTCACATAGACATATATGGTTAGTCTCCTGCAAAAATTATTTGATCCTCTGTCCGGCTTTTCTTTTCAAACACTGGACAGAGTCTCAGGGGCTACTGTCTATACTATGACAGTCTTCTTGCATAAATTATGTCGCATACCTCAAAGCCTGTTAGAAGGCTGGTGCAGGCTTCAGTCAGTCCGCTCTTAGCAGACTGAACCCTCTGAACCACCGTTGAAAGTGCAATTTTGCTCTTAAAGATTATTTTTGATATTGATGACAAATTTACATATAGGGGACTAACCGTGTTTGCTAAGTATATACATAGGTTGTTAGTTCTCTGTTTTCTTCTAATGTGCATCATGATCACATCATATGAGATATTACTCAAGCAAATTATCAAAGAGGAAAGGAGCAAACAAAGATGAAGCATTGTGCTCTTTTATATTTCTTGAGTAATAGGAATCCCACACTATTAAGATGGGATCTGAGGTATAGGTTCAAGGCTTGCTCATATTTTGTCTCACAAGAACCTTTTTCACAAAGGACCAAAAATCCCTAGCCCCTTAGCCAAAACCTACTACCGTTTCTCTACACAAACTCCTTGCCGGATCATCCGGACGGGGCCCCAGATCGTCCGGGCTAAGCCCGGATCGTCCGGACCTTACTCCGGATCATCCGGGTAATGTACGCCTTCCATCACAGAACCATGATGATTGAAGCCAGATCGTCCGGATCCTGTCCCGGATCATCCGGGCTGTGCCCGGATCGTACGGATCCTGTCCCGGATCATCTGGGTAATCTTGCCCCTATTTTCGCAGAACCTTGGTGGATGTAGCCGGATCATCCGGCCAGTCATCCGGATCATCCGGGCTCCTCGCAGCTCTTCTACTGCCACTTACATCCGGGCCTTCAGCCAGATCATCCGGGCCTTTAGCCAGATCATCCGGATGGTCTTCCGGATCATCCGGGCAGGTCAATCTCTGTCTAAACGGCTCTAATTTTCTTGTGGTATAAATAGTCCCTTACCTCTTCTAGATAAGGTTGAACACTTCACTCAAACACACCTCAAGAACACCAGTGCTCCCTCTCCCTTGCTCACACACTAAATCATAGATCCCAGTTTGATTCTTGTGAGTTTCGAATAGTTGTTCCAATCAAAAGAAAGATCTCCCCCCTCTCCTTCTTGTGACTGAAGCGAATCGTGAGTTGAGCAAGTCTTGAGCTTTTCCCTTTGGATCTTGTTACTCTTGGAGGTTGGAGACTCCTAGGCGGTAGGAGTCTTTCGGAGAGGAATCGACCCTTGTGCTTACCCCCGGAAAAGTTTGTGAGGGTTTGGAGACCACCCCAAGGTCTACCACTAGTGGTTGAGAAACGCCTCCGTGGTGTTGTCTCAAAGGGAGAATAGGGTGAGCCTTCGTGGCGTTGGTGTGCCTTCGTGGTAACATCCACCTCTCTAACGGTGACATAGCTTCCCTCCAAGGAAGTGAACATCGGCATACATCCTCGTCTCCCGGAGTTGCGGTTATTCCTAACCCTAACTCTCTACTTGTGGTTACTTGTCTCTTAGCACTTACTTATATCATATTATGGTTGCTTACTTACATACTTGTGTTACTTGCATAGCACTTAGTACTACACTTGCAATTGTTAGGCCCACTTTCATATTCTGCATTATTGCCTAAAATTTCTAAGTCATAATTAAAATTTTGTAATTGTACCTATTCACCCCCCTCTAGGTCCATCTCGATCCTTTCAATTGGTATCAGAGCCTCGTGCTCTATTCTTGTGGCTTAACCGCCCTAGAGCGAGATGAACCCCGATGGGACTCCCCTTGTTGTAGATCCGAAAGATAAAGGCGAGGCTTCTTCGCAAGTCAAGACCTTTACTTCCGAGGATCTAGAACGGGCCCTTGCTAAGCAAAAGGAGGAGCATGATGCTTCTCTTGAGGCCTTGGTCCAAATGAGGATAGCCACGTTGTCCACTGTACTTGCACCACTTTTGGGTGGTGCGGCTTCGTGGCCAACTGTGCCTACTCCGTCACTTGGTGAACAACCTCCTAGCAATGAACACTCCAGTGTTCCTTGGCTTTATGCAAGACCCCAAGTTGAGAAACTGAAATATAACCCTTAAGGCAAACCTCCTTTACTTGATGCCACTTCCGATTTTGCCTTGTGGAGAGTTGCTATGCAGGATCATCTTTGATATGGAAATGATGAGAAATTTATGACAAGAATCTCAATGACACTGCAACCATGTGTATAAGGAGAGGTATGGTTGAAAAGCAAAGGAGACCTTTCATACACATCACAAGTGCCAAGGAACTATGGGAAAGTATTATAAGATCCAAGACCGGTACCTCCACCCTCCGGAGTGCTCAATATGAAATTGCCAAGGGGCAATTGCAAAAATTTTGTATGGAGAAAGGTGAAACTCCCAATCAACTCCTTGAGCGTCTCATGACTCTCACCACGGATATTGAGTCGTGTGAGTGTGACAAGACACAAGATGGATTCAACATGACTAAGCGATTCCTTGTGGACAAGTTGCTCCATGCTCTTGCTCCATATCACCATCAAATGGTATGGGACATAAGACAACACCATGCCTTCAAGGAGATGCCTACAGATGACATCATATCCACTTTCCAACTATTTGAAGAGTCAAAGGCAAATGCTACAAAACATCTTGCCATGCATGGTACTCCATCATCAAAGATCAATCTTGCATTGAAGGCTAAGCATGTATGTGAAGATTAGCAAAGTGAAGAACAAGAAGATGATGATGATGAAGAAGATGGTGATGAGGTTGAATCCGATGAGGGCCCTTCATATGAAGACATGGCTCCCTTTGTCAAGAAGTTTAGCGCGGGAAAATTCAAGGGAAGATTTCAAAAGAAGAAAGTAAGAAAATGCTACAACTGTGAAGAAACCAACCACTTCTCCAACGAGTGCCCTTATGAGAAGAGAGAAGACAAACCAAGGTTTCCCAAGACCTTTCCCAAGAAGAAGTTGCCAAATCCTTTGAACTCCAAGCTCAAGAAGAGAGATGGGAAAGCAATGGTTGCTCAAGAAGAATCCGATCTGGATGATGTTAGTGGTGTTGCCGGAGTTGCTCAAGATTCTCAAAACACATTGAGGCTAGTCAACAAAAGTGATGATGTTGTCACCTACAACTACATGAAGGACTACAAGGGCAACGCTCACAAGTGCCTCATGGCGAAGGCCCTGGTAGAAGATGGAGAGGACCAACACTCTCCTGACAAGGTCAAGGTAACCCCAGGATCAAACCCTCCTCTTTTCACTCCTCCTACTCCTAGTGATGAGTATCTTGATGCGGAGGATAGTTATGAGGATGATGATATAAATGATCCTATGCTTGCTAAACTAAATAAGTTCATGTGCTCCCTTAAAGGAAAGAAGCTCACTATGTTTCGAATGCTTATGGAGATGGTGAGTAAGCACACCATCTCCATTAAGGAACTCGAAACCCTCGTCACCGAGGAAAAGGAAAAATATGAAATCCTTGAGCGGAAAGTCCAATATGAGGAAACACGAAATGATGAACTATGCTTAAAAATTGGTGCAAACATTGATGTTCATACTACAGATCTTGCCTCCTTGAAAAAGGTTATTGACTCTTGCGAAGAGTTGATGAATGATAAAAGTAAGCTTGAGAAGTCAAATGCTTCTCTCTCTAAGGATTGTGAGCTCCTATCTGTGTCCCTCAAGACCAAGGAAGAAGAGCTCACCCTTCTTACAAAGAGTTTTGAGACACTCAAGCTTACTTACCTTGAAACTCTGGCCAAGGCTTACTCTTCTCCTATTATCAATGTTGATGCTTGTACTACTAACTCTAGTAGTGATCTAGCATCTATTCTTGAGGAGAATCGCTTTCTCAAAGCTCAAATCGAGAAAGGGCTCATGACATGTGCTCAAGGGCAAAAGAACCTTAATGAGGTGTTG
This sequence comes from Aegilops tauschii subsp. strangulata, assembly GCF_002575655.3. Taxonomy (NCBI): domain Eukaryota; kingdom Viridiplantae; phylum Streptophyta; class Magnoliopsida; order Poales; family Poaceae; genus Aegilops; species Aegilops tauschii. Next base: position 539,202,502 of record NC_053041.3, read on the forward strand.
AGCCAACACAATGAAGTGTTTGCCAAAGAGGGACTCGGGTTTGACCCGAGCACAAGCAAGAAGAAGACATCCTCTCAAAAGTGCCCCACCCCTCTAAAAGAAACTTTTGTACGAGAAGGGCACAAGGAGAAAGGTAAGGTTGTTAGTGGGAAGGCCACAAGGGGCATGCCCACTGTCAACAAGCCAAAAGAGTTCATGCCTCCATCCTATGTTCTTCGTAAGACTAAGGATGGAGAAGTTTATGCAAAGTTTGTTGGTCCTCGAAATGCATTTCGGTTTTATGCTATTTGGGTTCCTAAGACCCTTGTGACTAACTTGAGAGGTCCCACTGCAAAATGGGTGCCTCTAACCAAGTAATAATTGTGTGTAGGTTTCCTTCTCCGGTGGAGTAAAATGGGTGATTGATAGTGGATGTACCAATCATATGACCGGAGATAGCAAATTGCTCTACGATTTCATGGAAGCTATTCAACCATTTATGAGCATTATGTTTGGTGGAGGATCAAAAGGACAGGTACTCGGTTTGGGTAAGGTGGCTATCACAAATGACATGTCTCTTGCAAATGTCATGCTTGTCCAATCCCTTAAATATCATTTGCTTTCTGTTCGCCAATTGGCTTCTGTTGGTTATGATACACTCTTTGGACTAACGGATGTGAAAGTCTTTAAGGGAGATACTCTCGAAGTGGCCTTTGTTGGAGAGTTGGATGGCAACCTTTACATGGTTGATTTCTCGAAAGAGAGCACATTCCATGCAACTTGTCTAATGGCCAAGGCCGGCAAGGGGTGGCTATGGCATCGCCGGCTAGCCCATGTCGGCATGAGGAATCTTCAAGATCTCTTAAAGGGAAATCACAGCCTTGGACTAACAAATGTCTCTTTTGAGAAAGATCGTGTGTGTAGTGCATGCATAGCTGGGAAGCAACATCAATCAAAGCACCCACCCAAGAATATTGTGTCTACTTCAAGGCCTTTGGAGCTCCTTCATGTGGATCTTTTTGGGCCTCCTTCATGGGATAGTCTTGGTGGGAAAAAGTATGGACTTGTCATTGTGGATGATTACTCAAGATACACATGGGTGTTTTTCCTCAAGTCCAAAGACGAGACGAAGATCACCTTCATTGATTTTGCCAAGCAAGCACAACGCAAGTTTGACAAAGAAATCATGGCAATAAGAAGTGATAATGGTTTCGAGTTCAAGAATTACACCTTGGAAGGATTTCTTAGTGATGAAGGGATTGAACATCAATATTCCGCACCATACACCCCTCAACAAAATGGTGTTGCAGAAAGGAAGAATCGTACACTTGTGGAGATGGCAAGGTCCATGTTGGATGAATACAAGTCTCCACACAGTTTTTGGGCCGAGGCTATCAACACCGCATGTCATGCATCAAATCGACTCTTCCTCCGCAAAATTTTGGAAAAGACTCCATATGAGCTCCTAACCGGGAACAAGCCAAATGTCAAGTACTTTCGTGTATTTGGGTGCAAATGTTTCATCCTCAACAAAAAGGAACAGTTAGGAAAATTTCAATCCAAAACAACTGAGGGTACATTTGTTGGCTATGGATCAAACTCTCACGCCTATAGAGTCTACAACAAATCCAATGGATGTGTTGTAGAAACTTGTGACGTGGTGTTTGATGAGTTTAATGGCCCCCATGGGGAGCAAGTTGATCTAAGTGATGTAGGTGAAGAAGATTCATCTCAAGATATCTTGACCATGGGTGTTGGTGCACTTCTTCCAATGGAACAAGAACCTCATGATGATGAAGAAGAAGATGGAAGCCTCACACATCATCAAACAACTTCAACACCCATACCACCACAAGCCCCTATTACTCAACCAATGCCCATAGTCCAAGTACAAGATGATGACCAAGTTCCTCTTCATGATAATCATCAAGAACAGGATCATCCTCAAGGGCAAGTACAAGAAGGTGCAATCATTGACAACGAACCTCAACAAATGCAAGAAGAAGAAGAAGAAGATTTTCCACCACACAATAATGATCCATATGTTGAGGACGTGGATGATGGACGTGAAGTTGAATCTCGCGAAACCTTAACCTCCATCATGCCTCGAGTGGCCGGTCGTGTTGATGTTGATAAGATCCTCACCGGCATATCGGAAGGTAGAGTCACTCATAAACAATTGACAAACTTTTGTGCTCACTTCTCTTTTGTGTCTAGTGTTGAGCCTCTCAAGGTACAAGATGCGTTGATAGACAACGATTGGCTCATTGCTATGCAAGAAGAGTTGAATAGTTTTGAGCGCAATCAAGTGTGGTCATTAGTCAAGAGGCCAACTACAGAACACAACGTCATTGGAACAAAGTGGATTTTCAAGAACAAGCAAGATGAGAATGGTGTAATCATCCGCAACAAGGCAAGGTTAGTGGCACAAGGGTACTCACAAGTTGAAGGTTTGGACTTTGGTGAGACCTTTGCCCCCGTTGCCCGTCTTGAATCCATTCGCATCTTACTTTCTTATGCTGCTTTCAATGGCTTTACATTACATCAAATGGATGTGAAGAGTGCTTTCCTTAATGGCCCTCTACAAGAAGAAGTATATGTATCACAACCACCTGGGTTCGTTGACCCCGATCACAAAGACTATGTGTATAAACTTCATAAGGCTTTGTATGGCCTCAAACAAGCACCTCGTGCTTGGTATGATCATCTTAAGAAGTTTTTACTCGATGATGGCTTTGTGAGAGGGGTGATCGATCCCACTCTTTTTACTAAGAGGGACAAAGGTGATTTGATCTTATGCCAAATCTATGTAGATGATATCATTTTTGGTTCTCCTAACATTCATCTATGCAAGAAGTTTGCGGCATCAATGACCAAGAATTTTGAAATGTCACTCAATGCGGATTTGAAGTTCTTCCTCGGATTTCAAATTCAACAATTTCAAGAAGGAATTTTCTTGTCTCAAGCAAAATACCTCAAGGATATCCTAGCAAAATTTGGCATGATTGATCCTAGCCCATGTAAGACACCCATGCCAACCAAAATTGTACTCACTGAAGACTCAAACGGTATCCCCTTCGACCCATCTAAATACCGCTCTATGATTGGTTCATTGCTTTATCTTTGTGCATCTAGACCAGACATCATGTTTAGTGTATGCATGTGTGCTAGATTTCAAGCTTCCCCTAGGGAAAGCCATCATAAGGCGGTTAAGCATATTCTTAGATACCTTGTTCACACCCCAGAGTTGGGTCTATGGTACCCCAAGGATGCTAAGTTTGATCTCATTGGGTACACGGATGCGGATTGGGCTGGAGACAAAGTGGATCGTAAATCCACCTCCGGTGCATGTCAATTTCTTGGACGCTCCTTGGTAAGTTGGTCCTCGAAGAAGCAAAATTGTGTTGCCCTCTCCACCGCCGAAGCTGAATATATTGCAACCGCCAGTTGTGCAACTCAGTTACTATGGATGAGGCAAACTTTGAAGGATTACGGTATCACCTATAGACATGTGCCTCTTCTATGTGATAATGAAAGTGCCATTAATATTGCTGAGAACCCCAAAGATCATACCCGCACCAAGCACATTGACATTAGGTACCGCTTCTTGAGAGATCATGTGGAGAAGGGTGATATTGACATTGCTCATGTTGGCACAGATATGCAACTTGCAGATATTTTCACCAAGCCATTGGATGAAGCAAGGTTTTGTCAACTTAGCCGTGAACTTGGTATCTTGGAGCTTGACAACATTATGTGAAATCTAGTACTCATTCATGCATGAACATCCTGTCTTGTCCTGATGTAGGCATATATTTAGGGGGAGAACTTCAATCCATGAATCTTCTCTTCCCTATGTAATGCATAAATAAAACCAACACTCTCAAAGTCACTATGACATGTTTTTGTGTCCATAGTACTTTAACATGATGGAGTAGTAATCTTGAGTCCAACGTTCAAATCTTTGGTATCTCAAGTTATGTATACTCAAACATGGTGGCTTAGGCTAAAACTCTTCTCAGTTGTTCATTTAAGTTTGTGTTCTGTGTTGAATACTGTGTTGATTAGGCTACAACTGATTCTTACACTTATATATCTATACTCATATATATATATATATATATATATATATATATATATATATATATATATATATATATATATATATATATATATATATATAACATCATCACATCAGCACCATTTCAAGATATCAGCACTCTGGCTGGCCGGATCATCCGGATATCCATCCGGACGTCCGCGTAACCCCCCTCGTTAAAACCGTATGCCCGGACATCCGGGCTCCTTTCCGGTCATCCGGATATATCCGGATCATCCGGGGCTACGCCCGGACATCTGGGTGGGTCCTCACCCTAAGCAGTTAAACTTCGGGTCGTGGGGGAACAGAGGGTTATTCCTCTGCTCTCCCCCCATCGACCCCCATTCACTCGCCCCCGCAGCCGGCGGCTCGTGGGCTGCCCCACCGGACCGACCGGCCATTTGGCCGGATCTCGCCGCCTCGCCTTGCCATCGCCTTGATACACCCCCTCCTCGCGCCGTTTTTCCCCGGGGTCGATTGGTTCTTCAGTCTACTGCCCCTCTGTTCCCAAAATCGCCATGGTGGTAGAACGTGGACGCAGCGGCCTGCGTTTCAAGTTAACGACCACGGGTCCCTCTCGTGGTACCTCACTTGCTCCTCTCTCTTCTGTCTCCGCTTTCCCTATCAAGATTCGGTCATATATTCAGTCGGCTCCGTTTCTGTTATGTGTGTGCGCAGCCGGGCGTCGTCATGCATCGACGGACTCCGAGGAAGACGCTCGTCCACTCAAGAAGGCGCCGGGTCGTGCACGTCCGTCCTATGCCGGGCTGGACGACCCTGACTACGAGGCCGAACTCCACGATGAGGAGCTCATGCCTGTTCGTTGCACGACTAAGTCCAAGAAGAAACAAGCAGCCGGTGCCTCAAGCTCCAAGTCTGCGGCACCATCTGGCCTCGTCTTGTCCATGGCCACCAACCGTGGCCATCGTGTTCTCAACTATCAGTCCATGGACCCCTCTGAGTATGCTGCTTTACGGAGTGATGTCAATCAATTTGCTGCCCCGGCCAATGCAACCGATCCTCGTTTTCGCACCTTGGTTCAACAAGACATCTATCAATCAGTCATTGCTCATCTAGGCTTTTCTCCTCAGCATTATGTGAACTTGGATTACATTGAGAAGAATCCAACCAAGTTTGAAGGCGTGTTGGAGAAGATTGATGGCATGGGGTTGCGTCATGCTATGTCTCTTCACTGTGATTGGAATGAGGGTGCCATTCGGCAATTCTATGCCACGTGTTTCTTCCATCCGGATCGCTCTATCACTTGGATGACTCACCACTCTCAGTTCACCGTGTCCTTCGAGGCTTTTGCTGCTGCCTTAGGCATGCCCGGATCTGAGGCCTCTCTTTTCCGGATCCATGAGGTGAACCCCAAGTTTGAGGCCATGCCCATCAGTGCGTGTGCTTGCCTCGCCATGCCTACCTCTCAGTTATCCACGGTGCAGCAAAGCAAGGAGCTTAATGATATCTCTATCTTCCGTCTCAAATACCGGTGGCTTTTTCAGTGTATCCTCAACTCCATTGCTCCCAAGAAAGGGGATCGTGGGATGGTTCGGGCCTATAGCATTGACTTGATGTACTACTCGAGGAAGGCTCCCAACCGTCCCATTGACATGGCAGATTTCCTATGGCATGAGATTCGCATGGCTAGTAGTCTGAAGGTTCGTACACTTCCTCATGCCCCCTTCATTCAGAGACTCATCGACTCGGTTTATCTATGTTCCATTGTCAAGACGTCCATGCAGTCCTTATGGACTCCGCGTGATGAGTCTTCCAGGGGGAAGGCCCCTGCTCCTCCGCGTGCCGAGAGCTCTTCTCGCCACACTAAACCTTTCGTGAAGCCTTTTGACCGCCTGGCTCGCTTTATTGGGAAGTCCCATAAAGCTATATTTGATACCTGCCGCTACACCGCTACTCACATTGCTACCGAGGAGGTTCGCCGTATCTCGGAGGCAAATGCACTTAGGGCTCGTCTCCGTGCACGCCCTGGCAGTCCTGTTGAGCCTGATGAGCCCATTCCTGATCGGCTTCCTCTTCTGGAGGTCGACTTTCCGTCTGCCACCGATTTTCCAGAGTTCTTTCTTGCACCTGCTGATCTGAGTGATGGTGATGATGATGATGAGGATGCTGAGTGATCCTCCTACTTTCTCGGACGTCTTTCCCTTTTCGGTACTTGCTGCCAAGGGGGAGATGTAATTCTTAGGAGTATAAGTGTGAGTTTGCTATGTCTATTGAGCTCTAGTTATTGGACTCTATATTATTACTATTGTAATGATCCTTGGTCATGTGTTATGCTACCTTATATGAGTCTATGCTACTATGTAAGACCTTGGTCATGTGTTATGCTACCTTATATGAGTCTTTGCTACTATGTAAGAGCTTAAGTATGCTATCTTTTGTGGCTATCTTCATTCGTTGCTATCATTGCCTATGTTAATTGTAATGGTGTATGACTACACTACTGTTACAACATCTTATTCGAATAAGGGTATCCTCACCATATGTGCATGATTTTGTATGTTATCATTTCATTCCTATGCATACTTTAAGGGGGAGCTCTCTCTAAAACACATCCCTGCATATATTATGGGGGAGCTCTTCCTAAAAGCACATACCAGACTACTCTCCTAAAATTATTCGCATCACATTCCACTTGTTAAGTGTTATATGTAGTTTGTCATCAACTACCAAAAATGGGGAGATTGAAAGTGCAATCTTGCTCTTAAAGATTATTTTTGATATTGATGACAAATTTACATATAGGGGACTAACCGTGTTTGCTAAGTATATACACAGGTTGTTAGTTCTCTGTTTTCTTCTAATGTGCATCATGATCACATCATATGAGATATTACTCAAGCAAATTATCAATGAGGAAAGGAGCAAACAAAGATGAAGCATTGTGCTCTTTTATATTTCTTGAGTAATAGGAATCCCGCACTATTAAGAGGGGATCCGAGGTATAGGTTCACGGCTTGCTCATATTTTGTCTCACAAGAACCTTTTTCACAAAGGACCAAAAATCCCTAGCCCCTTAGCCAAAACCTACTACTATTTCTCTACACAAACTCCTTGCCGGATCATCCGGACGGGGCCCTAGATCATCCGGGCTAAGCCGGATCGTCCGGACCTTACTCCAAATCATCCGGGTAATGTACGCCTTCCATCACAGAACCATGATGATTGAAGCCAGATCGTCCGGATCCTGTCCCGGATCATCCGGGCTGTGCCCGGATCGTCCGGATATTGTCCCGGATCATCCGGGCTATGCCCGGATCGTCCGGATCCTCTCCCGGATCATCCGGGTAATCTTGCCCCTATTTTCACATAACCTTGGTGGATGTAGCCGGATCATCCGGCCAGTCATCCGGATCATCCGGGCTCCTCGCAGCTCTTCTAATGCCACTTACATCCGGGCCTTCAGCCAGATCATCCGGGCCTTTAGCCAGATCATCCGGATGGTCTTCCGGATCATCCGGGCAGGTCAATCTCTGTCTAAACGGCTCTAATTTTCTTGTGGTATAAATAGTCCCTTACCTCTTCGAGATAAGGTTGAACACTTCACTCAAACACACCTCAAGAACACCAGTGCTCCCTCTCCCTTACTCACACACTAAATCTTAGATCCCGGTTTGATTCTTGTGAGTTTCGAATAGTTGTTCCAATCAAAAGAATGATCTTCCCCCTCTCCTTCTTGTGACCGAAGCGAATCGTGAGTTGAGCAAGTCTTGAGCTTTTCCCTTTGGATCTTGTTACTCTTGGAGGTTGGAGACTCCTAGGCGGTAGGAGTCTTTCGGAGAGGAACCGACCCTTGTGATTAACCCCGGAAAAGTTTGTGAGGGTTTGGAGACCACCCCAAGGTCTACCACTAGTGGTTGAGAAACGCCTCCGTGGTGTTGTCTCAAAGGGAGAATAGGGTGAGCCTTCGTGGCGTTGGTGTGCCTTCGTGGTAACATCCACCTCTCTAACGGTGACGTAGCTTCCCTCCAAGGAAGTGAACATCGGCATACATCCTCGTCTCCCGGAGTTGCGGTTATTCCTAACCCTAACTCTCTACTTGTGGTTACTTGTCTCTTAGCACTTACTTATATCATATTGTGGTTTCTTACTTACATACTTGTGTTACTTGCATAGCACTTAGTACTACACTTGCAATTGTTAGGCCCACTTTCATATTCCGCATTATTGCCTAAAATTGCTAAGTCATAATTAGAATTTTGTAATTGTACCTATTCACCCCCCTCTAGGTCCATCTCTATCCTTTCAACCGTACCCACGAGGGTACGGTGTTCCTCAACACTAGAAGCACTTTGCAGTGCTTCCAGTAAAGTATCCGGTGCCTCTGGATGGACAGAGGTCACCGGCGGAACAGGTGCACCTCCCTCTTTTGAAGGAAGCCGCTTGCCTGATTCCGGAGCCGTATGGGCCTCCGGAACAGTATTCGGCTGGGGGCCGAATTGGATATGGCCCCCATCGCCAGTCTCCGGGGGGATTTGCTCCCCATGTGTCCGGCTGCCGAGGTATCACCCTCTGGCGCCACCCTGACGGCCTCCTGTACCTCTCCCTAGCCTGGGGAGGTCCTTCGGGACAACACCTCGGCGTCGTCCATGTCCTTGGGAGAGGAGGCCGCAGGAAGCGACCCGCTATCCATCACATTTGGATCTAGCGAATTCCCCGAAGATGAGGATCGCTGGGGGCCGGCGTGGGCCGGACTGCAGCGCATGATTCGACATATTACAACCACGAAGTAAAGAAGTTGGATATATGTGTGTATAAGTGCCTTTGAGTACTTACGATACGGCCAGGGGTTTCTCCCTGGGGCGCCATTCAGAGCTGCTATCGGTGTCCAATGCGGAGTTGTCCGCGAGGGAGACCTTCCCCTTCTTGGGCGCCTCTGCCTCCAGATTCGTGGAGGCCGTCCTTTTCCTCCTCCCCCCTCGGGGGGAGAGTTGCTTTCCTCCTCCTCCTCCTCCTCGTCCTCAGTGGTGGGGGAGGAGCGGGTTTCGGCGTCTTTGGACGTCACGTCCGAAGTGCCTTTATGGCGGAGGCCACTTCTGGTCTCCTTGGCCTTCTTCTTGGCCTTCTTCTCCAGCGCCTGATAGGGCGCCGGAACCAGCATCTTCGTCAGAAGTGGGATTGCTGGGTTTTCGGGCAGCGGAACCGGACACTGGATCCGCTCCGCCTTCGTCGTCCAGCCTGAAAAGACAGATAGGGAAGCTTAGACATTTTCCTTGAATGTACAGGTGAAGGATACACCTTGAAATAAGAAAAACATACTGGACAGGTGGGATGGGTCAGGTTGTACCCACGGTCCTCGGTCGTCTTCGGCCACGTCTCATTGGCCTTAAAAAGCACCTTCCAGATGCCTTCGTGCGTAGCGCCGAAGAACTGTTGCAAGGTCTGGTGCTTGGCCGGATCGAACTCCCACAAATTGCAAGTCCGGCTTTGGCAAGGAAGGATCCGGCGAAAAAGCATCACCTGGATCACATTGGCAAGCTTGATGTTCTTGTCTACCATGCTCTTGATGCGCGTCTGCAGCGCCGTCAGCTTCTCCAACGAGGCCCAGTCCAGGCCCTTCTCTAGCCAAGAGGTGAGCCATATTGGGGCCCCGGACTTGAATTCGGTAGCCGCGGCCCAGGTGATGTCGCGGGGCTCTGTGACGTAGAACCACTGTTGCTGCCACCCTTTGACAGTCTCCACGAAGGTGCCTTTGGGCCACGTGACGTTGGACATCTTGCTCACCATAGCGCCTCTGCACTCTGCGTGTTGACCACCCACCACCTTCGGCTTCACATTGAAGGTCTTTAGCCACAATCCGAAGTGGGGTGGGATGCGGAGGAAGGCCTCGCACACGACAATGAATGCCGAGATGTTGAGGAAGGAATTTGGGGCCAGATCATGGAAATCTAGCCCATAGTAGAACATGAGTCCGCGGACGAATGGGTAGAGGGGGAATCCCAACCCGTGGACGAAGTGGGGAATGAACAGCACCCTCTCCTGGGGCTTCGGGGTGGGGATGATCTGCCCCTTGGCCGGAAGCCGGTGGGCGATTTCCTGGGCCAGGTACCCCGCCTCCCGGAGCTTCGTGATTTCCTTCTCCGTGATGGAGGAGGCCATCCACTTGCCCTGTGCTCCAGATCCGGACATGGTCAGAGTGCTTTTTGGGGCGGAAAGGATGGAAGCTTGGGCGCTGGAGCTCGAGAATGGGTGGGCAGAGAGAAAGAGGGCGTGGGTGAAAGGGTGAATCCTTATCTCTTTATAAAGGCAGCGAATATCAAGCGCCTGCCCACTCGCCTTAAAACTCGCCTATTCCCCAAGGGTCGGGCGGACGGCACGGTGGGATTACCCACGCCCGTATTGATGAGAATCCCGTGATAAGGGGACACGATCTCTGCTTCGACAAGACGTGCCAATGAAAACCGCATCTCGAAACATGGAGCGGGAAGCTAAAAACGGTTCGAAATAATGACCGTGCAGGGACGTGGCGTCTCACTACAAAAAATGTCAGTAGATGGGACTTGTTGATATTATACTCTTTGCGGCTGTATGTGGAGCTTGTTTTGAAGAACCGGACACGTTTTTATGATCAAGGACTACATTGAAGTATTCAGAGGAGGAACCCGCCTTGCAATGCCGAAGACAATCTGCGCGCTGGACACATCGTCATTGAAGCCTGGTTCAGGGGCTACTGAGGGAGTCCTGGATTAAGGGGTCCTCGAACGTCCGGCCTATGAGACGTGGGCCGAACTGATGGGCCATGGAGATACAAGATAGAAGACTTCCTCCCGTGTCCGGATGGGACTCTCCTTTGCGTGGATGGCAAGCTTGGCGTTCGGATGTGAAGATTCCTTCCTCTGTAAACCGACTCTGTACAACCCTAGGCCCCTCCGGTGTCTATATAAACCGGAGGGTTTAGTCCGTAGAGAGGATCATAATCATACATGCTAGACTTCTAGGGTTTAGCCATTACGATCTCGTGGTAGATCAACTCTTCTAATCCTCATATTCATCAAGATCAATCAAGCAGGAAGTAGGGTATTACCTCCATCGAGAGGGCCCAAACCTAGGTAAACATCGTGTCCCCCGTCTCATGTTACCATCGACCTTAGACACACAGTTCGGGACCCCCTACCCGAGATCCGCCGGTTTTGACACCGACAGTCTCCGATGGTGTTTGTTGAGTTGGCATAGATCGAGATTAGGATTTGTCACTCCGAGTATCGGAGAGGTATCTCTGGGCCCTTTCGGTAATGCACATCACTATAAGCCTTGCAAGCAATGTGACTAATGAGTTAGTTGCGGGTTGATGCATTACAGAACGAGTACAGAGACTTGCCGGTAACGAGATTGAACTAGGTATGATGATACCGATGATCGAATCTCGGGCAAGTAACATACCGATGACAAAGGGAACAACGTATATTGTTATGCGGTTTGACCGATAAAGATCTTCGTAGAATATGTAGGAGCCAATATGAGCATCCAGGTTCCGCTATTGGTTATTGACCGGAGATGTGTCTCGGTCATGTCTACATAGTTCTCGAACCCGTAGGGTCCGCACGCTTAACGTTTGATGACGATTTGTATTATGAGTTATGTGATTTGATGACCGAAGTTTGTTCGGAGTCCCGGATGAGATCACGGGCATGACGAGAAGTCTAGAAATGGTCGAGAGGTAAAGATTCATATATTTGAAGGCTATATTCGGACATCGGAAAGGTTCCGAGTGATTCGGGTATTTTTCGGAGTACCGGGGAGTTACGGGAATTCACCGGGAGAAGTAATGGGCCTTATTGGGCTTTAGTGGAGAGAGGGGAGAAGGGCCAAGAGGTGGCGTGCGCCTCCCCCCTGCCCAAACCGAATTGGACAAGGGGTGGGGGCGCAGCCCCCCTTTCCTTCTCCCTCTCCCTCTCTTTCCTTCTCTCCTACTCCGAATAGGAAAGGGAATCCTACTAGGACTTGCAATCCTAGTAGGACTCCCTATGCTTGGCGCGCCCCCTAGGCCGGCCGCCTCCTCCCTCCCTCCTTTATATACCGGGGAGGGGAGCACTCCAAAGGCACTCAAGATTTGTCTTAGCCATGTGCGGTGCCCCCCTCCACAGTTACACACCTTGGTCATATCGTTGTAGTGCTTAGGCGAAGCCCTGCGCCGGTAACTTCATCATCACCGTTGCCACGACGTCGTGCTGACGGAACTCTCCCTGGGCCTCAACTGGATCAAGAGTACGAGGGACGTCATCGAGCCGAATGTGTGTTGAACACGGAGGTGCCGTACGTTCGGTGCTAGGATCGGTCGGATTGTGAAGACGTACGACTACATCAACCGCGTTGATATAACGTTTCCGTTTTCAATCTACGAGGGTACGTGGACACACTCTCCCCGCTTGTTGCTATGCTTCTCCTAGATAAATCTTGCGTGATCGTAGGCAACTTTTTTGAAATACTACGTTGTCCAACAGAGACGTCGACGCGGTCGTCCCGGCGGTAGATGACCTTGCCCTGCTGCGGCAGCCATAACATGTCGGCGAACTCGTGGAGGCGGCCCCACGTGGCCACCTGGTCCGCGAAATCCGAGTCGTCCCGCTTCACCAATGTTACCTACCGCTTGAACAGCGGCTGCAAGGCCAGAGTTACCTGAGAGATGACGCCCAGGACGCCAATGGAGACCTTGGCGGCGTCCAGGTCCGGGTGATGGGCGCCAAGCTCCCTCACCATGGCGAACCCCTGGCTGGCCGGCGCCGGCGTCACGATCCTCAGCCCGACCACGTACTCGTGAACAACACCTCCCTTGCCCCACAACGAGCTCCCGTGCGCGCCCGTCGCGAGGAGCCCACCGATGGTCAGGCCGTACCAGTACGGTGAATGCGGCAGGGACAGGCCCGCGGCGGTGGCGGACTCGATGAGGTCCCGAAGTAGCATGCCGCTCTCCACCGTCATGAGCCGCTTCTCGGCGTCGACACGCACCGTCCGGTTGAGCCACGCGGTGCTTATGATCGTGCCGTCGCGGCCGCCGGGGCACGCGAGCTTGGGGACGCTGTGTGAGTGCTTGGTGGCCACTTTCACCTTCCGTTTCGCGGCCGCCACGGCCGCGACGAGCTCCTGCTCGGTCCGCGGGTAGGTGACGTTTGCTGCGGTGCAGAGGAAGAAGCGTACGTGTTGGTGATGGTGCAGTTGGACGTGCCGTGCGTGCACACCACCGGGTCCGGCGGAGGGCTGCAGCCAGCGAGCCCGAGGATCCCTAGCCCTAGGAGGGCAACCGGGAGCAAGCCTCCCATTCTTCTTGCTTGTCCTTGCGACATCGTTGGGCCAGGCACTGAATGAACACCTCGATGTACTTTTAGGTTTGCCTGGCGATCACGATCACGGAGGAGCTTGATGATATCCCACATTTCTTTTCATAGTTGCCTTTGTAGTGAAATGATGCATTTTTATTTTATCACCAGTTTACCACTGGGGTTGACGGTCTCCCAAATTTCGTGGCACTCGAAGGCTGTCTTCTTCTTCAACGCCCACATGTTTTAGTCCTCGCTCCAATATGGGGTATTACCACGTGGGCGGAGGGGGGATGCAAATTCGGTAGAAACGGTAGAGCTTCCATCATCCGTCGCTTTTGACATGATAATACCATTACTAAGACACTCAATCGGGTTCCAATACCAATTGATGGAACATATATCAATCTATTCGCCTTCACCACATAAGTAATGCACTTAACTCTGAACTTCACATAGTAGAATTCTTTTTGGTGCCGCAAGAATTGCAGCGTTTTCGAGGGTTTTCGTTGCTTTATATAGGTAGACACCAACACCCAACACGTCACATGACCAAACCCAACACGACACCACCCAGAGTACAACTCGATCGCTGGTTTAACTGACTTCTATCTCGTAACGACTCACATAACTCGAATGACTCGTCTTAAAGATCGACGATCCCCTTACAAACTCAAACACCACAACAAAATTCACGCACTTTTATAAGTAACCTAACTTACTCTCTTGGATTCTCTCCATCCCTAATAATCCTTGCCAAATGAGCAAACTCTAGCCTTCGCGTACACCTTCCCCGGTCGGCAGAAGTAGCCCAGCTCCGGCGCGCAGTGCGAGTCCTCGGAGCAGACGCAGAGTCCTTCGATGGCACAATGCTCCTTGATGATATTGAGACTCCCATTGATGCCGAGCACCTGGTCGCTCCACTCGCTGGAGAAGAGCCCGTCAGGGTCGCACCTATCCTTCACCATCAGGAACTCGTGGGCTTTTGGGTACTTGGAGATGGCACCGTCGAAAGCGATGTTGCGGTTCTTGCCCCAGTGCGGCAGGGCACCGTACTTGCGCAGCGCGATCTGCTCGATCTCGTCCACGACGTCGGCGTACACGCGTGGCATCCCGTCGGCGTGGCTACGGTAGTAGATGATGTCAACGGCGATCGAGTCCTCGGCCTTGCCGAGGTAGGCGGAGGATGCCTTGATGTAGCGGAAGGCCACGCCTATCCTAGGGTCGACGCCAGCACAAAACACGGCAGGGTTGAGATCCCGAAGGCGCTGCATGTCGATGATGAACGCCGACGCCTTGGACAGGGCGACGCTGAAGCCGGAGTTATCGTTGAAAGAACTCGGGATGCGCGGGTCCCAGCCGCAGGCGGAGCGGAGGCCGTCCTCTGGGCTGTTGACACATGTGCCGGACGCTTGGATGCGGTGCTGGTACCCCACCACCGGGTACCCCGTGAATGAGACGCCGTCGTTCGTGAAGCCGTAGGCTTGCTTCTCGAGCGTGTCCGCCTGCAGCTGTGCCGCCGCGCATCGGGCGGTGTCGGTGCCGTTCTCCTGCAGCAGCTCCTCGGCCGCTCTTGCGGCGATGGTCGCCCGGGTGGGGTTGGCGCGGAAAAGGAGCATGTCGTTGAGGCCGCCGCCCGGCGTGGAGACGTCGACGCGGTCGTCCTGGCGGTAGACGACCTTGCCATGCTGCGGCAGCCATAGCATGTCGGCGAACTCGTGCAGGCGGCCCCACGTGGCCACCCGGTCCGCGAAATCTGAGTCGTCCCGCTTCACGAACGTCACCGACCGCTTGAACAGCGGCTGCAAGGCCAGAGTTACCTGAGCGAGATGACGCCCAGGACGCCAATGGAGACCTTGGCGGCGTCCAGGTCCGGGTGATGGGCGCCAAGCTCCCTCACCACGGCGAACCCCTGGCTGGCCGGCGCCGGCGTCACGATCCTCAGCCCGACCACGTACTCGTGAACAGCGCCCCCCTTCCCCCACAACGAGCTCCCGTGCGCGCCCGTCGCCAGGAGCCCACCGATGGTCAGGCCGAACCAGTACGGCGAATGCGGCAGGGACAGGCCCTCGGCGGCGGCGGCCTCGATGAGGTCCCGGAGTAGCATGCCGCTCTCCACCGTCATGAGCCGCTTCTCGGCGTCGACGCGCACCGTCCGGTTCAGCCGCGCGGTGCTTATGATCGTGCCGTCGCGGCCGCCGGGGCACGCGAGCTTGGGGATGCTGTGTGAGTGCTTGGTGGCCACCTTCACCTTCCGTTTCGCCGACGCCACGGCCGCCACGGCCGCGATGAGCTCCTGCTCGGTCCGCGGGTAGGTGACGTTGGCCGCGGGGCAGAGGAAGAAGCCGTACGTGTTGGTGATGGTGCAGTTGGACGTACCGTGCATGCACACCACCGGGTCCGGTGGAGGGCTGCAGCCGGCGAGCTGGAGGAGGATCCCTAGCCCTAGGAGGGCAACCGGGAGCAAGCTTCCCATTCTTCTTGCTTGTCCTTGCGACATCGTTGGGCCGGGCGGGCACTGAATGAATTCCTCGATGTACTTGTTTGTAGCAACTGGATAAGCTACTCCTTAAACTAGACTAGCAAAAAGGTCCGTGCGTTGTAACGGAGAAAAAATACCACACACTCTTAATTTGCAAAAAATCGTCTATAACCTGAGAATTTGCATCTATGATCCAAACAAAGATTGTCTTAACCTATAAAAACGTGGTTTAAGATTCTACAGGTGTTCTATTTCGACACGTCTTACATGTAGATTTAATCCATACAAAGAAACGGGCAAGTGATAATGCATTTATTCCTGTCATTTATGCATGTCCTTATTTATTTCGTGTCTCTAGCAAATTTATCTTTCATTTCATGTCCGACCCTGATTTTGCTAAGGTGTTCATCCCCAATCTGAATCAATACCGGTATGAAAAAATGACGATAATGCATTGTTGATTAACATTGCAGCCTAGATAGTATTTTTTAATTGTTAACGGATAAAATATCATCATATTCAGATTCTACATATTTTTCTAATCAAATTCCATATAACACATGTTAAATTTGGAGTTACGGTTTAGAAGATATGAGTATTTAAAATATATATTTTATATGTACTGCGGGTTTAATATCAAAAATATTAGGGGGTTTTCTATAAAATAGCAAGACGGACTAAGAATACCTATTTCTTTTATTAGTAAAGGTATAGATAATACCCCGCGCGTTGCTGCGGGAATTGGTTACAATATATTTTGATGAGATTTGATTTTTGTATAACATGAATATTTTATTGGTAGAGAAGTAAAACTAAAAAATAC
Source organism: Aegilops tauschii subsp. strangulata (assembly GCF_002575655.3). Taxonomy (NCBI): domain Eukaryota; kingdom Viridiplantae; phylum Streptophyta; class Magnoliopsida; order Poales; family Poaceae; genus Aegilops; species Aegilops tauschii. The sequence continues at coordinate 539,219,157 of NC_053041.3, forward strand.
ATACAATTTATTTTACTATTTAATTGTTAAGATTACATGTGTACATGTTGAGAAAATATATTACTGGAATAATCTATTTGGTTATATAGAATATGATGGTGCACCACGCATTGATGTGGTATTCTTCTCTTGCATTAAGGGTCTTGTTTAAGAAAAAGGAATATAAGGCTAAATTGGCACTGACAATTCCAACAACAACAATGTGATATAGATAGAGTATATATCAACATTTCTTGCACAGGGGGCCTACCAGGCAACATCAATCATAATAAGGTGAAGTCAACACATCAATCATGTATGTTAACAAAATCGTGCAGTTTTCATTTATCCCTATAGTTCCCATGATTGCCAGAGATAATCGAAATTAAATAGTGATGTGACTGATTACAACTTTCCTGCTGCAAAAAACTCTATTATGTCATGGCTTCCTCTTGTGGCTCTACTGCAAATTCTTTCCTGCGGGCTAAAAAGATGAACTTGTATAAATGTAACTAAGGAGGGTGTTCTCATAATCTATACTTTAGCATAGAAAGACTCCACTGGAAAAGCAAGGAATTAGCGTAAGGCCCTTCATATATGCATCAAACTTAAAAATTAGGCTTGTTAGCTAACAAAATATGACAAAGGATACAATTCCACATAAAAATAGTTATCTCAGTACACGACAAATCTAACTGACAAAATGGATATTGCAGGCCAAGATGAGTGAGAGGACTGCATCAGACATCGTTCGCCATGCGTCCAGTACTCGCAGCAAAATATTAATCGCTTCCTCCCATTAAATCCAAACTCTTTTATCCAGTACATGAACAAATTGAATGGGTACGAAGCAGGTGTCCATGGATTGGGAATTAATAAACACGACATTATTCCGAAGGAGTGAGAATCGTTGATTATTGAGGAGAGCTAGCCTACCCGTAGCCGACCTCTGATCTTTGGCAACCCCTTGGTAGGCAGCATGAAAATAGAACACATCAATACTATTCCTGAAAAAAGCATGAGAAAATTAGACATATACTATTAGCAATCAAACACACTAGATAGGAGGCGCGGCAAGCCGCGCATTGCCCGCCGAACGGCGGGTTAAGGGACAGGAAATTGAGATGTTAATGGAGATGACCTTAGCGTCTTGTAAACATACATCATAACGTTAATTGTTTAGAGCTAATAAAATTTTAATGTAAAATGCATGTAGTTACATATAGGAATTACTCTATCTGGTATACATAGAGAGATGATATGATCACAATACATCCATTGTGTGACAACAAGTCTGGTGGAGCTACAAAAGTGTGGGAACCTCAGTTCATGAAGGTTCGATGTAAAGTAGCATAGCAGAGGGGTTCCATGTAGACATACACAATAATTAATTTATTTCACGTTCATAGGTTCATAGGGAGTTGATATGATCACAATACATACACGGGGCAAGAACAGGTCATGTGGTGTTATAAAAGTGGCGGAGCTGATATGATTACAATACATACACCGGGCAAGAACAAGTTATGTGGCGGTACAAATGTGTCTGATCCCAAATCCATGAAAGTTCGAGGCAGTGCTTTCCTCCATTCCGTTGTAACGATGGTGGGAAGCTGGAAAAACAACCGACCGTGTGAACAGCGGTATGTAAAACTAAATAAGATGCTTGATCAAGCAAATCATGCCTACCTGCAAGGCCGTGTGTTTATTTTTTATTTGCCAGGGAATACCACTCTGTGTGGTTCTCTTCTTTCTATCTTTAGTAGGCACATGGTGGATACTGGCAATGTGTGATAGTATGGTTAGCACATATACATGGTAAAAGTGTTGTACGCAAGCATAATGCTAAAAATGAAAAGGAGAGCACAAGAGTTGGTGTGGTTCCTCCCTTGGTGTTATCCTGTGGGCGAGCAATCTATAAAAGAAATTAGAATCAATTGAAATGTGTGTTGATGAGATACACTATGTACATTTGCTATTAAATGGAAGTTTGGTTTTACCTCAGAGGACACTACCTGGTTCATTTGTGTGGTGTTCTGATGCTTAGGAGTGAATACAGCAACCCGTTCTTTAGCCTTAGATTGGGGACCCTGGTTGATTGCAGTCAGTGAAGAGGGCTGGTCACGCAGAGTCTCAGCTCGATCGTAGAGGGCCGAGGACCAGAACTTCTCGGCTTGAAGTATTCTTTTGCATGTTTTGAGCTCGGCAAAGTTTGCATCGCATGACTATACATGTGTTCTACAGGTATATGAGGGCCGCAACACACGTAGATTCAACGCATTGTCCGTGAAATTTCTTTTTTGTGGCTGATATGCTTTGGCTGTGCGGGGACAGGTCAATGGAGACAGAGACGTCCAAGTCGTCGCTGCCTATGTTGGTGAAGGTGAACTGATGGATTGTGCCACCAGTTATTTCTATAGCTTGCTCATGTATGAACTGTTTGCTAATGGTGACACAGATGGGAGATAGCTCTGATTCAAGGAGAGGTAAAATATCCATATCGGTACGCTATGGGTCATGAAACTGAGTACCTAACAGGACCATGAAATGAGAAAGAGCTGGAAACTAACTGGAGGAAGGCCCTTCACCAGCAGGTCATCATGTGTTGGTACCTTGAGAAACGAGGCTGCCATTGCAGAGGATTTGTCATCCATGGTGGCGCCTGACCTAGGATGGTAGCTTCATGGAAGCAAGAGGGGAACCTATCTGGAAACACTGTATGCTAGGGGAGTGTCCTTTAGCCCATGCACTTCTTGTGACTTCCGGTCCGCTTCTGCATAGGCTGGGAATATCTTGTTTTGTACAATAAGTGGTCTGTAAAAGAACTGAATTGTTGTGGAGTCAGCTCATGAAAATAATAGCGTTGATAAGTTAAATGCGATGGGAAATGCAAGCGGTGAATTGCCAATGATGTTTCTGATTCAATACAAACAGTTCATGGTACTCAAGACAAGGGGTGTCATAGTTTAGTATCAATGCAACTATATACATAATTAACCGAGCTAGGAGTGACTTTCTATAAGACACAAGTATAAGGAAGAATTTCATATTATGGAAAACAAAATTTTAATTTATGACCAAACCATCCTAGATGCTAGATGAACCTGGAGCGTCGTATGACAGAAGATAGTGAAGCGTCAAACAAAGGCACGTAGAATGAACGAAAAGAAAACATGCTTATCATAATTTAAGGAATGATCAGGAAAAGGCCAATGAGCATAGGGCACATAAAGCGATGAGTACAAAGTACAAACTATAAAGCAACATTCAACTCCAAGAGAAAGACATCATCTCCAAGCAGGTAAGCATTCACTAAAGAATAAGAGAGGGTAGACATCTCATGTTCTCCACTATAGCAGAACAAGTGCTAAGCACTAACAAGCCAACAGGAGCAATTTATTTAGCGACAAAACATATATGTTCCTACACCATTAGCAAACATGAAAAAAGAACACAAATTCTGAGAGGGCAATACCCTGGAAGTGTAAACAATATTTTTTATGGAGCCCACTGCTAATCATACCAGGTGTTCAAAAAAGTGCACAAGGTCCAGGATTGTTAATGAATAATGCTCAAAGGGGCAAACTGCAATGTGAGAAAACCTTCAATGTCGTTCCGGTAAAGGAACTGCAAATGAAGCAAAATATCATATTTCCTTAAAAGTGCATAGGTCTCACAAAAGTTTTTCTTCAACACTACAAATAAGAACATTCGCTCAGAAGCAACACAATGGACAAGCAGACATAATATCCAGTCGATCTATCTAGCAATTTTATTATAAGAAAACTAAATTTTCTTCTCATGCCAAAGATTGAAGTGTGGGTCTTCTTCTGAAGGCTGACTGAACATTTATAATTTTTGCATATGGTTGACTTGGAAGCTTTATCAAGAAAGTACCCTGCTTGAAGTTAGATAGGATTTGAACTATAGCTATCCTTGATCTTTTGGCTAGTCCATCCAATAAGCATCTTGTAGTACATGTTAGCTGGAATGGTTAAACCTACAGAATATAATCTCAAATAAATCACACAGTTCAGAAAATCAAGTTAAAGTTTGACCCAAAAAAACACATACCAGCAGAGAAATAAATAGGAATCTTCAAGTTCATCCTTTCCCAAATTAGGGGGTGTTTGGTTCAGAAGTCCTAAGACTTTTTCTAGTCCCAGGGACTAATCAAAAAAGACTCTCTAGTAGAGTGTTTTTCTAGTCCCTGTAGAAAAAGTCCCTCCCGTTTGGTTCCTAGGGACTTTTTAGGGATTTTTTCTAGTCTCTGGGACTAAAAAGTCCCTGAACCAAACACCCCCTTAGAAGGATATTAGGCCTCTAGGGATCAACATCGCCTCCACCGCCTCATGCCAAATATTAATCCAATCTCTGAATAAAAGGAAAAAAACATAAGTTTTCAGTGGTTATGAACACCCTACAATTGCTGTATAATTTACATCATGTGTACTGCAGTAGAGGAAAAGAACATCCAAACTAAAGTGTCATACTATTTTATATGAGGGAAGGCTAATAATTCTCATTGTGTATTTTCCCTAAACTTCTTAACCGGATAATTTTTTTAACTGGGCTCATATAGTGGATAAGTTCGAATTGGATCTTGGTACTACATCATACTGGCTGAAAATAGTGACTGTCATTTGTAGATTTGCTTTTTATTAATCTGGAATGACAGTTGTGCCTATAGCTGACTCAGATCTTAGTTGACTCTTTATTTTGTGGATACTAAATCCACTTTTCGAGCACATGGTACTGTATTACACAATGGATGAAGTTTTCTGCTTGCAGTACAACAGAAACAGAGTAAGGAAACGAAGCAAAAATATATACAAAAGGCAAATGAGTATGAAATTAATTTTGTAGTACTAATCATCATTGTCTATAAGGCGGTAAGGCGACCTAAGGCGAGCACCACCCGCTCTAGTGCCCAGGTGACGCCTAAGCGCCTAAGGCGGGCATGTTTGCAAGGCGCTGCCAGGGCGCCTTATCGTCTATAAGCGTCGAAGGCAGGACACCCAAAAAGATGCTAATCACTGTTTAAATATCTAAATTATGTCAAAATTGAAAATACCAACCGAGATCACCTCTAGCACAAGGAGCCCAACGCCAATCACTTTGATTGCGGTGTAAATGTACATTAGTACCATTTTCCTACCAACCTAATTTAGCTAGAAACTAAATCACTAGCTAGAAGCCAGGGTAAAAATTACTGAAGCAGCAAATATGAACCAAGCAATAAACAGATGACGAAACCGCTCCGCAAACGAAAGATGTTGCGAGACAAGGACAGATGCTCATAGTAGATATGCAGGAAGGCGAAACCGAAATAGGATCAACATGGCCCATGAGAGGGAAAAACAAAGTCATGACAAAATAGCTACACACCCGCAAAGAGTATGATAACCTTTCAAGGAGCACCAGTTTGTACAAATGCATAAAACAAAGGATGACAACGATTCACAAAGTGCAGAAAATGAAATGGAAAATATGCGAAAACTACAAAGGCAAAAGGAATCATGTCAAATTTATATTAACTATAAGATCTATGAATATTGAGTAGATGATGCCACCTCGGTAAAGGACATAGATCGGTCCTCATAGGATCTTGGGTGGAGGCATGGCGTGGAAGGCCGAACTCTAGTGAACCAACTCTAGGGCACCATGGGTTGCATCTGGAAGGGCTAGGGGCATGAAGCAGGAGCATGCCATTAAATCTGAGCATAAAAAGTCTAGATGTCAAAACATAACTTACTTTTCCAATTTGCTATACATTTGTAAACTCAAGTATGTTCCAAAAGAATTATGGTTCTAACACAAGAAAAGGAGTAGGCCTTATTGTGATTTCAGATAAATCAAAGCAATACATAATTTCTTAGATAATAAAGTGGAACTCCACCAAGACATGAAGCGGGCATAAATCAGAATTGCAGATGATAAAATACAGAATGTGCCTGTGTATTTCATTTATAGAGAAAACAATGCTAGGAAAGCAATTTGCTAATGCTAAAATAACATTGATAGCATAAGAAGCTACATATCAAAATAGCTGGACGAATTTTAGCCATGGCAGAGATGCAAAAATTAGTGAGCACTGGCAGCTAACTAGGCAATGGAAGGGAGAACCTTATATCACCTTGAGTAGGGCTACTTTCAAGAAGAATGTTGGTTATTCTGAACTAAGCAAGGTTAACCCTTACACGAATCAAGAACTGAGATGACCACAAGAAACCTGGCAGGCCTAAACCTCTCCTTCACAACAAAGCCATGCCAAAAGCACATCGATCTACCTGGTCAAGAGCACTAATTAAATGGTCCACACTAACTATCAAGAACACAAAAGCATGCAGCAGTGCGCCATATCATTTACTACTACAGAACAATATCAACATGAACTTGAAAAATCAAATCAACTATATCTATTTTGGCTTTCATCTCTCACCAGATCAATTTATTCATCTAAGAATACCAATCAAAAGGGGCACACTAAAATAGCAAAGCATCTCATGGGGTACTCTTAATTATCATATGACCTCAAGAAACCTGGCAGGACTAACCCCCTCCTCAACAACAAAGCCATACATTATAAAAAAACCTAGCTAGATCCAATGCTTCCCGGACAACAAGGTACCAACACAAGAAGACAACTCCAAAATTCCCCTTCCTTGGAACCTAGCTAGAGCACTAAACGAAGAAGAAACCACACCCCCTTTACATAGACCTAGCCATCCTACATGCATCTTTTAAGTAAAAGCCATCGAAGGGCCGTATGCATCGTTCTGATGCAGAGGCCGGGGAATCCCCCCTTTTCGAAAAAAGCCATCCTACATGCGAAAAGGAACAAAATCACCAACATTCAATCCACAGAGGAACATCAATTGCAGGACCTACCAAGATGCAGAAAAAGAACAAAAGGCATAGATCTACACTACAGACTACACACAAACAAGTAAAAAGTACTTTTGGCCTTTACCAGAAACAAGACAAACAACAAAAGGCCTCACTGGCCGGCCTACACATTGACACGCACAACACGATATGATACATGTAGTGCTAGAACAAAAGAGAAGTGAAAAGTGAAAAGGAGGAGGACAAGGGTTGACCCACAGATCCATGAACGGAGGCGCAGGGGGGTCACGTCGAAGGAGGCACCGGTGACAATGAACGGATCTGCAAGGAAAACAAGACACAAATCAGAGACGAGCAGTAGCCAGTGGCCAAGAACAGGGAAGAATAGGCACATACCTACAGATCGACGACCAGAGCAGCAGATCCGGCGGAGCGGCTGGATTTTGATGGGACCTGCAAGCAAATGAGGAAAGGCACATCAACAGGCGTCACGCCGCAGCGAGGCCATCACAACACCCAGCCCACGACTCCAGGCGCAGGCAGCCCCAATGCTCGCCCAGCAAGCACCACAGTAGCGAGATGAAGAACAAGGAGGAGCAGGAGCAGCAAAGAGCGAATGAAAGGAGAAGAACAAAAGGCAGGGGCTGATGCGAGGATAATGTTGGCGCAGCCGGAGGAAGAAGAAGACTCACACACGCACAAGGTAGAAGAACACACACAGGATCTTGGCACCGCACACAACTTGTGCCACTTTTCTGTATTTCTTCTCACACACAAATGAAGTGGATTACACAGTCTTAAGTAGCCGGACTAAACACAACACCACGCACCCACTATGCCACGCACACACGCACTCACTTTTGCATGCAACCCCACGGTCAAGCCACACATATCGGCTGAACCACGACTGGCTAGACTAGCTCCACTAGCCGGTAGAAACGGCAGCTGATAACCATCTCTCTGGCCACTCGGTTTCGGCCGATCTCCTCGCTGCTGGAGATAACAACGCTGCTGATTACCAGGTCCACAACTAAGCCGCTCTAACTACTCTTATCCATGCAATACGTGCATGCTAGTAACCTCACGGACGCCCACACATGCATCCATTTGTTCTAAGACTCACTCAACTAACAGACCACTATCTAGCTTGCATGTTTACACATACCTACATTTCTACGTGCACAAACTGCCGCAGCCAGAAGTCTTCAACTTAACTACATGCATGAACGAAACTAATGCGACGAAATAAACATGATGAATACCTAGACAACAAGGTAAACTCTATCAGATAAGGATCGAGCGAGAAGAGCAGCTCACCAGTGTACCCTTGCTTGGCAGCGATGTGGAAGGCGCCGAGGTCGAGTCAGGAGCGGAGCGTGGCGGCATCGACATCGTTGAGCGGGGAGGAGGCGCACGACCTCGAGCGCGTCAGCCTCCGCCGCTAGAGCTTGGACTCCCTCGTCTCCGTCTGCGCGGCCGCGAGTGCGGCGGTGGAGCCGGACTCCTCGGCGCGGGCTAGGAGGTCGCGGACGGCGTCGGCGTCCACGGATCGGACGGCCGCATAGAGCACTATTGCAGCTGCTTCGGCACGGCTCAAGCAGAAGGGAGGGTCGATGGTGATCTCGTGGGGAGGAGGGAGGCACATAGCAGCGGGAGTGGCTGGGGCCGGAGAGAGCGATGGCATAGGAGCGGGAGCGGCGGCGGCGCGAGAAAGGTGCGAGGGAGAGAGAGAAGTGAGAGGAGACAAGCCCAAACCCTAGCGTCTCTTCCTATTGGGGACAGAGCAACGAATCGGGGCGATCCAAGTGGCGTCGGTCCATCCGAAATTCCATCAATGCCCCCGATGGGCGGCCAAAATTACAGGCGGTGGCATGCATTTTTTACCGCGTAAGAAGCCCACCGGGCACTCTTCTAACCATGGCCGCTGACGGGCATGGCCCACAGGTGACCAGACCCCACAAATCAGGGACATATGGCTAATATACCCACAAGTGATATTTTTTTTTACCAAACCAAAAAAACGTCACGCGCGAACGGATGGCACAGATTAGGACACGTGAGCGTGGCTGATCGGATCGGACGGCCAGAATTCCAAATGCCCTGAGAAGCCTCATGTTCCGACACGAATCAAGAATTGAGATGTCCGAGACAACTGAAAGAAGATGAAAATAGCATTGTATAATATATGAAGAGCATGAGAACCTATACACATGTTGTTGGAGTTGTGTCGAATATAGTGTACAAGGTAGGTTACAGTTGGACTTGTAGTTGTATTGTGTTTACATAGGATGTGAAATCGTGTCCTAGTAGGACACTTGTATCCTAGGCCTCTCATATATAGCGAGGGTAGACACACGATGTAACCTATGCCAACATAATAGCACAGGCGCGCAAGGGGGAGCCGACGGCGTGTGCCGGCGCCCGGGTGGCCGGTGTGCGGTATTGTGACGGTGTCCTGCTCGTTTGATTGCTTGGTTCTCGGATGATCGACGGTGGCCTCGGATTTATTTTAATAAGTGGTATCATGAGCTAGGTTGTTCGGAGGTTGCAGATCGTTGATTTAGAGGAGAGCACGTGAAAGCTGTCAATGGGATCTGACAAGGTGCAACGTGTGTGGTTGGAGACATGGCAGCAAAGTTGTCGCGTCGGTGGATCAAGGTTGCTCGAGTTGAAGGTTCGGGAAGACGGCATCGTGTTTGGAAGAAGCGATCGGCAGGGAGCGAAATCGGATAGCAGGCGGCGGCGGACACTCGGAATCGCCCAATTCGGGGCACGTACGGGTGGCCAGGCGTGCATAAGGTGGCAGCCCACGGGCTGGCGTGTGCGTGTGCGTGCGCTGAAGGCCACGCGGTGGCAGACGTGTGCGCAGCACAGGCGGAGTCGCGTTGGAAGCCCCTGGTGCTGCACTGGATTGCCGTGTACCAATCGTGTGTACTGTTGGCGGCTGTTTGGAGCTGAGTCACGGAAAAGCACACGGAAGGATGGAAAGCAGACACGAGATTTGTTTGGACCAAAAAAAAATCTGCATTATATATGGTATTGACGTGGCATGGACAACAACACAATAAAGAAAGAGTGCTTTGGAGATTATGGGAGGCAAAGGCTTTGGTGCAACCATGGAGACTATCGGGAAAGTAAAATTTTCTTTTGGAAGTGTTTCTAATTGCACATGAGGTTTTACCATGACAATGGCAGATTGGTGATGTGCTTATATGGCTTGTGGAGTCTCGAGCATATCGTGCAGTCGAACAAGTTCGACTGGGTCGGACTGACAGTCTGACGGGATCGACGCAAGATGTCGGTTGGTACAGAAGACGGTGGTGGGATCGGCGACGGCGACGTAGGAGCGTGATGCTGATGGTGACCGACTTCTGGGCGTGGAAACACGTGGTGCAGGCCCCGAGGGCTTGTGCGGCTTCGACAAGACTATGGCGCGGGATTGATTCAAGGTGGTGTATACACGGAGCTTGAAGTCGATGAGGCGCAGGGGTGGACTGATCATCTACCATGGAGTCATGTTGAAGGTGGAGCTGGATTGAGGGGCTACGGCGTAAGTCGACGGGGTCGAAGCCTATTCAGCAGGTGGGAAAAAAGCGAGCAACACGTAATTCAGACTGGAGCCCAGTGGTCTGATGGAAGCGTGAAACTCGTCATCGATCGGTGATGATCGGTGGTACTCTGCAGTGGGGGTTGAGTGGTGTGGGTTCGCGACCCTTGAGACTCGACCGGGACAGCGGAGGCTCGACGCGGTAATAGCGGCGAGGCGTGCGGTATGCACGGGACATGGAGACGGGCCAGGGCTATGGTGGTCATACATGTGGTGAGGCAACTGCGAATTTGACTCGGGATGACTACAAGCAGCGGTGAAATTCCTTCAAGTTTCAGACAAACAGTCAAGGAAGAGCGGTGATGTTGAGTTCAGGTAATTCTTATGTGTGACATCCAATATGTGAGTTGTTCACTTTCATGCAGGTCAGTGATCAGTGTGTGATGGTGTTGGACCGATGCTCTGGAAGTTGGGAGCGCAAAGTAGTGTAATGAGGAACTTAATTTTGCTCGAGCGTTGACTATGGTCAAGAAAAGAAGGGACTACAAGTTGCAGGTGGAGTTATATGGAGTCTTTGGAGTAGCAGCGGTGCTCATGGGATAAGCTCAAGTCCAATGTACATGGAAGTTTGACGCACGGATAAATCCAAGGTGGTGGAGTATATTCGCCAAGGTGGAGTTTGTTGGAGTTGTGTCGAATATAGTGTACAAGGTAGGTTACAGTTGGACTTGTAGTTGTATTATGTTTACATAGGATGTGAAATCGTGTCCTAGTAGGACACTTGTATCCTAGGCCTCTCATATATAGCGAGGGTAGACACACGATGTAACTTATGCCAACATAATAGCACAGGCACGCAAGGGGGAGCCGGTGGCGTGTGCCGGCGCCCGGGTGGCCGGTGTGCGGTATTGTGACGGTGTCGCTCGTTTGATTGCTTGGTTCTCGGATGATCGACGGTGGATTTATTCTAACACATGTAAGCATTGAGATCCATATTTCCATGTATTTAAAACTGACAATCACATGCAAGCAACTAACCAATAATCATAGAAGGTATTACTTTGACAATACTTTCAGTTAAGCGGCCGATTTTATTTGAAGCAAGGGCAGATAGGAGAGTAGAATGGACTCTCTGCAGAATATTCATGAAAAGACCAGACTAATTCATGCAAACTGATAAAAGTATTTACATGTGGCAATGATTGTGACAATCAAGGGGGCAGTACTCAATGCCTTTACTGAACTTAATTAATCTTCTGCTTCATCTATACTTCCCTCTTTAATTAAGAAACTGTTGGGAGATCGAGAAATAATAGATACGAAGAGATCGACCAGTGGACTGCTCATAAAAGTATAGATCCAAACTTCTCTGAACAAAACCCAATGCACATGTATGTGTAAATGCAGCAGAGCAGATCATTCAATCATAATATGTGATGGTTAATTGGTTACTAATTCAAGATCAAGTGCAATATGTCAATAATAAAATTATTGTCCTTTAGATTCCAAAATGAAAAAAGAATTAGGGAAAGAGTCATGCATTACCCGTTTAGCTTGCACACGGGAACATTGACACCAACGATAGGAAGGAGTTCAGTTTGCACACTGCAATAAAATTCCACGTGCTTAAGGTGGCGCTAGCGGTATTGAGAAGACTGGAGAGACATGAGAGTAAGGAAAGTAGTTTGGTAGTACATGCGAACAGATCTCAACTGCAAATAGGGCTTCTTCTTCCTCTCTCACTGCAAACCATGCCGACCGGCTCGCCGTGCTCCAGGCCGGAGGAAAAGGAGGAGGCACTGAGGGCTGTACCATGGGCGGCGGCGGCAAGATTCTTCGTGACGCCACGACTGTGCGGGGTGGCAGGCGGGTGCAGCCGATGCGGACGGTCGATGGTGGTCATCCGAGCGAAGCCCATGTGGGAGCCAGCGTAGCACTATTGGCATGCGCCGGTTCCGTCCAGGCACGATGCGGCGGCGCTGCATCCAACCCAATCTTGGCATGGAGGTCGCTTGCGCCGGAGCTCGGTTTCGACAGCCGCAACTCTATAAGAAATACGTACGTGGGAAGATGAGATGCGTGAGGAAGTGAGAGATGATGCATCTGGGATCTTCTTCCAGTTATAAAAGGGATGCATCTTACGTTATGAATAGGAAAGGGTGGATAGCTTCGTGGACAGGACTCCAAACGCATCAATTAAAAACTGAATCCTAAGTAAATGACGGATCGTTTCAATGACCAGAGTTGGGTGCGTACTAAAAAAATCTTGTGGAAACAATGTGTCCCTTCGGTGACCTGGATCTTTACGTACAAATGAAAAACCGAGTCCCATGATTTGTTGATGGAATTGTGTGGGCGCCAGCTGTTGGGTTAGTGATGACGTGGTTGCATATAAAGTCAGTTTTTGCTTAGATGGCATGGTTGCTGATGTGGACAGCTTGTATGTTGAGATAAATAAGATAGTGAGGGTCAACTTCTTAGGTATATAGGATAGGTCTAAGGTTAAGGTCACATCATGATGCATTCCTCATACTATTTGTTTAGGAGCGCTTGGGTATGTAGTTGTTTAACTGAGTCTCGCGTTCCACCAAGGACTGTTCTGAAACGAACACATCCAATACCGGGTGAGCGAAGAAGTTTTTCTACCGGTGGCGGGAGGTACCGGTGGAGAATCTATCACAAACATTGCTTTGAGATTGGTGTGGCTGGTAGACCCCACTATGCTTTTGTTTCTCCTTTTTAGCAATACGAATCTTATACAAACACATATACAAGGTTGGGCAGGGTCCACAGCAGTACCTTTTGTCAGGTGGCAGCGTGAGAGAGAGCAGATGAACAAGCTGCATGCACGTACTAAATACCTGCACTTTATTTTTCATGCCACATTTTAAAAGGTTGATAACTTTTGAACTAAATATCCAGTTTTAAAATATTTTATATTTTTGAATTCAACGCGACGAGACCTTTAAAACAAGATCAATCTTAGATGCACTTTGGCTAGTTTGAATTTTACCGTTTCACTCATTTTAGAGAAATCATTTCAGTCAGTTTCACATTTCACTAGTTTCGGAAAACCTTCCAGTCAGTTTCACATTTCACTAGATTCAAAAAACACATTACAATCATTTACGAAACATAGATTTCACTCATTTAAGAAAACACATTACACTCATTTACGAAAGATAGATTTCATTCATTCAGAAAACACATTACACTCACTAAATTAAAACAAAACTATGTTTCACTTGTTTAAAAAAACCTTGTCCACCCATTACAAAAGATATATTTCAAAACTAATTTCACTGCGCGCTTGCGAAACTGATATTTCATTCATATAAAAATTGATTTCAATCATTTCACTAAATATATTTCACCACATTTCTTATAAAATAGGTTTATTTCACATAGTTCTTACGAAATAGGTTTGTTCTTGCTATTTCTTTTGAAATAGGTTTCTTTTGAATATTTGTTTACTCATCCTCACAAATTTAATTTTTCAGTTTCAGTAAAATTATTTCACTAAAAAACATATTAATTTCACTCATTTCAGGAAACACATTACACTCGTTCAATTGAAATACTATATTTCATTCGTTTCAAAATACCTTTTTCACTCATTACAAAGGATATATTTCAAAACTAATTTCACTGTGCGCTTGAGAAACTGATATTTCACTCATATAAAAATTGATTTCAATCATTTCAATAAACATATTTCACACGTTTAAAAATATTTCTCTCAAAAATTCTATTGAAATACTATATTTCATCCATTACAAAACTAATTTCAAAATTATTTTAGCTCATTTGTAATTTCATTCAATACAAGTTTAGCTCACTTCAAAATAAATTCACTAAAATGAAAAACAAATTTCCCTCACGGAATTAATAGATTGAACGAAATAAGTGAATTGAAACGTTGAAATTTAAACATGTTTCAAATATATCCAATAATGATCTTGTTATAAAGGACTTGACCCTGGGAGTTCAAATATAAAAAAAAGTTTTAAAAATAAAACTATAGATTAAAAGATATGCGTGATTGAAATTGTCAAAGCGAAAACAAAATGCATGCGTGCTTCGTAAGTACTTGTGTGGCAGCAATAGATGGTCATGCATGCATGTGTCCTTCATCTGACATTTGGTGGGTCCTAGTGCAGAAAATATACTGCATGCAAATCTAGAGAAATGTGTGAAATACATCTCCCGTATATGAGTGCTTGATGTGGTGTCATGTGCTGATTGGCTAGCTGGTTGCCGGTACATCCCGGTCACTAGAGAGGCTAGTACTCCTTAAATAGGTCTAAGGTTAAGGTCACATCATGATGCATTCCTCATACTATTTGTTTAGGAGCGCTTGGGTATGTAGTTGTTTAACCGAGTCTCGCGTTCCACCCAGGACTGTTCTGAAACGAACACATCCAACACCGGGTGAGTGCGTTCAACAAGTTACCGGCAAGAGCTTGCATTTTTCTTTTTCACATTTTCGCGCTAGTGGTCAAGCAACTGCAATTTAATTTCGATTTGGTTGATTCCATGGCAGCAGCTAGCGACCAGTCAAGCCGGAGACGGGACGGCATGTTATATTTAATCTTGATATTTTGTATTTGCACTTTCGTTTTTTAGTTCTGCATGAAGTGGGTATAGTGTGTGCAGAAGTACGTGCGTACGAGCTGGTGGTTTCAGCCAAGGAAAATCGAGAAATAAGATTGACAGGGATCCTCCCGGCTCCTCAGCCGTTTGGATTCCTGGCCGTCGGATCTGGTTGCTTGATCGGATCTAGGCCGTCGGATCGAGTCCTTGGAAGACCTCGCCCGTCGGATCAAGGATGGGCTACTGTAGCAATGAACAGTTCAACCCGCTGTAAAGATCTCGTACCACCGCCGTTATTCCCGTGCCCCGCCGAGGGCATTTTCGTCTTTTCACGTGTGTGGTCGTGCGTGACGCGGTGTGGATGGCTGGGTTTCACGTATGGGCGAGGAGAGTGCCCGATTGGTTCAGAACCGTAGCCCCCACCCCCACTTGTGCCCCTCTCCTCCGCTCCTGTCCTTCCCCGCCGCTTCTGTCCTCGCCCGCGCGCCGCCGCCGCGCTCCCCCGTCCCCGACCTCGCGCTTCCCGGCGCCTCCTCCCCACACCGAGGTTGCTCCGCCTCTTCTTCCTATCCGGCTTGAACCGCGGTGCACGACCTCTCACGCTCGCTCGCGGCCCTCAGCCTGGCTAGGGTTTCGGGCTGGGCAGCGCCTTCGCCGCCGGCGCGGCTCCGGTGGACTCCGTCAGGTATGCTTCGTCCCGCTCTCGTTCGGCCTCTGCCTGGTCTGTATGGGATTTCTTGATCTGTTTGTCGTATGGCAGTTGGATCAGGTGAGTGGATTGGGAGAGGAAAGCGACCTGGCCGCTGATTCCTGTCGCCTTGGTCGCCGGGAGGAGGCCTCATCGAGCTCGTTGCATTGCCATGCCTGGCGGAGTGGAGACTGTCACTTGCGTAGCTGCTTCATCCTTTTCGCTGTACTCTTGGGAGTTGGACTGGCTATGAGGATCTGTTAACTGAACAGAGGCTAGAACTGCAGATTCATCAGAAGGAAAAATGGGAAGTGGTGGACCTCGGTAGATGATTGTGAGGAAACTTGCTGGTGCTCGAGGTTGTCTCATTGCTTTCCTTGCAGGTGATTCTTTCCTCTTGCCTGGCCTTCTTGCCGCGGTTTGGAAGCAGCGTCGCCAGGGTCCGCCTCGGCCATGGCGAGGCAACTACGGTCCACGGGTCATCAGCACGGTGTGTCGAGGTACTCCCTCGCGACGCAGCACACGTTGGGTCGCACCAAGCTCAGGCCACCCGTAGGCCAAGCTCCTTCGACACAGGTCTATCTTTCTCTTTCCTTAATATTCATCTTCTAGACAAATTTTATCCTTTGAATTACTGCAATACATTAAGTTGGCACGAACAATTATATTTAAAGATATACTATCCGAGGCGTGAAAAAGAAGATGGTGTAGGTTGATGGTCTAGCTGTTTTATAATCCCTTTTATTGAGATCAGATGAAGTTTAGTCTGGTCTTGCTCTGAATTTCTCTGCATTGTTTGGTATCCAATTTAGAGTTAGGTTTCAGATAGCAGAGTAATTGATGAGCGGCATACATGAGCACATACGGTTCTTTGAGCGCACACACACACACACACACACACACACACACACACACACACACATACACAGACATGGACATACACATATTTTTTAGGTACTCACAAACATGAAGCACGTACTTTGTTGTTCAGTAAAATATGCGTTAGAACTTTTCTTACCAGATAATTTAGCAGGCATACATGAACAAATGAGAAAGGAGTGATTCTAGCATGAGAAGATGAGGGATGACAAATGCCTGCTCGTTGTGAAGCATATCAGCATGTGGATTAATAATAGAAGGGGAAGGAAACTTGCTTCTCTGAGTTTTTATTATAGTTTAAAAGGGCAAATTGTCGACATTCTAAATGTTAGGAAAGGAACCTACAGAGTCCTTGTGTAAGTATGTGATTCAGATTAATGCGCTGAAAGTATTTAACTTGCTTACTAATAATCCACACTCGAATGTATTAATACTCACATAGAAGTAGACATGCCATGGTTAGCAGCAAATGTATATGTCAATTTATGATCTTTTTCACATGATAATAACACTATCAGCATGCTAATTATATGTTGTGGAATTTAGAGTTATCACCATGTGACTGCGTGACTATTGTCACTTTTTCCCGGTAGGCCATGGTTAAAAGGCAATACAAAATATTCGCTACTTTTACTGATATTTTGGGACCACATCTAAAAGTATCCCTAAACATTATGTTGTTTTACAGTAATGAAAATAACTTCTTAAGGCACTCAGTCACAAGTTATGATTATACCAACCTATAATTTTTACTCATTCTGTAATATGACCATGTGAACACCCACTTTATATGAAGCCACAAAGACTATGAAGTTGTGTTCCATTACAGATCTATGTGATTAGTTTTAGATAGTTGTATTAATGAACATGGTCGTATTTTTCAATTAGCCCTCCTAGCTAAAACCACCAACAATTAAATCAATGTGATGCTTCTACTGTTTTTTCAGGACTCGCAGTTAAACTAGAGGAATTAGATGCTGGTATTGATGTATTACTTGGTGCACGTGCATCACTTCTTTTACCTCAGTAGTAGAAAAACAGAGGCAAACACAAGCTCTTACTTATTTTGTACACTTTTCCTATTTTTAGTACAGTTTTTCCAAGAAGGAAGTAATTTTTCCTCACACGGGCACATGAATTTCCACAATCATGTAATCCAGACTTGCTAATGGTTTGTATTTTTCCATTTTGTGGCAGATGACTGTATAATTTTACCATGTAATTTCTTCTTCTCTTTTATCAATGGAGGAGGTAGTGAGAAGATCCAATTATTCTGGAACTCCTCCACTTCTGCAAAAGTTTGGTGATGTTTCCAAGGGGGCCGATCAATGGATCTACTCACCTGAGGTATATCTCACAATCTTAATGTGAAGTTTAATGTGTTTTATAGCTATCCAAAATATGTCGATGAACTGGTTCTTATTATGTTACCCAAATAGCTTGAGCTCGAGCTAAGACGTATTTGTTCTTGCTTACTTTTTCTATTGTTGATATTCAGGCCTAACCTCACCAAACTTTGCTACATCTTACATTGCGAGAAATAGCAAAATAAGTATTGTATTAAACATTGGTAAGTCAGTCTACAGTTGTGTAACATCCCATCATTCAGTTTGTCAGATACTAAATTTATGTTACCCAAAAGTATTTTTCTGATTCCCCATAAGCCTCAACTCATCACGGAAGCATGTTCAGAGTTCATTTGCGATTCACTTCACCACTTCCTTTTGCAACTCTATCCAGCGGTGGCGTGTTGGTGGTTGGCCCCTTTCTTTTCTCTCCTTCTTTCACCGCTGTACCCATCTTGCCGATCTGATGTGTACATATCAATTTGATGCATCATTGTCGTCCTCTTTGCATGGCGGTGTGGTGTCTCTCAACACGTGATGGATTCACTCACACGGAGGAAGCTTTTCTTCGCTACTTCGGCGACAAATACACAAGCTTTTGGGTCCATGGTGCCACCAGTAAACTAGGTTGTCCCGTTCTATTGATTGATCAGTTCATCATGCTTTTAAAATTCTTGCACTATGATTTGCTGATTGATCGTATCACTATATACACATTTGGAGGATCTGCTACTGCTAGATCTCTCTCTTATATATTTCACTACTTCCACTTGCCATTGTTATATAGTTTATACTGCTTTTTTGACTTGCTAAGGCTGATACATGTTCACCCGGTATAATATATGTATTAAGATGTTGACCAAAGAAAATTTACACCTCTTCTGATTTATTATATATATGGCTTACTGATGCTCTTATGGTACTGAACAACACATTCTCATTTAGAGCACTGTTGAAATCTTAGGTGCTAGCAATCTAATCGTAGGTTAACATTTTAGACGATGTGCTGTCGGGTCCAAAAACAAGAAGAGTAGTCCTCTACCAAGGTTAAATCATCTTCCAAATTTTCTTTGGAAAGGATCAATCCTTTAGTTTTCTGAATTTGATGGTGTGTTTTTTTCTTTGGCAGACAGAGCAGGCAGGAGGAGAAAGTAGAGAGGGAGATGGGGAAGGGAGAGGAGATCTCGGCCTGCACGTTGTGTCTCCCACAAGCCACTGCAAAGGGAGAATCGTATACCCAACATCCTTTTCAAAGTCTATAGCTACTGCCTCCCCAAGCAATGCCAACCTGCGGCAAAAAGGTGAGTTACCCTGTTTAGGTGACACATATTTCATTCTACTATGTCCCTCTCCTTAATCTTCCCATTGTGAATAGGTCAGATGATAAAAATAGCTGATTCGATAATAGAAATAGCTGATTTGATGGTCTCTTGAAAGAAAGATTTCCTAATCCAGTCCTGAGATGAAGTAAATAGTGGGTTTCTGGGACAAAGCAAAGAGTATCATAAATGGAAAAGGTTAAAAATTATGTCTAATGATCACACTATTCTATTACTCCCTCCATTCCACAATGTAGTTGTTGGAAATATGCCCTAGAGGCAATAATAAATGGTTATTATTATATTTCTTTGTTCATGGTAATTGTCTATTATTCATGCTATAATTGTATTGTCCGGAAATCGTAATACATGTGTGAATACATAGACCACAACCTGTCCCTAGTAAGCCTCTAGTTGACTAGCTCGTTGATCAACAGATAGTCATGGTTTCCTGACTATGGACATTGGATGTCATTGATAACGGGATCACATCATTATGAGAATGATGTGATGGACAAGACCCAACTTAAGCATAGCATAAAAGATCGTGTAGTTTCGTTTGCTAGAGCTTTTCCAATGTCAAGTATCTTTTCCTTAGACCATGAGATCGTGCAACTCCCGGATACCGTAGGAGTGCTTTGGGTGTGCCAAACGTCACAACGTAACTGGGTGACTATAAAGGTGCATTACGGATATCTCCGAAAGTGTCTGTTGGGTTGGCACGGATCGAGACTGGGATTTGTCACTCCGTGTGACGGAGAGGTATCTCTGGGCCCACTCGGTAATGAATCATCATAATGAGCTCACTGTGACTAAGGCGTTAGTCACGGGATCATGCATTGCGGTACGAGTAAAGAGACTTGCCGGTAACGAGATTGAACAAGGTATTGGGATACCGACGATCGAATCTCGGGCAAGTAACATACCGATTGACAAAGGGAATTGCATACGGATTGATTGAATCCTCGACACCGTGGTTCATCCGATGAGATCATCGTGGAGCATGTGGGAGCCAACATGGATATCCAGATCCCGCTGTTGGTTATTGACCGGAGAGGCGTCTCGGTCATGTCTGCATGTCTCCCGAACCCGTAGGGTCTACACACTTAAGGTCCGGTGACGCTAGGGTTGTAGAGATATATGTATGCGGAAACCCGAAAGTTGTTCGGAGTCCCGGATGAGATCCCGGACGTCACGAGAGGTTCCACAATGGTCCGGAGGCAAAGATTTATATATGGGAAGTCTTATTTTGGTCGCCGGAAAAGTTTCGCGCTTTATCGGTATTGTACCGGGAGTGCCGAAAGGGGTCCGGGGGTCCACCAGCCCCGGGGGGCCACATGGGCTGTAAGGGGTGCGCCTTGGCCTATATGGGCCAAGGGCACTAGCCCCAAGAGGCCCATGCGCAAGAGATAAGAAAAAAGGGAGAGTCCTAAAGGGGGAAGGCACCTCCGAGGTGCCTTGGGGGGGAAGGACTCCCCCCTGGCCGCACCCTTCCTTGGAGGAAGGGGCAAGGCTGCGCCCCCCCCTCTCCCTTGGCCCTATATATAGTGGGGGGAAGGGAGGGCAGCAAGATCTAAGCCTTGGGCGCCTCCCTCCTCCCCTGCAACACCTCTCTCTCTCTCTCGCAGAAGCTCGGCGAAGCCCTGCCGGAGACCCGCTACATCCACCATCACGCCGTCGTGCTGCTGGATCTCCATCAACCTCTCCTTCCCCCTTGCTGGATCAAGAAGGAGGAGACGTCGCTGCACCGTACGTGTGTTGAACGCGGAGGTGCCGTCCGTTCGGCACTCGGTCATCGGTGATTTGGATCACGGCGAGTACGACTCCGTCATCCACGTTCATTGGAACGCTTCCGCTCGCGATCTACAAGGGTATGTAGATGCACTCCTTTCCCTTCGTTGCTAGTAGACTCCATAGATGCATCTTGGTGAGCGTAGGAAAATTTTAAATTATGCTACGATTCCCAACAGTGGCATCATGAGCCAGGTCTATGCGTAGTTACTATGCACGAATAGAACACAAAGCAGTTGTGGGCGTTGAGTTTGCCAATTCTTCTTGCCGCTACTAGTCTTTTCTTGTTTCGGCGGCATTGTAGGATGAAGCGGCCCAGACCGACCTTACACGTACTCTTACGTGAGACAGGTTCCACCGACTGACATGCACTAGATGCATAAGGTGGCTAGCGGGTGTCTGTCTCTCCTACTTTAGTCGGAACGGATTCGATGAAAAGGGTCCTTATGAAGGGTAAATAGAAATTGGAAAATCACGTTGTGGTCATACGTAGGTAAGAAACGTTCTTGCTAGAAACCTACAAACCACGTAAAAACTTCCAACAACAATTAGAGGACGTCTAACTTGTTTTTGCAGCAAGTGCCATGTGATGTGATATGGCCAGAAGATGTGATGAATGATATATGTGATGTATGAGATTGATCATATTCTTGTAATAGGAATCACGACTTGCATGTCGATGAGAATGACAACCGGCAGGAGCCATAGGAGTTGTCTTTATTATTTTGTATGACCTGCGTGTCATTGAATAACGCCATGTAAATTACTTTACTTTGTTGCTAAACGAGTTAGCCATAGAAGTGGAAGTAATCATTGGCGTGACGACTTCATGAAGACACAATGATGGAGATCATGATGATGGAGATCATGGTGTCATGCCGGTGACAAAGATGATCATGGTGCCCCGAAGATGGAGATCAAAGGAGCATGATGATATTGGCCATATCATGTCACTATTTGATTGCATGTGATGTTTATCATGTTTTTGCATCTTATTTGCTTAGAACGACGGTAGCAAGTAGGATGATCCCTTATAATAATTTCAAGAAAGTGTTCACCCTAACTGTGCACCGTTGCGAAGGTTCGTCGTTTCGAAGCACCACGTGATGATCGGGTGTGATAGATTCTTACGTTCGAATACAACGGGTGTTGACGAGCCTAGCATATACAGACATGGCCTCGGAACACACGCAATACACTTAGGTTGACTTGACGAGCCTAGCATGTACAGACATGGCCTCGGAACACGGAGGACCGAAAGGTCGAGCATGAGTCGTATAGAAGATAGGATCAACATGGAGATGTTCACCGATCTTGACTAGTCCGTCTCACGTGATGATCGGACATGGCCTAGTTGAACTCGGATCATGTTTCACTTAGATGACTAGAGGGATGTCTATCTGAGTGGGAGTTCATAATCAGATGAACTTCATTATCATGAACATAGTCAAATAGGTATTTGCAAATTATGTCATAGCTTGCGCTTTAGTTCTACTGGTTAAGATATGTTCCTAGAGAAAATTTAGTTGAAAGTTGGTAGTAGCAATTATGCGGACTGGGTCCGTAAACTGAGGATTGTCCTCATTGCTGCACAGAAGGCTTATGTCCTTAATGCACCGCTCGGTGTGCTGAACCTCAGCGTCGTCTGTAGATGTTACGAAACATCTGACATACACGTTTTGATGACTACGTGATAGTTCAGTGCGGTTTAGAATTGTGGCACCAAAGACGTTCTTGAAACGTCGCAGAACATGTGAGATGTTCCGAAGACTGAAATTGGGATTTCAGACTAGTGCCCACGTCAAGAGGTATGAGACCTCTGACAAGTTTCTTAAGCCTGCAAACTAAGGGAGAAAAGCTCAATCGTTGAGCATGTGCTCAGATTGTCTGAGTGCCATAATCGCTTGAATCGAGTGGGAGTTAATCTCCCAGATGAGATAGTGATAGTTCCCCATAGTCATTGCCACCAAGCTAGTAGAGCTTCGTGATGAACTATAACATATCAAGGATAGTTATGATGATCCTTGAGCTATTCGCGATGTTTGACACCGCGAGAGTAGAAATCAAGAAGGAGCATCAATTGTTGATGGTTAGTAAAACCACTAGTTTAAGAAGGGCAAGGGCAAAAGGGATACTTCATAAAACAGCAAGTCGTTTGCTGCTCTAGTGTAGAATCCCAAGGTTGAACCCAAACCCGAGACTAAGTGCTTCTATGAGAGGAACGGTCACTGAAGCAGTAATACCCTAGATATTTGGTAGATGAGAAGGCAGGCAAGGTCGACAGAAGTATATTGGATATACGTTATATGAATGTGTACTTTACTAGTACTCCTAGCAGCACCAGGGTATTAGATACTGGTTCGGTTGCTAAGTGTTAGTAACTCGAAATAAAAGCTGCGGAATAAATGGAGACTAGCTAAAGGTGAGATGACGATATGTGTTGGAAGTGTTTCCAAGGTTGATGTGATCAAGCATCGCATGCTCCCTCTACCATCGAGATTTGGTGTTTGCGTTGAACATGATTGGATTATGTTTACCGCAAAACGGTTATTCATTTAAGGAGAATAATGGTTACTCTGTTTATTTGAATAATACCTTCAATGGTCTTGCACCTAAAATGAATCTCGATCGTAGTGATACACATGTTCATGCCAAAAAGATATAAGATAGTAATGATAGTACCACATACTTGTGGCACTGCCACTTGAGTCATATTGGTATAGAACGCATGAAGAAGCTCCATGTAGATGGATCTTTGGACTCACTCGTTTTTGAAATGAATGAGACATGCGAACCATGTCTATTGGTATATATGCATGAAGAAACTCCATGCAGATGGATCGTTTGGACTCACTTGATTTTGAATCACTTGAGACATGCAAATCATATCACATGGGCAAGATGACTGAAAGGCCTCGTTTTCAGTAAGATGAAACAAGAGAGCAACTTATTGGAAGTAATACATTTTGATGTATGCAGTCCAATGAGTGCTGAGGCATGCAGTGGACATCGTTATGTTCTTACTTCACAGATGATTTGAGTAGATGCTGAGTGTATTTACTTGATGAAACACTAGTCTGAATTATTGAAAGGTTAAAGTAATTTCAGAGTGAAGTTGAAGATCGTCGTGACAAGAGGATAAAATGTCTGTGATATGATCATAGAGATGAGTATCTGAGATACGAGTTTGGCACACAATTGAGACATTGTGGAAAGTGTTTCACAATTAATACCGCCTGGAACACCATAGTGTGATGGTGTGTCCGAACATCATAACTGCACCCTATTGGATATGGTGCATACCATGATGTTTCTTATCAAATTACCACTATCATTTATGGGTTAGGCATTAGAGACAACCGCATTCACTTTAAAAGGGGCACCATGCAATTCCGTTGAGACGACACCGTTTATAGAAACCTAAGTTGTCGTTTCTTAAAAGTTTGGGGCTGCAATGCTTATGTGAAAAAGTTTCAGCTGATAAGCTCGAACCCAAAGCGGATAAATGCATCTTCATAGAATACCCAAAAACAGTTGGGTATACCTCCTGTTTCAGATCTGGAAGCAAAAGTAATTGCTTCTAGAAACGAGTCCTTTCTCGAGGAAAAGTTTCTCTCGAAAGAATTGAGTGGGAGGATGGTGGAGACTTGATAAGGTTATTGAACCGTCGCTTCAACTAGTATGTAGCAGGGCACAGGAAGTTGTTCCTGTGGCACCTACACCAATTGAAGTGGAAGCTTATGATAGTGATCATGAAACTTCGGATCAAGTCACTACCAAACCTCGTAGGACGACGAGGATGCGCACTACTTCAGAGTAATGCGTGATCCTGTCTTGGAAGTCATGTTGCTAGACAACAATGAACCTACGAGCTATGGAGAAGCGATGGTGGGCCCATATTCCGACGAATGGCTCGAGGCCATGAAATCCGAGATAGAATCCATGTATCAGAACAAAGCATGGACTTTGGTGAACTTGCCCGATGATCGGCAAGCCATTGAGATAAATGGATCTTTAAGAAGAAGACGGACATGGACGGTAATGTTACCATCTATGAAGCTCGACTTGTGGCAAAGAGTATTTTCACAAGTTCAAGGAGTTGACTACGATGAGATTTTCTCATCCGTAGCGATGCTTAAGTCTGTCGGAATCACGTTAGCATTAGCTGCATTTATGAAATCTGGCAGATGGATGTCAAAACAAGTTTCCTTACCAGTTTTCGTAAGGAAAGGTTGTATGTGATACAATCAGAAAGGTTTTGTCGATCCTAAGGATGCTAAAAGGTATGCTAGCTCCAGCGATCCTTCCATGGATCAGAGCAAGCATCTCGGAGTCAGAATATACGCTTTGATGGGGTGACCAAAGTTTTTGGGTTTATACAAAGTTTGTTAGAAACTTGTATTTACAATAAAGTGAGTGGGAGCGCTACAACATTTCTGATAAGTATATGTGAATGACATATTGTTGATCCGAAATGATGTAAAATTTCTGAAAAACATAAAGGGTTGTTTGAAAGGAGTTTTTCAAATTAAGACCCGGATAAAGCTACTTACATATTGGGCACCAAGATCCATAGAGATAGATCAAGACGCCTGATGATACTTTCAAAAGACAGCACACCTTGACATGATTTTGAAAGAGTTCAAAATAGATCAGCAAAGAAGGAGTTCTTGGCTGTGTTACAAGGTGTGAGTATTGAGTGAGACTCAAGACCTGACCACAGCAGAAGATAGAGAAAGGACGAAGGTCGTCCCCTATGCTTTAGACATAGGCTCTATAGTATGCTATGCTGTGTACCGCACATGTAGTGTGCCTTGCCATGAGTTGGTCAAGAGGGTACAATGGTGATCCGGGAAAGGATCTCATGACAGCGGTCGAACTTATCCTTAGCACCTAGTGGATTAAGGAATTTTCTCGATTATGGAGGTGGAAAGGAGTTCGTCGTAAAGGGTTACGTCGATGCGAACTTTGACACTAATCCGGATGACTCTGAGTAGTAAACCGGATTCGTATAGTAGAGCAATTATTTGAAATGGCTCCAAATAGCGCGTGGTAGCATCCACAAGATGACATAGATATTCGTAAAGCACACGGTTCTGAAAGGTTCAGACCCGTTGACTAATAACCTCTCTCACAAGCATAACATGACCAAACCAGAACACATTGAGTGATAATCACATAGTGATGTGAACTAGATTGTTGACTCTAGTAAACTCTTTAGATGTTGGTCACATGGTTATGTGACCAGTGAGTGTTAATCACATGGTGATGTGAACTAGATTATTGACTCTAGTGCAAGTGGGAGACTGTTGGAAATATGCCCTAGAGGCAATAATAAATGGTTATTATTATATTTCTTTGTTCATGGTAATTGTCTATTATTCATGCTATAATTGTATTGTCCGGAAATCGTAATACATGTGTGAATACATAGACCACAACCTGTCCCTAGTAAGCCTCTAGTTGACTAGCTCGTTGATCAACAGATAGTCATGGTTTCCTGACTATGGACATTGGATGTCATTGATAACGGGATCACATCATTAGGAGAATGATGTGATGGACAAGACCCAACTTAAGCATAGCATAAAAGATCGTGTAGTTTCGTTTGCTAGAGCTTTTCCAATGTCAAGTATCTTTTCCTTAGACCATGAGATCGTGCAACTCCCGGATACCGTAGGAGTGCTTTGGGTGTGCCAAACGTCACAACGTAACTGGGTGACTATAAAGGTGCATTACGGGTATCTCCGAAAGTGTCTGTTGGGTTGGCACGGATCGAGACTGGGATTTGTCACTCCGTGTGACGGAGAGGTATCTCTGGGCCCACTCGGTAATGCATCATCATAATGAGCTCAATGTGACTAAGGCGTTAGTCACGGGATCATGCATTGCGGTACGAGTAAAGAGACTTGCCGGTAACGAGATTGAACAAGGTATTGGGATACCGACGATCGAATCTCGGGCAAGTAACATACCGATTGACAAAGGGAATTGCATATGGATTGATTGAATCCTCGACACCGTGGTTCATCCGATGAGATCATCGTGGAGCATGTGGGAGCCAACATGGGTATCCAGATCCGCTGTTGGTTATTGACCGGAGAGGCGTCTCGGTCATGTCTGCATGTCTCCCGAACCCGTAGGGTCTACACACTTAAGGTCCGGTGACGCTAGGGTTGTAGAGATATATGTATGCGGAAACCCGAAAGTTGTTCGGAGTCCCGGATGAGATCCCGAACGTCACGAGAGGTTCCGGAATGGTCCGGAGGTAAAGATTTATATATGGGAAGTCTTATTTTGGTCGCCGGAAAAGTTTCGCGCTTTATCGGTATTGTACCGGGAGTGCCGAAAGGGGTCCGGGGGTCCACCAGCCCCGGGGGGCCACATGGGCTGTAAGGGGTGCGCCTTGGCCTATATGGGCCAAGGGCACCAGCCCCAAGAGGCCCATGCGCAAGAGATAAGAAAAAAGGGAGAGTCCTAAAGGGGGAAGGCACCTCCGAGGTGCCTTGGGGGGGGGGGGGGGGGAAGGACTCCCCCCTGGCCGCACCCTTCCTTGGAGGAAGGGGCAAGGCTGCGCCCCCCCCTCTCCCTTGGCCCTATATATAGTGGGGGGAAGGGAGGGCAGCAAGATCTAAGCCTTGGGCGCCTCCCTCCTCCCCTGCAACACCTCTCTCTCTCTCGCAGAAGCTCGGCGAAGCCCTGCCGGAGACCCGCTACATCCACCATCACGCCGTCGTGCTGCTGGATCTCCATCAACCTCTCCTTCCCCCTTGCTGGATAAAGAAGGAGGAGACGTCGCTGCACCGTACATGTGTTGAACGCGGAGGTGCCGTCTGTTCGGCACTCGGTCATCGGTGATTTGGATCACGGCGAGTACGACTCCGTCATCCACGTTCATTGGAACGCTTCCGCTCGCGATCTACAAGGGTATGTAGATGCACTCCTTTCCCTTCGTTGCTAGTAGACTCCATAGATGCATCTTGGTGAGCGTAGGAAAATTTTAAATTATGCTACGATTCCCAACAGTAGTGCCTATAGATTTTTTTGAAAGTCAAACTTTGCTAACTTTAACCTAGTGTATAGAGAAAACTGTCTACATCTACAATACAAAACATGTACATTCTGAAAATATAACTCACGATATATCCAATGATGTGCATTCGGTATTCTAGATGTACCTACTTTTCTCTATAGATATGGTCAAAGTTTGTAATGTTTGACTTTTACAAAAATCTATAGGCACTACATTATGGAACGGAGGGAGTATCATCTAACTGACGCTCTTTTCATTATTTGATGAATGAAAGCGATAATAAACAACGCCTTGCTATTGAACTTTGAACTATATGCCCCTTCCACTTAAGTTCCCTTATTTCTGTTCTGATATTCTATTAGGTGGATGAAAAATACAATTTCGATGTTGAAAGAGAATATGCTATATAACTTTATTTATTGTAATCAGAGTATGCTATATAACTTTGATGTTGCCTAATAATCTCATGAGATCTGCTTTTGCACCTGTAGTTGTAGCATTTTTGGTTGCCCTGATTTATAAGCTTGTGTGCTTGCTTCCTTGGTTGCCTTTCTGTTTGTATGATTTTGTTTGTGATGTCATGGTGCTCATCAAGGTCGACGGTGGAGCCGTGTTCTGAAGTTGGAGCGTGCCCTTTTGTTGGTGCCATCGTTCTCTCCTCCACGACTATCGTCACCACGAGCCCAAGTATCTTCGCTGGGTATCGATGGAGTTGGTGGACCTAATAGGTCTGTCGTACATCTCCTCTGCTTTTTTTGATATAGTCAGCTAGGGTTTGTACATCTACATTTTTACTATCATATATGTTACCTGTGGTATTGCCGTTCACCTGACAATCATTGACATCATGTGGTTGTTCTGTGCTTCGTGGTGTTACTAAAATCTTTAGGATGCCCTCACTGGTCAGCATGGTTAGCTTCAGATACATATTATAGAAAGTCTCGGTACCCTGATAACTTTGCCCTTTTATGCTATTTTTGTTAAGTGGTGGTGGTAAAGAACTGGGATTATCTTTGCCCTGTGCGACCAGCTAAAGGCAGCAAGTTTACAAATCGTTCCTCTGTAATGATAATATTCTTAGATTATTTCAGTCTTATTGGTTTGGAGTGTGCCACTTCTATGTTTTTTTTTAATTTGAAGCCACTTCAGTAAATTAA
Source organism: Aegilops tauschii subsp. strangulata (assembly GCF_002575655.3). NCBI lineage: Eukaryota > Viridiplantae > Streptophyta > Magnoliopsida > Poales > Poaceae > Aegilops > Aegilops tauschii. Next base: position 539,248,338 of record NC_053041.3, read on the forward strand.
ACAATGACATCTCCAATGCATATGCTACTTCTTTACTTCAAACTATAGCATGTGTTTTTAGTTTCACCGATTTTGCATTATGAGAGTCACTCACTCACCAATTCTGCTTGATCCCTTCCTCCTTGGTGCTCGGCAGGAGGAGCTCAGGCTGCCACCACACAAATGGATACGCGGTGTTTCAAGTTATGGCAATTAGTCTTGGTTTGGGAAAATAATAAGTATTGATTATGATTAATGACGCATGATAAAGTTTGGTATTAGTGTGTCCCTTTCTTCGTATGTATATTTCAAAGTGGTACAATGCAGCATGCCATCATTTATTTATTTTATCATCCTTTAGGAAGGAATAATTGCCTGCATTCAGTTTTTTTATCATCCTTTAGGTGGGAAGAATTGTCTGGTTTCAAGGTTCCCTATATGCACGACAGGAAAATGTTTATGGAGCTAACTTCTATGTTGTCAAATGCAGAGTGACAGCTACAAAATCATAGTTATATGTACATCCACCAGCCTTTTATGGAGCTAACTTCTATTTTCTCATGCAAGTCATCCTATCTTTGCAAGCCTACTGATATAATACACTCAAGATAGGGCACCGCATGTTTAAGTTGTCACTCCTATAAGCTTATAGGAAGCAAACATTTTCGTTATCTTCGGCACTTATATTGTCATTAACTTATGCAGCTGAGTATTAAAATCAGAACGGGGCAATAAATTTCTCTACTATGAAAAAGTGAAGAGAAAATATATGCACCGAATTACTAATGGAGTGGTTTCGATGGGAACTGAAACCTTTCACTTTCAAAGTTGGACATTGATATGAACCGTGAGTGTAGAGAAATTCATTTCACATGAAGCAAAAGAAAGGCATGCAGTACCTTACATTGACAGTGATTATTAGCCCATTGTGGTGCTTCAGATCTGATGTAATTTGGAGAATCTTAGCTCTGATATGTACATGAATCTTCTTTTATTTTGTCGCGCAACTGAGTGTTCTCATATGGGACTATTTGTTTTGTGTATCTCTTACAAATAATGATATGGACTATAGGTAAAAGAATTCCTATTTTAATTATATTATGTTGTAGATGATGCATGGTTCCTGAATCTTTTTGGTTTGTACTGAACTTGATGCAAACCAGTTGTCTTATATGGCACTGCCAATCTGGCTTTTTGGAACAAATTTTGTCATGTGCTTGCAAAATTAATTATCCTATTGACCAAGTATCCTCATCTTACCATGTTTTTAGTATATCTCTAGTGTTTGTGATCTATACTAATCTCATTAGTCCTGAAAGAGTGTTGTAATTTTCGTTGGATGTACAAGATTTATACACGAGTGTTGTAATTTTCTTTGGATGTACAAACAAGATTTATACACACCGGGTCACGACGCTTGGACGGGCAACACGCGCCAAGGTGCGCTTCCGATCTAGTCATGCATGGTAACTGGTAAGAGGTCGATGTGGTGCATGACGCGGTGCTTTAGAAAACCCGGTTTATTTTCTAAGCACATTTCTAAGCGTATTGTACTAGGCTTATGTTATCTGCCCAGACATTGCATAAATTGTTGAGAACAGTCAAGTAGCTAGTGGCTTGTTACGATGCATGCCTGGAGTTAGTTGAGCTAGCGGCGTGAGTTAATGCATGGAGTCGTGCTGTTAGTGCCGAGTGATATGGCCAGGTTGTGTGTGTGTGTGTGTAAGAGATGTATGAATATTTGCTTTGAGCTAAGAGAAATATCACTAGTAGAAAATGGCCATTTGTCCCGGTTGGGCAACCAGGACTAAAGGGTCGGTACTAAAGCCCTATACCTTTAGTCCCGGTTCTTATACCAACCGGGACAGATGGGCCTCCACATGGCCGCTGCGGCGAGCCCAGGCAGGAGGGCCTTTGGTCCTAGTTGGTAGCACCAACCGGGACCAAAAGGCATCCACGCGTCAGCAGCTGGCAGGAGCTGAGATTTTTGTTTTTTTAAAGGGGGTGGGTTTTGGGGGTTTTGGGGGGTTTATTTAGGGTGTTAGCTAGCTAATAGAGAGAAGTGTCCTCTCTTATCTTCGTGCTTGGTTTACCAACGCTACTGATATGCCTATACATGGTTTAGACTGAAGTGAAGACAACATGTGGTGCATGTCGAAAGTAATACTAATCCTAACTCAAGTTAGGATTAGTAAGTTAGGATTAGTATTACTTTCGACATGCACCACATGTTGCCTTCACTTCAATCCAATCAATGTTCATTTCACCCATTGATATATAATAACTCTTCATGCTCGCATCATGCATCATCATAATAACAAGTCCTACTAATCATCATCATACAACTTCTACTCGTTATTAATAACAAGTCATATGATCATCATCCTCATAGTCATCGAACCAACCCTACTTAATTGTTCTTAGCACATGATCATCAGTATTAGGTAGGACCTAAATACCCTCTTTAAGGTAAAATAGCATAAAACAATATAGGCCATGACTCTCCATTATGGAGAATGGAGATCACCTGTCTCCAATTCTTGCGCTTCGCTTCTTTTTGCTTCCAAGAACCTCCTTACGACTGTCCATACATTTTTTTTCCATTATTTGATTACCATGTGTTCACCGGTTTTAGAAATCCGGTATGGATAGGTGAGATTCGTAGGATGACATGGCTGTATGTTCAAAACATCAAGGCGACCATTCTGTTACATCAAATGAGGCACACAATCCATCGGGATTTTCTGTTGAAAAACATAGTAATAACTTCGTAGTTAGCAATGATGTACTAGTTTTAGAAGTATGCAAAAGATGCACGGATATCGTAATAGTAAAAAATCTTACCAGGGTATCTCCATAGAAGTTACCGTGGTTCAACACGTGCACTAGTGGCACATATTGACCATAATTTGGAGGAGTATCATAATAGGTATTGTAATTCTCAAGGTTAGTACAAAATGCGATCAGATGATTTTTCTCCTGATAAGTTAATTCAGAGCCATCGGTGTGGTGGGTTTTAATTTGTCTACCATCTTCCGCACATTGTTTGAAGAATGAAAATAAGCTGTCAATGGAAATAAGCTGTCAATTATTTTTAAATAAACAATATAAATTAGTTAATAACTATGTTTGAGAAACTCACATAGCGGTAGAATTGGAAGCGTATCAACAAGGACCCCAAATGTCCATATTGTCTTGCTCGATGTCAGGATCACCAAGATCCATGGTGAGAAGCATATCCTCATAAAAACCATACATCTTGCAAAGTTGCTTCCCAATTTGGGCAACCAAAATCCATACCATGATGGGTCCTTAGGTGAATTTTC